>NC_087385.1:2875311-3192877 GCF_963675165.1 Halichondria panicea | reverse complement strand
TGTGTGGGGGTGTGAATGCCGTGTGTGTGTGTGGGTGTGTGTGTGTGTTGTGTTGTATGGGGGTGTGAATGCCGTGTGTGTGTGGGGGGTGTGGTGTTGTGTATGTGTTGTGTGTGTGTGTTGTGTGTGTGTGTGTGTGTGTGGTGTGCCGTGTGTGTGTGTGTGGGGTGTGCGGTGTGGGGTGTGCGGTGTGCACACCGTGTTTGTGTGTGTGTGTGTGGGAGGGGGTGTGCACGCCGTGTGTGTGCGGGGGGTGTGCACGCCGTGTTCGTGTGTGTGTGTTGGGGCGGTGTGCACGCGTCGTGTGTGTGTGTGTGGAGGGTGTGGAGGGTGGCCGTGTGTGTGAGTCGGGGGTGGGGTGTGCATGCCGTGTGTGTGTGGGGGGTGTGGTGTTGTGTATGTGTTGTGTGTGTGTGTGTGTGTGTGTGCTGTGCCGTGTGTGTGTGTGCGGGGTGTGCACGCCGTGTGAGTGCGGGGGGTGTGCACGCCGTGTTCGTGTGTGTGTGTTGGTCGTGTGTGTGTGTTGGGGGCGGTGTGCATGCGTCGTGTGTGTGTGTGGAGGGTGGCCGTGTGTGTGAGTCGGGGGTGGGGGTGTGCATGCCGTGTTTGTGTTGTGTGCGGGTGGGGGGTGTGCACGCTGTGTGTGTGTAGTGGTGTGTTGGGGGGATGTGCAGTGTGTGTTGTGTGTGTGTTGTTGTGTGTGTGTGGGGGTGCACGCCGTGTTTGTGTGTGGGGGGTTTGTAGGTGTGTATGTGTTGTGTGTTGAGGGGGGTGTGCATGCCGTGTCTGTGTGTGTGGGGCCGTGTTTGTGTATGTGTGTGTGTGTGTGTGGTGTGTTGTGGTGTGTGTGTTGTGTTGTGTGGGGGTGTGAATGCCGTGTGTGTGTGTGGTATGTGGGTGTGTGTGTGTGTGTGTGTGTGTGTGTGTGTGGTGTGTGTGTGTGTGTGTGTGTTGTGTTGTGTGGGGGTGTGAATGCCGTGTGTGTGTGGGGGTGTGTGGTGTGGGCGTGTGTGCAAGCTGTGTGTTGCGTGGGGGTGTGAACGCCGTGTGTGTGTGTGTGTTGTGTGTGGATGCCGTGTGTGGATGCCGTGTGTGTGTGGTGTGTGTGTGTGTGTGTGGGGAGGGGGTGTGCAGGCCGTGTGGTGGGCGTGTGGTGTTTGTGTGTGTGCGTGTGTGCAAGTGTGCGGGTGTGCACGCTGGGTGTGCACACCGTGTGTGTGTAGTGTGTTGTGTGTGTGTGTGTGTGGTGTGTGTGTTGTGTGGGGCCGTGTGTGTGTGTGGTGTGTGGGGGGGCCGTGTGTGGGTGTGCGTTTGACACTTGCGTGTGTGTAGTGTGTGCAAGTTGTGTGTGGGTGTGCACGCTGTGTGTGTGTGGAGGGGGTGTGCATGTGTCGTGTGTTGTGTGGTGTGTGTGTGTGCAGGTGTGTGGTGTGCACGCCGTGGGGCCCTGGTATGTGTGTGTGCGTGTGTGTGTGTGGTGTGTGAGGAGGGGATGTGTTGTGTGTGTGTGCACGCCGGGGGGGGGTAGTAGCTAACTGGGTTGGATGGAACCGCGCCCGCTGAAGCGTACCATTTTGACTCAAACGGGATGCACATTTAGTTTTATGAAGGACATTGAATTGACAATTTATATAATTTTTTCCGGTCTTCAGAGCACCAAACCCAGTCCACAAGTTTCGGTCCCTTTAATTTCCTGACTTGTGGATAGCTCGAGGAAAGGCGGGACCACTCCCATACATGCGGAGTCCGGGTGTGACTGTCAAACCATAGACTCTATGGTTAAACACCACAAAAAAATGAAAAGCAAGCTAAATTTTTTGTTTAGGAAGTACTTCAATTTTGCTTACCTTATAGTTATTGTGTACATAAGTAATTAAGTTAAGCAAAATGGAACCCACGTGACAATGTCAGTCTCTCAGCTCTTTTATTTCTGTCTCTTTGTTCTCTCAGTTTTTGTACCAGTTTTTTACGATTAGCTCATGTGATTCAAATAATTAGATGTTAGTGTGTGTGTGTGTGTGTCCCCCAGGGGACCCACCTCTATGTTACTTTAGTACAGTATTATGGTTTCGGTGATCGGTTAATAATTTGAGTAACAATGATATACACATAATTTAATTATTACTGTGTACATAGTTACAAATTACGCAAGCTAACATTAAGTCCTTTTGGGACATAAGTCTCTAAATTGTGAATCTTCAAAAGTCTTCTAATTGTTTCAGTTCATGTAAAGTAGTTGCTGTGTCTATTACTCTGATAAGTTCGAGGTTTTGTGGTCCGGAAAATTGAAATGTATGCATACGTAGATTGTTTTGTTATTGTTAATATTCGTTCGGTGTCGATCCTTTAGTCTTGTCTGGGTGTAACATTTAGTGCAGGTTATTAGGTAGATAATGTTGTTTGAGTTACAGGTGAATGAATTTCCGTATTGGCGACCTGTCGATGTGCTTTTAAATGAATTGTGCTTTTAAATGA
Organism: Halichondria panicea; assembly: GCF_963675165.1. NCBI lineage: Eukaryota > Metazoa > Porifera > Demospongiae > Suberitida > Halichondriidae > Halichondria > Halichondria panicea. The sequence continues at coordinate 3,190,402 of NC_087385.1, read as the reverse complement.
ATTGCCGGTGTTGTGGTGCTTGCAGGTTACACATCTCGGATGCTTGCATGTTTGGATTATGGTTTTAGCATCGACGAGGTTGGGCATCATACCAGCAGGTCCTATTATATCTCGGATGCTTGCATGTTTGGATTATGGTTTTAGCATCGACGAGGTTGGGCATCATACCAGCAGTCGTGTCAAGGTCCTTCATTACCTAGCATAAGAATTATATCTATAATTTATTCGTGCTCGCACTAATTCGTTGCGTAGAGTTTTGTGCACGCCGTGTTTGTGTGTGTGTGGGGGGAGGGGGGTGTGTGTGTGTGTGTGTGGTGTGTTGTGTGTGTGTGATGTGCATACCGTATTTGTGTGTTGTGTGTGTGTGATGTGCATACCGTATTTGTGTGTTTGTATGTGTGTGTGGTGTGTGTGTGTGGTGGGGTGTGTGTGTGTGTGTGGAGTGGAGTGGAGGAGGGTGTGCACACACTGTGTGTGTGTGTGGTGTGCACGCCGTGTGTGGTATGTGTTGGGAGGGGGTGTGCAGGCCGTGTGTTGTGTGTGTGTGTGTCTGTGTTGTGTGTGGTGTGTTGTGTGTGTGTGTGTGTGGTGTGTGTGTGTGTGTGTGTGTGTGTGGTTTGTGTGTGTGTCTGTGTGTGTGTGGAAGGGGTGTGCAGTCCGTGTTCTCGTCTACTGTCTGTGTGTGTGTGTGGTGTATTGTGTGTGTGTGTGTGTGTGTGTGGTGTGTGTGTGTGGTGTGTGTGTGTGTGTGGTTTGTGTGTGTGTGTGTGTGTCTCTGTGTGTGTGTGGTGTGTGTGTGTGTGTGTGGAGGGGTGTGCACGCCGTGTGTGTGGGTATGTGGGTATGCACGCCGTGTTTGTGTGTGTGTGTGTGGTGTGCACGCCGTGTGTGTGGTTTGTGTGTGTGTGTGTGTGTCTCTGTGTGTGTGTGGTGTCTGTGTGTGTGTGCGTGTGTGTGTGTGTGCGTGTGTGGAGGGGTGTGCACGCCGTGTGTGTGGGTATGTGGGTATGCACGCCGTGTGTGTGTGTGGTGTGCACGCCGTGTGTGTGTGTGTGTGTGTGGGGGGGTGTGCATGCCGTAGGTATGTGTGGGGATGGGCCGTGTGGTGTGTGCGTCCTATATCACTTACAAGCTCAATAGCTCTCTGCCTAAATAGTGAATAGCGACAACGATTTTGTATAGAGAGCTCCCCTGATCAAGAGCAAGCTTAAACAGTATTAACTAAAGTACGTAAAGTGTTTCCAAATGATTGCTAATGCAATACTCGATGTGATGTGCATAGTCAGGCTAATGTTGGAAGAGACGACACCATTAGAGTTAATTCGTAGGACACAATAATTGTGTGTCACACTGTGTGTGTGTGTGTGTGTGTGTGTGTGTGTGTGTCTGTCTGTCTGTGTTGTCTGTCTGTCTGTGTGTGTATTCCAGCTATAACTGCTTAACTGTTACAATGCGACACAAAAAAACTAACAGCTTTCGTAAGGCTACACTATGTGTCACTGGAAAAGGCCGGCTGAAGGAGGTGGTTTCCATGCTCTGGATGATTCGACAAGCAAAGAAAAACCCGGGCCCTTCGTCATGAATATCTCTCAAAAACGACATCTCTTCCACCAACCACAAGAATCTTTCCCGTCTACTGCCAACCCTCCCAACTTGTCCGAGCTGAATAAGACCTCAAACATCTGATACTGATTTGCCAATTTTCAAAGACAATGCTCAAGCTATGGAATTGATGATGATGGAAGTTTTAAAGCAATTTGTCTTGTTAACAGTCTTGCCTGCTCCTGGTTGCAAAGAGTCTGCCACATCTGGTTACCAGAAAAAAAGTGGTCAGTTTTGCTCTGATAGCACTTGCCCCAATTGGTGATCTCTTGGCATTTGTACTCATTCAGTTGCTGCAGGCAGAAGATACGGAGTCTTACAGTCGTTTGTTACGTGGTTCTCTCAAGCAAAGAAAATACCTAACATCACTCGCTTAATAACTTCTCAGGTGCCTGCACCTCATGGCCGTAAGGCTCCTAGAAAAGGAATAAAAATGGTACCAGCGGGGAGTCACGCAAGTCTTTTTCATCTATGCTCCCGCGTGCATACTCTCCTGCTTGTGTTTAGTCACGCAAGTCTTTTTCAGTGTTTAGTGTGTCTGTCCCTGTTACTGTTTCTGGCCTGTTACTGTTTCTGGGGCAATCAATTACAATCCATTGTTCACCACCACCGTAAGTTAATTCATGCCCAATTTGAGAAAAGCTACCAAATACAATGTCTGCTATCAAAGAGCAGTGTGTCACTGGAAAAGGCCGGCTGAAGGAGGTGGTTTCCATGCTCTGGATGATATGACAAGCAAAGAAAAACCCGGGCCCTTCGTAAATGGTTCATGGAAATAGAGTCATTGAATATCTCTCAAAAACAGTATCACAACATCTCTTCCACCAAACACAAGAATCTTTCCCGTCTACTGCCACACACAAACACTGCATACACACCCCCACCACACAAACACACAAGACAAGACAAAACAAAATACACACAGACACACACAGACACGGCGCACGGCGTGCACACCCCCCCCACACAACACAACACACAACACACCCCTCAATACACCCACACACACACACACCACACACACGCCACACACACACACAACACAACACACCACACACACGGCTTGCACACCTCCACAACACACACACACACAACACACATACATGTCGTGCACACCCCCCAACACACATACACACCACACACACACACACACACACCCCCCCCACACACACACACACACAGACACGGCGTGCACAGACACGGCGTGCACACCCACATAACACACACACGGCCTGCACACTCCCACCCCCATATACACACACACAACACACAGACACAGCGTGCACACGCCCCCGGACACACATACACGGCGTGCACACACTCCCACACACACACACACACAACACACACACACGGCATGCACACACCCCCCACACTAACACACAACACACACATGGCGTGCACACCCCCCCTAACACCACACACACACTCGGCTTGCACACTCCACACACACGCACACACCAAACGGCCTGCACACCCCCTCCCCACACACACCACACACAAACACAGCGTGCACACCCCCTTCACACATACACACACACACACCACACACACACACACACCACACATACACACACACAACACACCACATACTTGCACACACCACAGACATGCACACACCACACGGCCTTGCACACTCCTTCCGTACACACACCACACACCCCCCCACACACACACACACAAACACGGCGTGCACACCACACACACACACACACAACGTGCACACCCCCATCACCCCACACCCACACATACAACACACGGCGTGCACACCCCCCCACACACACACACAAACACACACACACACACCACACACAAACACTGCATACACACCCCCACCACACAAACACACAAGACAAGACAAAACAAAATACACACAGACACACACAGACACGGCGCACGGCGTGCACACCCCCCCCACACAACACAACACACAACACACCCCTCAATACACCCACACACACACACACCACACACACGCCACACACACACACAACACAACACACCACACACACGGCTTGCACACACACACACACACAACACACCACACACAACACACCACACACATGGCTTGCACACACACACACACAAAAACACGGCGTGCACACACACACACACACACGTGTTTGTGTGTGTGTGTGTGTGTGTGTGAGCAAGCCGTGTGTGTTGTGTGTGTGTGGAACCGTGTGTGTGTGGTGTGTGTGGTATGTGTGTGTGTGTGTGTGTGTTGTGTGTTTGTGTGTGGGCGTGTTATGTGTGGGGGAGGTGTGCACACGTTGTGGGGGATGTGTGCATGTCGTGTGTGTGTTTGTGTGGGCGTGTTGTGTGTGGGGGGTGTGTGCACGTTGTGTGTGTGGTGTATGTTTGTGTGTGGGGACGTGTGCATGCGTGTAGTGTGTGTGTGTGTAGGGATGTGTGCACACGTGGTGGGCATGTGGTGTGTGTGTGTGTGTAGGGGTGTATGTGTGTGTGGTGTGTGTGTGTGTTGTGTGTAGGGGGGGTGTGCACCACGGCTTGCACACACGACACATACGACCTACACACCCCCTCACCACACATACCACACACACACACACACACACACGGCGTGCACACCCCCACACACACACACAAACACGGCGTGCACACACACACAACACACTACAACACACCACACACACAAACACGGCGTGCACACACACACAACACACTACAACACACCACACACACAAACACGGCGTGCACATACACACACACACACACACACACACACACACACGTGTTTGTGTGTGTGTGCAAGCCGTGTGTGTGTGGTGTGTGTTGTGTGTGTGTGTTTGCAAGCCGTGTGTGTGTGGTGTGTTGTGTGTGTGGTGTGTGTGTTGTGTGTGTGTTTGTGTGTGAGCGTGTTGTGTGTGGGGGGTGTGCACGCGTTGTGGGGGGTGTGTGCACGTTGTGTGTGTGGTGTGTGTGTGTATGTGGGGGCGTGTGCATGCGTGTGTGTGTGTGTGTGTGTGTGTAGGGGTGTGTGCACACGTGGTGGGCATGTGGTGTGTGTGTGTGTGTAGGGGTGTATGTGTGTGGGGGGTGTGTGTGTGTGTTGTGTGTATGGGGGGTGTGCACCACGGCTTGCACACACCACACACACCCCTTCCCCACACATACACACACACACAAACACGGCGTGCACACACACAACACACCACACACAAAAACACGGCGTGGTGTTTGCACGCCGTGTGTGTGTGTGTCCTGTGTGTGTGTGTTGTGTGTATGTGTGTGTCATGTGTGTGTGTGTTGTGTGTATGTGTTACACGCGTGTGGTGTGTGTGCGTGTGTGGGGGTGTGTGCAGGCCATGTTGGTTTTGTGTATGTGTGTGGTGGGGATGCACGCCGTGTGTGTGTGGGTGTGCACACCGTGCATGTGTGTAGGGGGTGTGTGTGTGTGCACATCGTGTGTGTTGTGTGTAGGGGGAAGCCGTGTTTGTGTGTATGTGTGTGTGTGTTGTGTGTGTGTGTGTGTGTGTGTTGTGTGGGGGTGTGAACGCCGTGTATGTGTGTAGTTGGGGGGGTGTGCATGTGTGTGTGTGTGTTGTGTGGGGATGTGAACGCCGTGTGTGTGTGTTTAGTTGGGGGGGTGTGCATGTGTTTATGTGGTGTGCGTGGGGGGTATGTGTGTGCACGCCGTGTATGTATGTGGAGGGGGTGTGCAGGCTGTGTGTTGTTTTTGCGTGTGCCGTGTTTGTGTGGTGGGTTGTGCTGGGGGGTATGCACGCTGTGTGTGTGTGTGGAGGGCGGTATGCACACGTGTGGTGTGTTGGTGTGTGTGTGGTGGTGTGTGCAGGCCATGTGTATGTGGATATGTGGGTGGAGGGGGTTGTACACGCCGTGTGTGTGTGTGTGTGGTGTGGTGTGCAAGCCGTGTTTGTGGGGTATGTGAGGGGGTGTGCTTGCCGTGTGTGTGTGTGTAGTGTGTGTGAGTGTGTGTGAGGATGGGGTGTGCAGTGTGTGTGTGTGTTGGTGTGTGTGTGGTGGTGTGTGTGTGGGTATGTGGGTGGAGGTTGTGCACGCCGTGTGTGTGTGTGTGTGGTGTGGTGTGCAAGCCGTGTTTGTGGGGTATGTCGGGGGGTGTGCATGCCGGGTGTGTGTGCAGTGTGTGTGAGTGTGTGTGAGGATGGGGTGTGCAGTGTGTGTGTGTGGTGTGAACGCCGTGTTTGTTTGTGTGTGTGTGTGTAGGGGGTTGTGCACGCGTGTGTGGGGGTGTGTGTGTGTGTGTTAGGAGGGCGTGTCACGCCGTGAGTATGTGTGTGTGTGTGTGTGTGTAGTGTGGTGTGCAAGCCGTGTTTGTGGGGTATGTGGGGGTGTGCATGCCGTGTGTGTGTTTGTAGTGTGTGTGAGTGTGTGTGAGGATGGGGTGTGCAGTGTGTGTATGTTGTGTGTACGCCGTGTTTGTTTGTGTATGTGTGTGTGGGCGGTTGTGCACGCGTGTGTGGGGGTGTGTGTGTGGAGGGGGTGTGCACGCCGTGAGTGTGTGTGTGTGTGTGGTGTGCACGCCGTGTGTGTGTGTGTGGTGTGCACGCCGTGTGTGTGTGTGTGGTGTGCACGCCGTTTTTGTGGTGTGTGTGAGGGAGGAGGGGGGTGTGTGTGTTTGGTGTACACGCCGTGTTTGTGTGTGTGTGTGTGTGTGTGTGTGGGGGGTGTGCACGCGTGTGTGTGTGTATGTTCCATATTTGTGTGTGGGGGGTGTGTGCCCGCCGTGTGGTGTATGTTGGGAGGAGGGGGTGTGCAGGCTGTGTGGTGTGGTGTGTTCGTGTGTGATGTGTGCAAGCCGTGTGTGTGTGTGTGTGTCTGAGTGTGGTGTGTGTGTTTGTGTGTGGAGGGGGTGTGCACGCCGTGTTTGTGTGTGGTGTGTGTGGGGAGGGGGTGTGCAGGTTGTGTGGTGTGTGCGTGTGTGTGGTGTGTGCAAGCCCCGTGAGTGTGGTGTGTGTGTATGTATGTGTGTGTGTGTGTGTGTAGACGGGGTGTGCATTATGTGTGGTGTGTATGGGGAGGGGATGTGCAGGCCCGTGTGGTGTGTGCAAACCGTGTGTGTGTGGTTCTTGTGTGTGTGTGTCTTGTGGTGTGTGTGAGTGAAGGGGGTGTGCACGCCGTGTTTGTGTGGTTCTTGTGTGTGTGTGTCTTGTGGTGTGTGTGAGTGAAGGGGGTGTGCACGCCGTGTTTGTGTGTGTGTATTTGTGTGTGTGTGTGTGTGTGCCGTGTGTTTGTGTGTGTGTGTGTGGTGTGTGTGGGGAGAGGGTGTGCAGGACCTGTGGTGTGAGTGGTGTGTTCAAGCCGAGTGTGTGTGTGTTGTGTTGTGTGTGTGTGTGTCTGTGTGTAGTGTGTGTGTGGTGTGTGGAGGGGAGTGTGCACGCCGCGCGCGCGTGTATGCGTATGTGTGGTGTGCACGCCGTGTTTGTGTGTGTATGTATGTGTGTGTGTGTTTCGTGTGCACGCCGTGTTTGTGTGGTGTGTGTGGGGAGGGGGTGTGTAGGCTGTGTGGTGTGTGCAAGCCGTGTTTGTGTGGTGTGTTGTGTGTGTGTGTGTGTGGGTGTTTGTGTGTGTGTGTGGTGTGTTGTGTGTGTGTGTGGGTGTTTGTGTGTGTATGTGGTGTGTGTGTGTGTGTGTGTGGGTATACATGCCATGTTTGTGTGTGTGTGTGTGGTTTATTTGTGTGTGGAGTGTGTGTGTGTGTGTAAGCCGTGCGTGGTGTGTTGTGTGTGTGTGTTGGGGGGGTGTATTGTGTTGTGTGGGGGTGTGCATGCCGTGTGTGTGTGGTGTGTGTGTAAGTGTGCACGTCGTGTGTGTAGTGAGTGAGTGTGTTGTGTGTGTGTTGTGTGTTGTGTGTGTGTTTGTATGGGGGGGTGTGTATGCCTTTCGTGTGTGTAATGTGTGTTTTGTGTGCGGGGGGGGGGGGGGGGGGGGGGGTGTGCACGCCGTGTCTGTGCGTGTTGTGTGTGTGTGTTTGTGTGTGTTTGTGTGTGTGTGGTGTGTGTTTGTGTGTATAGAGTGTGTGTGTGTGTGTTATGTGTGTGTGTTGGGGGTGTGTGTGTGTATTGTGTGTGTTTGTGTGGGTGTGTGTGGTGTTGTGTGTGTGTGTTGTGTGTGTGGAGGGGGGTGTGCCGCCGGGTCTGTGTGTTGTGTGTGTTTATGTGGGGGGTGGGAGTGTGCACGCCGTATGTGTGAGTGTGTGTGTGTTTAGAGTGTGTGTGTGTGTGTGTTGGGGGTGGGTGTGTTGGGGGGGGGTGCACATGTCATGTGTGTTTTGTGTGTGTGTGTGTTATGTGTAGTATGTATGTGGGGGGTGGGAGTGTGCAAGCCGTGTGTGTGTGATGTGTGTGTGTGTGTTGTGTGTGTTAAATGTGTTTGTATGGGGGGTGTGCATGCCGTGTGTGTTATGTGTATGTGTGTGTGTGGGGGGTGTACACGCCGTGTGTGTGGCGTGTGGACGCCGTGTCTGTGCATGTTTTGTGTATGTGTGGGGAGGGAGTGGGGGTGTGCATGCCGTGTTTGTGTGTGTGTGTTTGTGTGTGTGTGTGTGTGGTGTGTGTGTGTAGAGTTTGTGTGTGTTGTGTGTGTGTGATGTGGGGGGGATGTGCATACATGCCACGTGTGTTTTGTGTGTGTTTGTGTGGGGTGTGTGCATGTCGAGTTTGTGTGGTGTGTGTTGTGTGTTTGTGTGTGTGGAAGGGGGTGTGCACGCCGTGTGTGTGTATGTGGGGGGGTGGGAGTATGCACGCTGTGTGTGTGGTGTGTGTGTGTTTGTGTGGGGGGTGTGCATATCGTGTGTGAGTGTGGAGGGGGTGTTCACGCCGTGTGTGTGTGTGTTTGGTGTGCACGCCGTGTTTGTGTGTGTGTGTGGTGTGTGTGGGGAGGGGGTGTGTAGGCCGTGTGGTGTGTTGTGTGTGTGTGTGGTTTTTGTGTGTGTGGAGTGTGTGTGTGTGTGTGGTATTTGTGTGTGTGGAGTGTGTGTGTGTGTGTATAAACCATGTGTGGTGTGTTGTGTGTGTGATGGGGGGGTGTGCTGTGTTGTGTGTGTTTGTGTGGGGGTGTGTGTGTGTGTGTGTGGTGTGTGTTGTGTGGTGTGTGTGTGTATGTGTGTGTATGTGTGTGTATGTGTGGGGGGGTGTGTGCACGCCGTGTCTGTGTGTGTTGTGTGTGTAAGTGTGCACGCCGTGTGTGTAGTGTGAGTGTGTTGTGTGTGTGTGTTGTGTGTGTGTGTTTTGTGTGTGTGTTTATGGGGGAGTGTGCATACCGTGCGTGTGTGGGGGGGTTGTACACGCCGTGTGTGTGGCGTGTGTGTTTGTATGTGTGTGTGTGTGTGGTTTGTGTGTGTAGAGTGTGTGTGTGTGTTTTGGGGGGGTGTGCATGCCACGTGTGTTTTGTGTGTGTTTGTGTGGGGTTTGTGCATGTCATGTGTGTGATATGAGTTGTGTGTGTGTTGGGGGGTGGGAGTATGCACGCTGTGTGTGTGATGTGTGTGTTGTGTGTGTTTGTGTGGGGGGGTGTGCATATCGTTTGTGAGTGTTGAGGGGGTGTGCACCCCGTGTGTGTGTGTGTGGTTTGCACGCAGTGTATGTGTAGTGTGTGAGTGTGTTGTGTGTGTGTGTGTGTGTGGGGGGGTAAACACGCCGTGTCTATGCGTGTTGTGTGTGTGTGTGGGGAAGGAGTGGGGGTGTGCATGCCGTGTGTGTGTGTGTTTGTGTGTGTGTGGTGTGTGTGTGTAGAGTGTGTGTGTGTTGTGTGTGTGTATGTGGTGGGGTGGGAATATGCACGCTGTGTGTGTGTGGGGTGTGTGTGTTGTGTGTGGGGGGGTGTGTGGGGGGGTGTGCGCGGAGTGTCTGTGTGTGTTGTGTGTGTGTATGTCGGGGGTGTATGTGGGGGGGTGGGAGTATGCACGCTGTGTGTGTGTGGGGTGTGTATTGGACGTGTTTGTGTGGGGGGTGAGCATATTGTGTGTGTTGTGTGTGGGGAGGGAGTGTGCAAGCCGTGTTGTGTGTGTGTGTGTGTGCAAGCCGAGTGTGTGTGGTGTGTGTGTGTGTGTGTGTGCGAGCCGTGTGTGTGTGGTGTGTTGTGTGTGTGTGTGTGTGTGTGTGTGGAGGGGGTGTGCACGTTGTTGTGTGCACGCAATGTGAGTGTGTGTGTGTGTGTTTGGTGTGCACGTCGTGTTTGTGTGGGGGGGGTGAGCACGCCGTGTGTGTTGTGTGTGTGGGGAGGGAGTGTGCAAGCCGTGTAGTGTGTGCGTGTGTTTGCAAGCCAAGTGTTTGTGGTGTGTGTGTGTGTGTGTGCGAGCCGTGTGTGTGGTGTGTTGTGTGTGTGTGTGTGTTTTTTTTTGTTTGTGTGTGTGTGTGTGTGTGTGTGTGTGTGTGGTGTGCACGCCGTGTTTGTGTGTGTGTGTGGGGTGTAGGTGGTATGTGTGCGTGTGTGTGGTGTGTGCAAGCCGTGTGTGTGTGGTGTGTTGTGTGTTGTAGGGTGTGGGGGTGGTGTGTGTGCATGTGTGTGGTTTGTGCAAGCCGTGTGTGTGTGGTGTGTTGTGTGTTGTGTGTTGTGTGTGTGTAAGCCGTGTGTGTGTGGTGTGTTGTGTGTGTGTTTGTGTGTGTGATGTGTGTGTAGGGGGGTGTGCAGCCGTGTGTGTTGTGTGTGTGTGTGTATGTGTGTGTGTGTGTAGAGTATGTGTGTGTTTTGTGTGTTTGTGTGTGTTTGTGTGCATGTTGTGTGTGTGTGTGGTGTGTGTTGTGTGTGTGTGGGGGGGTGTGCACGCCGTGTGTGCGTGTGTGTGTGGGGTGTGTGTGTATATGGGGGGGTGTTTGTGTATGTGGGGTGTGCACGCCGTGTGTGCGTGTGTATGTGGGTGTGTGTGTGTGTGTGTGGGGGGGTGTTTGTGTATGTGGGGTGTGCACGCCTTATGTGTGTGGTGTGTGAGTGTGTTGTGGGTGTGTGTAGAGTGTGTGGGTGTGTTGGGGGGTGTGCAGCCGTGTGTGTGTTGTGTGTGTGTGTGTATGTGTGTGTGTGTGTGTGGGGGGTGTGCACGCCGTTTTTGTGTGTGTGTGTGTGTGTGTGTAGAGTATGTGTGTGTTGCGTGTGTTTGTGTGTTTGTGTGCATGTTGTGTGTGTGTGGTGTGTGTTGTGTGTGTGTGGGGGGTGTGCACGCTGTGTTTGCGTGTGTATGTGGGGTGTGTGTGTATGTGGGGGGTGTTTGTGTATGTGGGGTGTGCACGCCGTATGTGTGTGGTGTGTGAGTGTGTTGTGGGTGTGTGTAGAGTGTGTATGTGTGTGTTGGATTCAGCATACACTGTATATTGCAAATAATACAGCAGTATGAACATAGTGTAAATTTTGGTGTTGAAATCTGGACCCGGGCCTTAAGTGCGCAGAGTGTGTGTGTGATGTGTGTTGTGTGGGGGGTGTGCATATCGTTTGTGAGTGTGGAGGGGGTGTGCACGCCGTGTGTGTGTGTGTGGTTTGCACGCAGTGTATGTGTGTAGTGTGTGAGTGTGTTGTGTGTGTGTGTGTGTTTGTATGCCATGTGTGTGTGTGTTTGTTTTGGGGGGTGTGTGCTTGTCGTGTGTGTGTGGTGTGTGTTGTGTGTGTATGTGTGGGGGGGTGTGTGTGTGTTATGTGTGTTATGTGTGTAGTATGTATGTGGGGGGTGGGAGTGTGAACGCCGTGTGTGTGGTGTGTGAGTGTGTGTGTTGTGTGTGTTGTGTGTGTGTGTTTGGGGTGTGCATGCCGTGTGTGTTGTGTGTGTGTGTGTGTGTGGGGGGTAAACACGCCGTGTGTATGGCGTGTGCACGCCGTGTCTGTGCGTGTTGTGTGTGTGTGTGCGGAAGGAGTGGGGGTGTGCATGCCGTGTGTGTGTGTGTTTGTGTGTGTGTGTGTGGTGTGTGTGTGTAGAGTGTGTGTGTGTGTTGTGTGTGTGTGTGGTGGGGTGGGAGTATGCACGCTGTGTGTGTGTGGGGTGTGTGTTGTGTGTGGGGGTGGTGTGTGGGGGGGTGTGTGGGGGGGTGTGCGTGCAGTGTCTGTGTGTGTTGTGTGTGTGTATGTGGGGGGGGGTGGGAGTATGCACGCTGTGTGTGTGTGGGGTGTGTATTGGATGTGTTTGTGTGGGATGGGTGTGCATATCCTGTGTGAGTGTGGAGGGGGTGCACGCCGTGTGAGTGTGTGTGTTTGGTGTGCACGTCGTGTTTGTGTGGGGGGGTGAGCACGCCGTGTGTGTTGTGTGTGTGGGGAGGGAGTGTGCAAGCCGTGTTGTGTGTGCGTGTGTGTGCAAGCCGAGTGTGTGTGGTGTGTGTGTGTGCGAGCCGTGTGTGTGGTGTGTTGTGTGTGTGTGTGTGTGTGTGTGTGTGTGTGGAGGGGGTGTGCACGTTGTGTGTGCACGCAGTGTGAGTGTGTGTGTGTGTGTTTGGTGTGCACGCCGTGTTTGTGTAGGGGGGTGAGCACGTCATGTTTGTGTGGGGGGGTGAGCACGCCGTGTATATTGTGTGTGTGGGGAGGGAGTGTGCAAGCCGTGTTGTGTGTGTGTGTGTGCAAGCCGAGTGTGTGTGGTGTGTGTGTGTGTGTGTGTGCGAGCCGTGTGTGTGGTGTGTTGTGTGTGTGTGTGTGTGTGTGTGTGTGTGTGTGTGTGTGGAGGGGGTGTGCACGTTGTGTGTGCACGCAGTGTGAGTGTGTGTGTGTGTGTTTGGTGTGCACGCCGTGTTTGTGTGGGGGGGTGAGCACGTTTGTGTGGGGGGGTGAGCACGCCGTGTATATTGTGTGTGTGGGGAGGGAGTGTGCAAGCCGTGTTGTGTGTGTGTGTGCAAGCCGAGTGTGTGTGGTGTGTGTGTGTGTGTGTGTGCGAGCCGTGTGTGTGGTGTGTTGTGTGTGTGTGTGTGTGTGTGTGTGTGTGTGTGGAGGGGGTGTGCACATTGTGTGTGCACGCAGTGTGAGTGTTGTGTGTGTTTGGTGTGCACGCCGTGTTTGTGTGGGGGAGTGAGCACGCCGTGTGTGTTGTGTGTGTGGGGAGGGAGTGTGCAAGCCATGTGGTGTGTGCGTGTGTTTGCAAGCCAAGTGTTTGTGGAGTGTGTGTGTGTGTGTGTTCGAGCCGTGTGTGTGGTGTGTTGTGTGTGTGTGTGTGTGTTTTTGTGTGTGTGTGTGTGTGTGTGTGTGTGTGTGGGGTGGTGTGTGTGCATGTGTGTGGTTTGTGCAAGCCATGTGTGTGTGGTGTGTTGTGTGTTGTGTGTTGTGTGTGTGTAAGCCGTGTGTGTGTGTGGTGTGTTGTGTGTGTGTTTGTGTGTATGATGTGTGTGTAGGGGGGGTATGCAGCCGTGTGTGTGTTGTGTGTGTGTGTGTATGTGTGTGTGTGTGTGTGGGGGTATGCACGCCGTGTTTGTGTGTGTGTGTGTGTGTGTGGAGGGAGTGTGCACGCTGTGTGTGCACGCAGTGTGTGTGTGTGTGTGTGTGTGTGTGTGTGGTGTGCACGCCGTGTTTGTGTGAGTGTGTGGGGTGTAGGGGTGGTATGTGTGCGTGTGTGTGTGGTGTGTGCAAGCCGTGTGTGTGTGGTGTGTTGTGTGTTGTGGGGTGTGGGGGTGGTGTGTGTGCATGTGTGTGGTTTGTGCAAGCCGTGTGTGGTGTGTTGTGTTGTGTGTGTGTAAGCCGTGTGTGTGTGTGTGGTGTGTTGTGTGTGTAAGCCGTGTGTGTGTGTGTGTAGTGTGTTGTGTGTGTGTTTGTGTGTGTGATGTGTGTGTAGGGGGGGTGTGCAGCCGTGTGTTGTGTGTGTGTGTGTATGTGTGTGTGTGTGTTGGGGGTGTGCACGCCGTGTTTGTGTGTGTGTGTGTGTGTGTGTGTAGAGTATGTGTGTGTTGTGTGTGTTTGTGTGCATGTTGTGTGTGTGGTGTGTGTTGTGTGTGTGTGGGGGTAGTGTGCACTCCGTGTGTGCGTGTGTATGTGGGGTGTGTGTGTATGTGGGGGGGTGTTTGTGTATGTGGGGTATGCATGCCGTATGTGTGTTGTGTGTGAGTGTGTTGTGGGTGTGTGTAGAGTATGTGTGTTTGTATATGTGGGGTGTGCACGCCGTATGTGTGTGGTGTGTGAGTGTGTTGTGGGTGAGTGTAGAGTGTGTGTGTGTGTGTGTTGGGGGGTGTGCACGCCATGTGTGTCTTTGTGTGGGGGGTTTGTGCATGTCGTGTGTTGTGTGTGTTGTGTGTGTGTTGTGTGTGTTTGTATGGGGGGGTGTGCATGCCGTGCGTGTGTGTGTGTGTAGGGAAGGGGCGTACACGCCGTGTGTGTGTGTCCAGGGGGGGTGTGCACGCCGTGTCTGTGCGTGTGTGGGGGGGGTGGGTGTGCATACCGTGTTTGTGTGTGTGGTTTTTGTGTGTGTAGAGTGTGTGTGTGTTGTGTGTGTTTGTGTGTAGAGTGTGTGCATGTCGTGTATTGTGTATGTGTGTGGGGGGTGTGCACACCGTGTGTGTGTGTGTGTGTGTGTTGTGTGTGTGTATGTGGGTGTGTGTAGAGTGTGTGTATGTGGGTGTGTGTAGAGTGTGTGTGTGTGGTGGGGGGTGTGCACGCCATGTGTGTATTTGTGTGGGGGTGTGTGCATGCCGTATGTGTGTAGTGTGTGTGTGAGGGGGGTGTGCACGCCGTGTGTGTGTGTGTTGTGTGTGTGTATGTGGGGGGATGGGAGTGTACACGCTGTGTGTGTGGTGTGTGAGTGTGTTGTGTTGTGTGTGTTCCGTGTGTGTGTGTGGTGTGTGTGTGTGTCGTATGTTGTGTGTGTGTGTGTGTGTGTGGGGGGGTGTGCAGGGGGGGTGTGCACACCGTGTGTGTGTTGTGTGTGTTTGTGTGGGGGTGTGTGCAGGGGGTGTGTGCATGTCGTGTGTGTGTGGTGTGTGTGTGTTGTGTGTGTGTGTGGGTGGGGGGTGTGCACGCCGTGTCTGTGTGTTGTGTGTGTGTGTATGAGGAGGGTGGGATTGTGCACGCCGTATGTGTGGTGTATGATGTGTGAGTGTGTGTGTATAGTGTGTGTGTGTGTGTTGGGGGGTGTGAACGCCATGTGTGTGTTTGTATGGGGGGTGTGTGCATGTCGTATGTTGTGTGTGTGTGTGTGTGGGGGGGTATGCACGTTGTGTGTGTGTGTGGAGGGGGTGTGCACGCCGTGTGTGTGTGTGTGTGGTGTGCACGCCGTGTTTGTGTGGGGGGTGTGTGGTGTGTGTGTGTGGAGGGGGTGTTGCACGCCGTGTGTGTGTGTGTGCGTGTGTTTGAGCCGAGTGTGTGTGGTGTGTTGTGTGTGGTGTGTTGTGTCTGTGCGAGCCGTGTGTGTGGTGTGTTGTGTGTGTTGTGTGTGGTGTGTTGTGTATGTGCGAGCCGTGTGTGTGGTGTGTTGTGTGTGTGTGTGTGTGTGGTATGTAAGCCGTGTGGGTGTGGTGTGTTGTGTGTGGTGTGTGTGTGTGTGTGTGTGTGTGTGGTGTGTATGGTGATGGGTGCACGCCGTGTGTGTATAGGGAGTGTGCACGCCGTGTCTGTGTGTCTTGTGTGAGGGTGTTGTGGGTGTGTGTAGAGTGTATGTGTGTTGTGTGTGTGTTGGGGGGGTGTGCATGCCATGTGTGTGTTTGTGTGGGGGTGTGTGCATGCCGTGTTTGTGTGGTGTTTGTGTTGTGTGTGTGCGTGTGTGGGGGGTGTGCACGCCGTGTGTGTGTGTGTTGTGTGTGTGTGTATGTGGGAGGGTGGGAGTGTACACGCTGTGTGTGGTGTGTGGTGTTGTGTGTGTGTTCCGTGTGTGTGTGTGGTGTGTGTGTGTGTGTGTGTTGTATGTGTGGGGGGGTTTGCGTATGTGGGTGGTGTGCACGCCGTGTCTGCAGTGTGTGTGTTGCCCCTGTGTGTGCGTATTGTGTGTGTGTGTTGTGTGTGTGTGGGGATGTGCACGCCGTGTCTGCAGTGCGTGTGTGTTGTGTGTTGCCCCTGTGTGTGCGTATTGTGTGTGTGTTGTGTGTGTGTGGGGGGTGTGCACGCCGTGATTGTGTGTGGGGGTGTGCACACCGTGATTGTGTGTGGGGGTGTGCACGCTGTGTGTATGTGGGGGGTAGGAGTGTGCAATGTGTGTGTTGTGTGTGTGTTTGTGTGGGGGGGTGTGCATGCCGTGAGTGTGTGTGGGGGGTGTGCACGCTGTGTGTATTTGGGGGTGGGGTTGTGCATGTGTGTGTGTGTGTGTGTGTGGGGTGTGTGTGTGTGTTAGTAGGGGTTTGCATGTGTGTGTGTGTGTGTGTGTGGTGTGTGTATGTGTTGTGTGTGTGTGTGGGGTGTGTGTGGGATAATAAACCACACATTAGACTATCCACGTAGTAGTAGTACAGTCTATAGTTTCCCCCCTGGACATACAATCACATATAAGGAACGCTCTTACACACACACAATTTCAAAGATTCTACAAAATCCTGTATTGAAGACCACTAACTACGCACCCATTGCCTCAAAAATATCATTCGTCGCTACCTCCACTTCTGCCCAACCTTTTCAACCGAGCGCTAGCTGGACCGTCCAAGGCAGATCCTCACTGAATAATCAAGGTGTGGGTGCTAGAAAATTAACAACATGCAAGTACTTATATACCTGAGAAACAATTGGGATACAATTGCGATGCTGATGGGATACTAACAAATACCCAAAATTAATACCCTCTACTCTACAGACATTTAAAAATCCATACCTCATGAACCATACATTGTTTCAATGGCTCGTAACTATTCCTACAGGTAGACCGGGGGTACCATGACATCATCATCGTTACCTAGCAACAGCAACTGACCACCCCCAACTGATTAGCGATTGTTGTATGAGTGACTAGACGTGTTCTCAATGTTCTCACGGTGACATGGTGGGTTGGGTTCGATCTCTGCAAGGCAGATGCTACTGTACACTTACCAGATCCCGTTATTATGCCTCGGTGCGCAAACAAGGTGCATACGAGGTGCAGTGTCCCACAGACACACTACCGTATATTGGCATTATTATGCAAATAATACGAACATAGTACGAACATAGTGTTAAATTTTGGCCAGACCCGGCCGCGTAGACTTGGGCATTTGACTCCATTGTTTGCTTACTGAGAATGCTTTTCTTGATATCTATATTGTTTCTGGCGACTTGTGACCTGTTTGACATATAAACTAATGAACTCGAGTCATAAGGAGCAAACAGTAGAACTTTTGTTTTTTTTACATCTTGAGTGCATGTACTGAAAGCTCAGCTTCCAGTGAACCACCACCTGTTACACCTGTTACATCATATGATGTCATATGACATTATCATTCCAAAATGGCTGCTAGAATATGTGTACGTTGGAAAATATGTAACTATCTTATTATATTTGAGTTAAGTTCTTGTGCAAGTACTTCGTTCGTTACCTAGTGCAGGTGATTTTTTGAGTTAACCGATTATACGCCCTGACTTGCGGAAATACCCCCGCAGCCATATTGATTTTTTTAAATGCACAAATTAATCAGTTCTTAGAAAACTGTTCGTAACTTGGAAGTGCTTCGACTTTTGATTGTGCAAGTTAGACTAGGAAGACTATCTCGAAGGTTTGGCTGTGATCTGCTTCTGTCAAGCGGTTAAGTAGTAGTTACGTATAATACTGCTTTGGCTTTTAGAAGCTTCATACAGCCTAATACTTACTGTAGTAGACGTAGCTGTAGAGTTTGTAGCTGTAGAGTTTGTAGTGCTGAGAAGCGTTTTTTCTGTGCAGGTACTGGATGTAAAGAAAAACAGTGGCATGTTCATAGTTATAATGTTCATAGTTATAGGCTGAGTCTGAGGTCTCTATGGGTTTTGAGACCCGAAGGCCCGAGGCTGTAACATCTCGAGTGTAGCGAGGGTGCTACTAAGGTCTCAAAACTGACCGTTGGACGTTTCCTATAACTGATTTAGAATAGTGCTAAGCCACAAAGAAGACCCTGTTCTTACAAACCTCAAGCACCTCAAGCAACTAGTCTATATTAAAAAAACTCACATTGAAGGCAGTTTCCGTCTCGTTAATAGAAAGTTGCTATTCGCACTAGCTGCTACAAAGCGGCACTGCAGACTTTTAAAAATTAGTTTTTAATGATGCACTGCATCACATCAACTGTGTGTGTTTGCATGTGTATGTATCATGTAAAAAATATTAAATGCATGTAGTGAACATATAATGGACCTCCATAGAACTGAGAGGTCAACTCCAAGTAACCAATCAGATTGCACCATTTGTGACAAGCATGAATATTTAGAGTCTACTTTAGGGTTATAAAATCAGGCATATATTTAAAATACAAATACAACCGGTTGCAAGTACTTGTTCGTACTTGTTGCATGCGTTTGTAGAATCGCTAGAAGCTAAGTAGTTGTAGGTAGATAGTAGTTTGTAGTGCTAGGCAGCATTGATTAGCAGAGGTGGTGGAGCCGCGTATGTACAAAACAGTGGCAGTGGCAGCGCGAGGTGAGCCAGGATACGTATTACGTTTGTTGACTAGTTTAGAACTGGTGTGTATAATAACCTATTACGTAATATACACTGCAAAAGTTGATCTGTTATTTCAACAACAAAAAGTGTGCGTGGACAATGAATCTATGCTCATCGTATGACCAATAAAATTGTTCTTTTTAACAATTAACATTTGTTATTTTTGTAGCAAGGACAACAGATGAAGTTTGTGGCTAGTCTTGTTCACTCAACAGTCCCAAAATTGTTTGTCTGACAAAATAGAGGATAGTCACTGCATTCTATTAGCAATGTCTGTTGTGTTCATGTAGCTTATTATGTCGCAAGGCAGAAGCTTATGCTAAATCAACTAACCAATGCAATTGTTACATGGACAAATCATTTTGTTTGATTAATCAATTTCAATTAGAAGCACGTGAAATACTGTCATCATCACGAAGAAAATAATATAATAACGAATGCATACATGTAGAGTTCTGCATACACGTAGCTTTAAAGTATATATAATTATAGTTAGATGAATGACCTGTGCTTCCTGATGTTACAGTCCCGATCGCTCTCGCGCTCCTCAGAATGAGAAGTGTCTATCGAAAACTTTCGAGAGATTCCGGACTTGAAATTGATGGGTTTTTCTTTTGGGTCGGTTTTTCTTTTGACGGGATCTCGATAACCTTTTCTTGAATGAAAGTCCAAAATTAAAATTCTCCTGTCTTCTCATGATAGGAAAGATTAAAGATGTAATGAGCAGAGGCTGTTCGTTTCCAGCATCATGTGTTGTTCAACGAGCTGCTGGCTGACGTCATGCTCTTCCAGGTCCCCTTTAAACCATAGGTTCCTGGCTTCTTTCATCGGAGTTCCTTTCTGCATGCAAACGTACTTGTATGCATAAGTATAAGATTATGCACATGTTAGCTTTACAAATAACTTACTGACACAACTTTCAAAATGAAGGGTATATGGGTATCCGAAACCTTCTTGGAGCGCCCAGGTGAGAACAAAATGAAGAGACACGTACGAAAACATATTTTTAAGACAAATTACAAGCCGTAGTGGTATTATTGGTGTTTAATTACACAGAGACGACGACACGACACACTAATGACACACTAATTGGTGTAAGCTGGGTGACGTATCAGCGTACTTGAGTTTTTCTGCACATAGCCATAACCCATTTAGGGAAGTCGTCTTCTCCTAAGTTGTCTTGAGATGTGACCAAACACAAATCCACTGTAGCCTATAATAACAAGTCAAATCTAACACGAAATTGGTGTATGCACAAGAAGTGATAATACTCACATAAATCATTTTCTTGAGTAGAGGGAATTCTGCTATTCCACTTTTTGCCCATGAGCCTCCGCCTGCCTCCACCCGCGGCTAACACTATTACCGCGAGCGGTAAAGGGTCACCGCCTCATTTTGCCGGTCGAGCGGTAAACGAGAAAATGCCGCCAGCGGGTAAAGGGTCACCGCCTCATTTAGCCGTCAGCGGTAAAACCTTTACCCGCCTGAAAATACCGCCCTGACCGCCTGCACCTTGGTTTACGTATGGTTCTTACTATTAGTGAACGTGAGCAACGTGAGCCTCAGAGGCAGTGAGGTGAGTGAGAGTTGACCTGTGCTTCCTAGATCCTCCCTATCTCTGTTAAACTGGAAGGTCCTATAAATGTATTTTGGCACGGCTATGGACGATTCAAAAGAAGGTTTGTTTTATTCACTTCACCACACGTACACAGGAATAAATGTTTGTTTGCTTGTAGCTGGTTAAAGTGAAAGTTTCGAAAAATGGGGTGACTTGGTGATGCCCTAGCCTCGACCCCAGGCCGATCCGTCTCCAATTGAATGCTAGATCGCCTACTAGGCCTGGTATTGATTGTATTTGGGCGTGATCTGGGCGTGGTTTTTTAATACAAATTGACTCTGCGGTATAGGTACACAACAAAAAATGAATCCTCCAACAGTGGTCTTAAACAACAGCCTCTGGGGCAGTATACAGCAGGAAATATTTCCCAGAAGACACTTCTTTGGCAGTGGCAACCAAATCTTTGTCGATTCCTTTATTGCTACTGAGGATGGCAGCAGAAACACCTCTATTCAGGCTATTGTTTAGACTCCTGACCTGGTCAATCATGAGTCTCATGATGAGAGATACAAGGGGAGAGACAATAACAAGAACAACACTTTTGTCAACAGGAGGAGCCTTGGTCCTACCTAGCTTGTAGTATTAAAAAGGGTAGCAACTGATATAGCAGAGAGACTTGCCATACCCGTACCCTGTTGGGAACCACGTCCCTTCCCTCAAACAGGAGCTTGAGAGCCTGTGCCTGTTTTGCCATGAGAGTGAGGCCATCTTGCTTCAAACAAGACAACACGTTGCATGCCATAGCTAGCTAGCTATAAATTGAGAACATGACACGGAGCTACATTACTGTAAATTTTACGGGAGTAAAATGCCTCTACGTACACCTTTAGTATTACAGAAAAAAAGCAGGAAACAAAATGTGAAGAATCTCTGCTTTAGTTTCCGGTTCCTGCCACGCCCAGATACAATCAATACCAGGCCGTATTTTTCAACTTGCTAGGTGATGCCCCAGATGAAAGCAGGTGAATGTACACACACAACACACCACACACACTCGGCTTGCACACACCACACACACGCACACACCACGTGGCCTACACACTCCCTCCCCACACACACCCCTCCCCACACACACACGGCGTGCACACCCCCTCCACACACACACACACGAACACGGCGTGCACACCACACACACACACACACAAACACACATACACACACACACCACACACACCACACACACTCGGATTGCACACACCACACACACGCACACACCACACGTCCACACACCACACACACCCCCACACACACACACAAACACGGCGTGCACACCACACACACACACACATGCACACCCCCCCACACACACGGCCTGCACACACTACACGGCCTGCACACCCCCTCCCCACACACACACCCTCCCCACACACACACACCACACACACACGGCCTGCACACACACACGGCATGCACACACACCACACACACACACGGCGTTCACACCCACACACAACACACACACACACGGCCTCCCACACACCACACACACGCACACACCACACACACACAAACACGGCGTGCACACCACACACACACACACATGCACACCCCCCCACACCCCCCCACACACACACACACATGGTCTGCACACACTACACACCCACACGGCCTGCACACCCCCTCCCCACACACACACACACGGCCCCCCACACACCAAACACACACGGCCCCACACAATACACACACTCCCACACACACACGGCTCCCACACACACACGGCCTGCACACACACACCACACACACACACGGCGTTCACACCCACATACAACACACAACACACCCCTCCCCACACACACACACGGCCTCCCACACACCACACAGGCGTTCACACGCACACACACACCCCCCACACCACACACGCACACGGCGTTCACACCCCCACACAAAACACACAAACATGGTGTGCACACCCCCACCCCCACACACAAATCACGGCGTGCACACACCACCCAAAAACCACACGGCACACACACACCACACACACACACCCCCCCACACACACACGGCATTCACACCCCCACAAAACACGGCGTGCACACACACACACACACAGACACGGCATACACACGCACACACACACTCCCCACACACCACACACGGCGTTCACACCCCCACACAAAACACACAAACACGGTGTGCACACCCACCCCCCACACACAAATCACGGCGTGCACACACTACCCAAAAACCACACGGCACACACACACACACCACACACACACACCCCCCCACACACACACGGCATTCACACCCCACAAAACACGGCGTGCACACACACACACACACACTGACACGGCATACACACGCACACCCCCCACACACCACACACGGCGTTCACACCCCCACACAAAACACACAAACACGGTGTGCACACCCCCACCCCCCCCACACAAATCATGGCGTGCACACACCACCGCACACACCACCACACGGCACACACACCACACACCCCCACACACACACGGCGTTCACACCCCCACACAACACACACACACAGACAGGGCATACACACGCACACCACACACGGCGTTCACACCCCCACACAAAACACACAAACACGGCGTGCACACCCCCACCCCCCCACACACAAATCACGGCGTGCACACACCACCCAAAAACCATACGGCACACACACACCACACCCCCCCACACACACACGGCGTTCACACCCCCACACCCCCACACACACACATGGCGTTCACACCCCTACACAACACGGCGTGCACACCCCACCAGACACACACACACAGACACGGCATACACACACACATACACACACGGCGGTCACAACACACACACACACACCCACCCCCTCACACACACACACAGACACGGCAGACACGGCATACACACACACACACACGGCGGTCACAACACACACACACACATGCACACACACACACAACACACACAACACACACAGACACGGCAACGGCATGCACACCCCCCCACACAAACACACACAACACACACATTGCACACTCCCACTCCCCACATACACACACACAACACACACAGACACAACACACACAGACACGGCATGCACACCCCCACACAAACACACAACACACACACAACACACATATTGCACACTCCCACTCCCCACATACACACACACAAACACACATAGACACGGCCCCCCACACACACACACGGCACACGGCGTGCACACCCCCCACACACACGCACACAACACGCACACACAGGGGCAATACACACACGGCGTGCACACCCCCACAACACACACACACACACACGGCATGCACACACCCAACACACAACACACACACACCCAACACACTCACAGCGTGTACACTCCCAACCCCCCCACATACACACACACACACAACACACACAGACACGGCGTGCACACCCCCCCCACACACACACGGCACACACCCCCCACACAAACACATGGCCATGGCGTGCACACTCTACACACACCCACAACACACCCCACACGCGTGCACACACCCCCACACAAACACGGCGTGCACACCACACACACACACACACGGCGTGCTCCACACACACACACAGCCCCGTGAAAGAGCAGCTCAATGCGCATGTGCTGGTACCTACAGCGTGCGCATAGCTCTCGGTAGCAAGGACGTCGTCCAAAGCGTGCGCATAGCTCCAACACAACGAAATTTTGAAAAATCTCGGTAGCAAGGACGACGTATGGCCAGGAAAGGAGGTATAACCAGGTGCAGTGTCTGTGTAGATGTACTTTTGGTGTTTCTTTTTCACTTTCAAGATTTTGGTTGCACAGTGGCGGATCCAGGGGGGAGCCATGGATCCCCCCTTTCAGACTAAACAGCTACCAGCTAGCTATTTATCAGTATTGTAGCCAGTATTGTAGCTTGATTCAATGATTGTACCTACTGTGTTAGCCAGTATTGTAGCTTGATTCAATGATTGTACCTACTGTGTTCAGGTTAGCCTAGGTTAGCACTGTTCGTGGCAGAGCTAGCTAGCTCTACGCAAGTTTATTATGGGACTTCCCCTGGGATTTTACCTATTTACGTGTGACCGGAAGTGGGCGTAACCCCAAAAAAATTTCGAGCTATGCGCGACTTTCACTACTCGCGCTGCGCGCTCGTAGTTTGGAACCTATTTCCTGGATCCGCCATTGATGCATACAAGTTATTATGCCTCGGTGCGCAAACGAGGTGTGCAGTGTCCCACAGACACACTACCGCAGACACACTACCGTATATCTACCGTGGCATTATTATGCAAATAATACGAACATAGTACAAACATAGTGTACAAACATAGTTTGGCCAGAACTCATGCTTTTCTTGATATCTATATTGCCATTTGCTACATATTATGCTACATATTAACCCTTTCCCCACTTTAGCCGACTATAGTCGGCATAGCTACTGATAAATTTCAAAAAATCTTTGTGCACTCTGTGTTGGAGCTATGCACACACTGCAAGTACCAGCACATGGGCATTGAGCTGCTCTTCCACATGGTATTTTTAATATTTTGCTTCGAGGTACGGTTCGATCAGAATTGTCGAAAGAAAAGTGACTGTTTTATAATTGCTACAAGGTCTTCGTAGTACAACCTCAGGGAGGTTCTAGGGAAGCTAGAGAGTGAGAATATCGATGCCTTGTAGAGTGAGAGGGCTAGGTAGGAAGCTTCCTTTCAGAGGTCAAGCTAAGCCTGAGAATCCTGAGGAAGACGCACTTGAGGTGGACCATCTTCCTGAACCAGGTAAGTCACTATAGAGTAGCTTGGTTTGTTTAGGCTAGTTAGTACAATCATGAGCCACGTAAACCTGTGTGTAGGTGAAGAAAATATTTCGCGGGAAAAGGGCGTCTGCCGATAGAACCTCAAATACAAGTTTCTGCAGATCCCCTGAGTGACCGTGAGAACATTCTGAACACTTATATCATGTGTTCAGTCACTTCGTAACATCATACAATATTGTTTGTGTACATAATTGTGAATTTTTGTTAACAATTGTTAGTTGTGGGGTGGTGGTTGGTTGCTAGGCAACAATGATGATTCCATGAATGTGACAGGTCCAGTTCTACCTGTGGAACTTTGTTACAAGTTACAAGTATACGGTTCATGAGTTATAAATTTTTTAAACAAAATATGCGAATATTTTAGCAGTAAGGAGCAGTAAGGAGCAGACAGTAGAACTTTTGTTTTTTTTACGTTTTTGTGTATATCTTGAGTGCATGTATATCTTGAGTGCATGTACTGAAAGTTCAGCTTCCAGTGGACCACCACCTGTTACATCATATGACATCATATGACATTATCATTGGCTGCTAGAATAATTATGTGTACGTTGGTTATTTTAAGATGTACTTCATTACCTAGTGCAGGCGATTATACGCCATGACTTGCCATTTTTTAAATGCACAAATTAATGAGTTCTTAGAAAACTGCTTGAAAGTGCTTCGACTTTTGATTGTGCAAGTTAGACTAGGAAGAAAGAGACTAGGAAGAAAGAGACTAGGAAGAAAGAGAAGATGCCCTACTATCCTACTATCTCGAAGGTTCTACTATCTCGACGGTTTGGCTGTGATCTGCTTCTGTCAAGCGGTTTAGTAGTTACGTATAATACTGCTTCATACATACTGTAGTAGACGTAGCTGTAGAGTTTGTAGCTGTCGAGTTTGTAGTGCTGAGAAGCGTTTTTTCTGTGCTCTATGGGCCCGAGGCTGTAGCATCTCGAGCGTAGCGAGGGGTCTCAAAACTGACCTCAGTTCTACAAACCTCAAGCAACATTAAAGCTTTGCTCTGGCTAGTCTATATAAAAAAACTCACATTGAAGGCAGTTTCCGTCTCGTTAATAGAAAGTTGCTATTCGCACTAGCTGCTACAAAGAGACTTTTAAAAATTAGTTTTTAATGATGCACCTGTTGCACTGCATCGCACTGCATCACCTGTGTGTACTTGCATGTATAAAATAGATGTTGCTTGTATGTATCATGTAAAAAATATTAAATGCATCAACTGAGAGGTCGACTCCAAGTAACCAATCAGATGTAGAATCGCTAGAAGTAAGTAGTTGTAGGTAGTTGTATCTAGTGCTAAGCAGCAGGGCCGCATATGTACAGAACAGTGGCAGTAGCAGCGAGGTGAGCCAGGATACGTATTACGTTTGTTGACTACACTGGTGTGTATAACCTAATATACACTGCAAAAGTTCATCTGTTATTTCAACAACAAAAAGTTGTTTGACCAGTAAAATTGCAATAATAATTATTAACATTATTTTTTTTATTTTTCTGCAGGAATGTGTTGGATAACAGGGACAACAAATGAAGTTTGTGGCTAGTCTTGTTCACCCACTCAACAGTCCCAAAATTGTTTGTCTGACAAAATAGAGGATAGTCGCTGCTATGTGTGTGTGTGTGTGTGTGTGGTTTGCGTGGTTTGCACGCCGTGTTTGTGTGTGTGTGTGTGTGGGGATGGGGAGGGGTTGTGCAGGCCGTGTGGCCGTGTGTGTGTGGTGTATTGTGTGTGTGTGTGTGTGTGTGTCTGTGTGTAGCACGCCATATGCCATGTGGTGTGTGCGTGTGTGTGTGTGTGGTGTGTTGTGTGGTGTGTTGTGTGTCTATCATACTGATGAGAGTGCTTTCATCTGGGGCATCACCCCTTTAACCAGCTACAAGCAAGTGTACGTGTGGTGAAGTGAATAAAACAAACCTTTTGAATCCATCTACAGTCCATAGCCGTGCCAATATAGGACCTTCCAGACCTTATCTATAAACTAGTTTAACGGAGATTGGGGTCAACTCTCACCTTGCTTAGTTTTCTAGGGACAGTAAGAACCATACGTACTGGCTGAGCATCTGGATAAACCAAGGTGCGCTTTAATTATAAACAGCGATGTCGCCATTTTAGGGCGGTAAGGCTCGCGGTATTTTCAGGCAGGTAAAGGTTTTACCGCTGGCAGCTAAATGACGGCTAAATGAGGCGGTGACCCTTTACCCGCTGGCGGCATTTCCTCGTTTACCGCTCGACCGGTAAAATGAGGCGGTGACCTCGCGATAATAGTGTTAGCCGCGGGCGGTAAATGGTTTACCGCTCGCGGTATTAGTTGGCGGCCGGGTGACCCCCCGTAACTGAATCATCTTTTTCTTGAGGGCCTACCATAATATTATAACAATAAATAACAATATGCATATACACAAGTCTTTTCTTTTTAGATTTTATACATATACATCTTTAATACAATAAGTAACGATGCATGTACTTTTCTTCTCAGTGAATAGATAAGCTAACTTTAATATAAAATTCATTATAATTATAACAAGTTAATAATTATAACAAGTTAAAGTATAAATTAATGCAAAAATGAACCAATGGCAAGTGCGAGCACCTACAACCCTCGTACTACTCCAATAAGGATATTGATGCATGTTATGTTGTGAATAACCAATTTGTCGATTGAGCAAATTTTGACAATGAAATTCTGGGGATCGAAAGTATGTCGTGCTTAATGACGAAACCGACCCTTGATAATCTGCCTATCCTGAGTGTTAACCTATCCTGAGTGTTAATGGTGGTGATGATGGAGAGGTATTACTCATGGAAGTGGTTTGTTTACTATCGGACACAAAACCTCAACCGTGGCATCAAGGCGGCAAGAAAAAACGAAAGTGCTTCACACTTCTATGCTCCTCCGCAGAGGACCACATTTCATACGAGAGAAATGTCACTCTTTTGACTTCAGAGATGGGAAAACCAAAACCTTGAACAGAAGAGTCAAACCTACCCCAAGCTGCTCATGGGGCTCATTTATGTGAATTCTTGCATACACCAATTTCGTTTGTTGCTACAGTGGATTTCTGTTTGGTCACATCTCAAGACAACTTAAGAAACGTCTTTGAAGACGACTTCTATTTCTATGTACTGCAGAAAAACTCAAGTACGCTCTAGCATGCTGCAGAGTTTGACTGCAGAGTCTGTGGATACAGCTTACACCAACACATGTCTACAGCACACTGCAAAGAATTAGTGTGTCGTCGTCTCTGTGTAATTAAACACCAATAATACTTCTTAAAAATATTTTTTTGTACGTGTCTCTTCTTGTACGTCTCTTCTTGTACGTGTCTCTTCATTTTGTTCTCAGGTTTCGGATACCTTCATTTGAAAGTTGTGTCAGTAAGTTATGCTGCATACTAATAATAATATTATGCATACAAGTACGCAGAAAGGAACTCCGATGAAAGAAGCTACAGAGCCAGGGACCTGGAAGAGCATGACGTCGCTGTTCATTGTCGTTAAACAACACATGGCAACACATGGCCTCTGCTACATCTTCAATCTTTCCTATCACGAGAAGACAGGAGAATTTTGTACTTTCATTCAAGAAAAAGTTATCGAGATCCAGTCAAAGACCCAAAAGAAAAACCGACATCAATTTCAAGTCCGGAATCTCTCGAATGTTTTCGATAGACTCTGAGGAGCGTGAGGACTGAAACATAGGAAGCACAGGTAAAACTATAATTATATATACTTTAAAGCTACATGTATGCATTGATGATGACTCCTAATTGAAATTGACGTGGTTAACGCCACGGGCCACGATGCAATAGTGACTTTTTTTGCGAAATTCTAATTCTGCGATACTTAGGAGTATAGCTTGAACTACCCGTAGAATCACGTGCAATTTAGTCTAGAAATTTCCAAGCCACGTTGCTATGTTAAAATTTCATTAGCATCTTACCGCACGAGCAATGGCCTCTGGTGATGACAAAGGAGAGGGGTACCTCCCAAAGGCTACCAGCTTTATGCCAGACGCTGATGAACTGTCTGGGACTGAGGACATGCATGACATGGACCTAGACGCTAGCGCTATGGACCAAGACGGTGAAAGACCAGGAGAGGGCTCACTGTACGTGTGACTCTGGCGAGTAGTATAGTATAGCTAGAATATCACTAGTGAGTATAGTATAGCTAAAATAGTAATGAATGTAAATTTCATAGATCGTTCACCGATATAGTAATACTTGTACGTATTGTACTGATAATTATATCTTAGCACTGATATATCTTAGCACTGTTACATTCATTATGATGTGAAAATCAAGCTTAGTCAAGCCTTTATATAGGCTGATCCATAAAATAAAAAGATTTGGATTTTATCTCACAGCATTTAAAATGATAAAAACGGTGAGCGTAATAACCGTGGTTGTTATGGCAACACATGTTGCACCATTTTATTTCCTTGTTGTATGGGCATTCTACCTGATAGAGAATTTACAGACATTTCACTTCACTGTTAAGGGTTAATTAATTTGTCCATGTAGCATTGGTTAGTTGCCACACACACACGGCCTGCACACACTACACACATGCACACACTACACACACGCAAACACCAAACGGCCTGCACACCCCCTCTCCACACACACACGGCGTTCACACCCCCACACAACACACACACGGCATGCACACACACCACACACACACACCCACACCCCTCCCCACACACGGCATGCAACACACGCACACGGCCCCACACACCCCACACACACACCGCCTGCACACACACACCACACGGCGTTCACACTTCCACACACACACACCTTCCACACACACACACACACACACACACACACACCCCTCCACACACACACACGGCCTCCCACACACGCACACGGCCCCACACACACACACACGGCCCCCCCCCACAACGGCGTGCACACACCACACGGCCTGCACACACCCTCCCCACACACACACACGGCATGCACACCACACGGCGTTCACACCCCCACACAACACACACACGGCATGCACACACACACACATGGCTCCACCACACACACACGGCCACACACACCCCACACACACACGGCATGCACACACACACACGGCATGCACATCACACCCCCACACAACACACACCCCACACACACACACACACACGGCACACACACACACGGCCCCACACAATCACACCCACACACACACACGGCATGCACACACCCCTCCCATGCACATCACACCCCCACACAACACATGGCATGCACACACACCACACACACACCCCTCCCCACACACGCACACGGCCCCACACACACACGTGCACACCCCCACCCCAACACGGCGTGCACACACCATCCAAACACCACACGGCCTGCACACACACACCACACACACACCACACAACACACACACACCCCTCCCCACACACGGCCTCCCACACACGCACACGGCTCACCCCCACCCCAACACGACATGCACACACCACCCAAACACCACACGGCCTGCACACCCCCTCCCCACACACACACGGCCCCACACAACATGGCCCCACCACACACACACAGCATGCACACCCCTCACACACACACACACACACACACCACACACTCACGGCGTGCACACCCCCCCTCACACACGGCGGCCTAGTAAGCAAAATGCTTTTTCTTGTGATGTCCTGCAGAATAGTGCAATTGTTTGGTAGAAGTCTTACAAATTGTCTTACAAAAAGCCTGGAATATTATTATTTGCGATAATAATTATTTGCGAGAAGTTTAAGATAATGCTGTCTCACTTGACGAGATTTCTATATAATTCGGGATTCACAAGACTCAGTGCTATCTTGCGAGCACAGTACCTAAGCGATAATTATGACAGTATACAATGGCCATCCAGAAATGTTTGTTTTTGTGGATGAGACTGGTATATCTCTAGTGTAATTGTATTGGACAATCTGATAATGCAATTGCAGGGTCATTTTCTTCCTCCATGTTGCCAATCCCATGCTTTTCAAAAGTGAAGTCACGCAAATGAAGAAGCAATACACAGCTGTGATGGATAATACATGGATAATACATGGATAATACATGCTGGTTACACATAGTCATAGAGTGAGATTTAGAGCTATGTTCTTCTTGTGACAATACATTTGCTTAAGGTCTTCTAAACAGCTGCGTCTTAACTGGGCACGGGAAGATGTTGGTGCACGTGAAGGAGACTTTATAGCAGCACTAGCAAAAGCATCGGACATACTTTCTTTTTTCCTTTTAGCTGGTGATGTGGAGGTGTATCATGTTTTGAGGTGTATCATAGTCCTAGTGGTGGCTTAGTTGTGCCAAGTCAAAGCTTTGGGTAAGGGATGCTTGGCAGGTAGAGCCGGGGGTCCGTTGCACATAATTATACCTTATACCTTCACACCCTTCACACCACAAATTAATATTGTCTTCTTGTACATATCCATTAAATCTCGCCCTCGTCCATGATAATATCCACATAAGTCATGAGAAACGTCGTCAGGAAATGATTCAGCTTTGACCCAAGTCACTGTTTTGTCCATAGGTATTGGTATTTGGAGTGGCACTAGCACTACCTATACTGTACTGTGTGTGCTTGTTCTGAATATCACCACGTGTGTACTTGTACAGTAATCACAAATACCTGACGTGCTAGAGATACGGAACGTTCAATGCTTTTTTGTTGAGTATTGCAAAGATTCTGCAAAACCCTGTAGACGGTAGCCGAACTATGCCCAATTTGTCTCAACAAGGAATCTGATACTGGTACTCCTGTGGGACCAACAGATTGGGTGAAAGCCACTATGGTAGTGACATAAGGTAGCTATTAAAAAAGGTGATGGTGATGATATACACTTGTTTAAATCGGTGGGTGTTAAGTGATAGTCAATAATTGTTGTGTTTATGAGTTTGTCGACTGTCGACCTAGCCCTCCTGTAGATTTTTTATTACCACTATCCATACTTCCAGGAAAGTCAGGAAGAAATGGTGAGGCCACGTTCAACTACTGTATACACTTGTTTAAATCGATGGGTGTTAAGTGATAGTCAATAATTGTTGTATTTTTATGTTGTCGACCGTCGACCTAGCCCTCCTGTAGATTTTTTATAACCACTATCCATACTTCCAGGAAAGTCAGGAAGAAATGGTGAGGCCACGTTCAACTACTGTGCCGAGTCGGCTAGTCAGCAGTTGACAAGAAAAGATAATTGCATGACAGTGCAAATCATCAATCATCGGCTATTGGATACGTTCACTCCTCTCACCCACGGTGCACTTTCATCATTCAACGGAGAGTTGAGAGTGTAAAGTTGGAGTTGGAGAGTAGTCCATGAACATTTGGGATGGAACAACTCTCTGCGTCTGTGAACCAACTCCAAGAGACCTCCACGTAAATTCCCGATGAAGCAAACTGACACCCAATGTGGACTCACATGGCCGAAGGTCCGTGCCCTGCAATCGGAAAAACTTGCAACAAACCCAACCATGTATGTTTGTCCAAATCAACAATGCCACGCAGTAAAATTAACGTATACGACAAGTTGGAACTGCACCCAGGTTCTGGTATCAAGTGTGACCAAGGAAGTTGCACTTTTTACTTACAAATACCACAAAGTATGTTTACAGCCATGCTAGCTAGCTGTTCTAGCTAGCCTATGTATTTTATTTTGCACACTGTGCACAGTAGGTAAAAAGATTTTCTTGTGCAGGCCAACATGGATATTGATAGCTGCTCCATCACCTTGCTGGAATGGAGGAATCACAAGCAAGCTTTTTCCTGAATTTCAGAAAATCTGTAGTCTAAATGAGAAAGCAGCTCGTCAAGAAAGGCGGTAGTACACCTCGGGCAGGTTTGTACTGAGCAGCTTTAGTAATTGCTGTTTCATGCCAGGTCCTATGCTTGCTAACCGCACATCTTGAACAGTAGCAATCACAGTTTTGACATCAGAATAATTTATGCTTGGCAAATATCATTATTCTGTAGGGACACTGTGAGGCCCTTTGTGTACTGGAGGCATTCTTTTGCAACCACAAAAGAGATAATGAACTGGTATCTTGTGATGCAAATTAGAAGACTCTCTGCTGCACGACAAGACTCGCCACTCGAACTAATGATTGAAAATGTTTCAACAACTGCAGGAAAAAGATCAAAGACACCTCCAGGGCATTTACACGGGCAACCCATAAAGCTTACCAATTTTTGTGCTCATCTGTTTTTCTAACTGCATTTTTTTCAGGCCATAGTAATGATGTTGTCCCTTACAGTGTTGAGAAAACATGCAAGTGTTGGATGTGTGGGTGGAAGTATTTCAAGTTTATTCATAACCAGACCCACTTTCAAGAAGCTAACTATTCTACCACAATGAGTACTGTGTATACAGTGGATTGCAGTGCACTTGCACCCAAAACAGCAAAACCACAAAATATGAATGTTGTTAATATGAAATTGTATTACATAATGGGTAATGCCACGTGGTTACTAGATCTGAATATTGATACTTTCTTTCTAGACTCTATATAGCTAACTAACAGCTGCCATGGATGGAGACTCTGGAATACCCTCTAAAGTAGTACAGCAGAATCACTTTGGGCATGTACAGCTACAGTGGTCAAGGTTTACCTGCCCATATCAACTCCTGTCAGTTTCTTCAATCACACCAAGGTAATTAAGCATACTGTATTTCCTGGTGTATATTAATGCTTGAATCATTTCGCTATATTATGCGTATAATCAACCCTAAACGACATCACTCGAACTTGGCATAATGTTTACGAAAGATTTTCCTCTTGTGGTGTGCTTAAGCAGAAGATTATGGCAACTTTTTCCCAGGAAGTGCCCGAGAGCGATGCTTTTAGTGTGGGCTACTATGAAAAACCCAATAACTCAAAACGCTCTCAAGATGCAATGTGATGGATGACACCATTAACCTCTGGCGTGTAGAGGTGGAGCATTCAAAGAAACGAGATCACAGTGATGATAGCAGCGGAGAACCAAGAAATAAGCGATCAAAGAAAGAGAAGGATATTGAAGATGCGTTAAAGAATCTTCAGGAAAAGCACAGTGAGCAGTATAGTGACCCTCAACTAAGGCTGTGGGCTCGTATGTATGTAAATGGAATACACGCCGATCTTGAGACTCCACCGGATGTGCCGGCTATAACTGGCGGCTATAACTGGTCATGTTGTCAAGCGCAAAGAATCAAACCGATCACTTGCTGAAGCTCTGGCAGGAGCAGCAACAGCTGTTACCAAGATGTTAGTCCCTCCTAAGAAGAAGTTTACGGATGGGATATCACCGTTCAGTAAAGCCAACTTAAGTGGACAGTATTTACAGCAATTACGTACACTGCAACAGCTTAGAGAAGATGCTACTTTGACAGAGGAAGAATTTCAGGAACAAAAGAGCATGCTTTTGAGAAACATTAAAGGTCTAAATGCAAATGCAAAAAAATAATTAATTCATTTTTGTGTCACAAATTCATGTTACAATTAGAAGCATGTAGCTATACATGTATAATTTATTACTTAACTATTATAATAGATCAAAATAAATATCCTGAATGTTTGATCCACTGACAACAATCATGAGGCGTAATACTCAGAAAAGCAGACAGAATGAAGTCATCATCCGCAACAGCTTGAATGGCAGCTTCGTTTGCCTTCAAGTGATACTTAACTTTAGAGAAGGCAATACGGTGGCAGAAAATGTAATAACGCCCCAATGCTTTGGAGTTGCTTAACAACCCCATCTGTGTGGTGGATAGACGCATTATCAAGAATGACAACACTGTGAGGATTGGAACCATTAAAAGGCATTACATGCCGAATGAGGGATTTATCAATGAAATCTTCAAATATGTCAGCATTCACATTTTCGGTTGTAATGTATGTATCTAAAAGACCATTAACAGACAAAATTCCAATTGCTGAAAATCTCTTGCCTCGCACCAACAGAGGAGCTGGCTTTCCAACAATCGAGTACCCGTAACGCCGGATACTGTTCCTTCTGTCACTTCCAGTTTCGTCAATGAACAAAAGCATTTCTGGCTCATACACAGAGATATCAGACAGGAACTGAGCCCTACTGGCAGCATTCTGTTGAAGTGCCACAAGACTAAGTTTTTTTCTAGAGAAATTGTTCTTCTTCAAGCTGCTTCTTCAAGAATCTACAGACAGTTGATGCATCAATTTGTGCCCCAGTTGTTTCCAACACCTTCTGCTGTATTTCATGTAGATACATGCTAGGCTTTTCAACAATGCTATCAATGATACAAAATTCATCATACACACTAATCTTTGACTGAGCTCCTTTCTTTTTTATAGGTTCAACATCACCTATAGTTTCAAATCTTGTAACAATTCGACTAACTGTAGATCGATCAATATTCAGGTTTTTAGCAATTGTTCTGATGGGTAAGCCCATGCCTATACGTTGGAAAATCATCCTCCAGCGCATATCACAAGAATAAGCAGTGGTTCTATAAGACTCAGCTGAATAACCGGTTGCCATTTCAAATAGCTGAAGATAATGATATTCACAGTTGGTAATGTAATTGTGGTTTAGCTGTTTGGCAATTCACTGTTGCAAGTGCACTGCAATCCACTGTACTGTACAAATGTGTATAGATTTGAACCATTGTCACTGTCCAAAGTCTCACTGTCCAAAGTCTTTTATTCACTTTTATGTCTTATTTCTTATTGTGTTGCGCATTTTAACCAACCTGTATTTTGACCACTCAGCTGTACATGTTCATGACATTGTAACGGATTGGCGGATTGGAGTTATGCACTCGCCGAATTTCTTGTTTCTTTGCTTTTTCGCGCTTTTCTTTTCCTGGCAATCCTAGCAACGTTCACATTGCAAATGTTTTTTATTTCAATACAGTAGTACATTAATGATAAGATGTTGATTAATTTGTCATCGTCCTGTAATCTTGTTGAAGATAATATATAAGTGGTTGTTGGCCTGTGAACATGTTCTTTTACAGTTGAGAGGTGAGTGTTAGAGTTATTTATCTGGTTGTGATCATTATTTTTGTTTGTACGCGCATGTGGACAGTTGTACCATGTGCCATGAAGTGAACTTATGATAATCAGTCAAGTTGATAGTTGTTAATCTAACTGAGTAGAATAAGCGAATACGCTAGTGTGTGTATACTTAAGATCGCCTACTAACATGGTCCTTCGAACCGGATCCTTCTAAAACTTAGTGATAGGCGAAAAGAAAATTACTCAACGGATTAACTCTAATTGTACGAACAGAAGTAAACTTAACGGATTAACTCTAATTGTACGAATAGAAGCAAGTTTACTCAACGGATAATCTCTAATAGTGCGGAATTCGCCGGAAGAAAGTACTGATTCAGAAAACTTGGCAAGAAAACGGAGGATAAGAGGAGGTCACAGAGGCTCTGCTACAAGGTCAATGAACACAGTTGAAGCTCTGCTGGCTGAAGAAGAACCTGACCCAGCACAACTCTGACCCAGCACAACTCAAGTTGAGCCTTGAGGAAAAACTCAGCACCCTGACACGATTGGACTCGGAAATATTGGACCTCACTGAAAATGAACACTTAGAAGGCGAGATTCTGGAGTCTGACGAATTCAAGGACGGAGTGTATAGAGCAATTGTGCAACTTGACCGTGCAGCCACAAGTAGGGCTGCAGCTCCTATTATTATTCCCACTACTGTTCCTGTTGTTCCCACTACTGTTCCTGCTGTTCCCACTACTGTTACTGCTGTTCCCACTACGGTTCCTGCTCTGCGCAGTTAAGGCCTGGGTCAGGCACTGATAAGATTAATTTTATTCATTGCCAACATTTTATGTAGATCATGTAGATCATGTAGTGTTAATGAGATTCATAATGTTTATTAATGTTATTCATTGCATGTGACGTCATATGGTCAATGTATTTGCTTAGCTAGCTGCTAGAACTATTATAGATTATCTTTGGCAACAAATACGGCGGACTTAAACAAGGTAAGAGTAGCTGTTTAGGCCCTCAAAAGATAGAGTATGTTGTTATGATTATGTTTCCTTGATGGGAAGTAAAAATGTCCAAAACTTTTTTAGCTATGCTAGCTTTAGCTCTGACAGCCACTCTAGAGGTAGGCTATTTTGTGTATCTCAAGAATACAATAACTCTTACTCTTCCCATCAAGGATACTAGTACCTAGCTATGAGATGTTCATCTAGCCTTGTTTTTGAAGCTTGATCTTGGCATCTTCAACGCCGTATTTGCACTTCTCTTTCTGAAAGTGCCATGACGTCATCACCATTTATGGGACTAATTAGCATAATTGAATTAAGCTAATTAGTATTTTGGAAAAAGAAAACATTGAGCTTCATTTTGGATCATTTTGATGCAGCATACACTGTATATTGCAAATAATACAGCAGTATGAACATAGTGTAAATTTTGGTGTTGAAATCTGGACCCGGGCCTTAAGTGCGCAGAGTGCTGTTCCTGCTGCTCCCACTACTACTGTTACTACTGACCCACCAGTCAGTACAGCAATCACAGCCCTGGCTACCGGGACATCAACTACCAGGACAGTGACGACAGGGACAGGGACGACTCCAATCTCCACTCCAGCAGTCATTCCCACGCTTGGAGTTCGTCTACCCAAGATCACGATGCAGCCATTCGACGGTGATGTCACGAACTGGACTTCATTTTGGGATTCATTTGACTCAGCAATACACCGAAATGCAGGTCCAAACGAAATCGACAAGTTTAACTACCTTCGTTCCCTACTGAAGGGGTCTGCACGAGACGCAATATCTGATGTATCACATATACAAGAAATCCACAATAAATCCCAATAATTAATTGAGCCATCCTTAACAACACTGAGTAATGTCGATGTCGATCCGCTCCGCTACTCCATCAAGAACACGGACCCACTATAGCGGGCGGATCCAAAAGGGGGTTTCCTAAACGAGCGCGCAGCGCGAATTTTTTGGGTTACGCCAACTAGGGAAAATCCCATACTCATCATACTCAACCAGGGGAAGTCCCATAATAGACCTAGCTGCCACGAACAGTCAACTTAGCTAGCCTACTTGGTCACTGGCCTTTGAAAGAAGGCCTGCTGCTTGCGCATGCGCCCTAATATTGGATTTTTTTCCCGTAAATATTCAGAGAAAATATCCTAAAAGTCATACACAGCTAGCTAGCTAGAAACAGAGCTGTGTAGGTTTGTTGTACTGCTATTTTCTTCTGATAGAATCAGTAGCAGTAGTATAGTAGA
Organism: Halichondria panicea; assembly: GCF_963675165.1. NCBI lineage: Eukaryota > Metazoa > Porifera > Demospongiae > Suberitida > Halichondriidae > Halichondria > Halichondria panicea. Next base: position 3,152,687 of record NC_087385.1, on the reverse strand, counting down.
CTTTAGTGTTAAATGGGTCCATATAGGCTCTTATCAGCCGTCACTCCTTTCAGACGATCGTCATCCACACTATTGCAGGCTGTGAGTCTTTTGTTAACATAGCTATCCGATGGGCTAGAAACCTTCAATCGAACTCTTCCTTCAATCCATTCCTGGATGATCCTGACGAAGATTTGCAGCTCTTTACAGCCTCTAATCATGAGGTACCGGAGCAGGATCCGACAAACGAAACTGAGTACACAGCAATGGTTTATTCTTTTTGCTGTTGTTTCAAGCAGTCTTCAGATTGTCAGATCGAGCGTTTTGAAGTTCTTAGCTGCATTCTTTAAAACTCTCCAAAAGAAGATTCCTATACCTGGCATATTCACTGATATTCTGCATTGGATCTGCCCACAAAATGCTTGGAAACTGTAGAGACACTTTCACTAAATATCCTAAATGCCACTCATTGTATAAATGGAGTCCGTAAAACGCATGATGGAACATCGGAGACAAAGGTCTGTACATTTATTCAATTTCCCTTACACCCTCAACATTGGCGACGCAAGGAATGTGGAACGCAACTGATCAAAAAAGTTAAAACTAGGTCTGGAAAAATATGCTTTTCTCCTAAGCTTGTTTATTGCTACAGGAGCATATTGAGTCTCTACTGTACCATCCTGAGTTTGTACAAAGCTGCGAAGAATGGAGATCTAGACAAGGAACATACCGTGATGTGAGACTATGACGGGCTGCCATTTTTGTCTGTGCCACACAATTTTGCTTTTCAAATTAATGTAGATTGGTTTAATCCCTTTAAGCACACCGAGGGAGCTATATATATCAGTGTGCTGAACTTGCCACGGAAGCTTCGTTATTTGCAAGACAATATCGTGTTAGTTGGTGTTATGCCTGGGCCCAAAGAGCTAATGAATTCGTATCTTAAACCGTTGGTAGAAGAGCTGAAGCTTCTGTGGAGTGGTGTAATCTTAAAAGATCATAACAAACAATCAATCATTGTTAGAGGTGCCTTTATATGCTGCTGTTGTGATATACCTGCTGGTCGGAAGGTTGTGGGCCACACAGCTCTGCATGGCTGTTCAAAGTGTTTGTTATCATTTCCTACAGCAGCCTTTGGTGAGCTGATTGATTATTCTAATTTTGATAAAACTCTGAACAGTACGGGAACACCGAGTTAAAGCAGAAGATTGGAAGTGTGCTACAACCCGATCCGCTCAAATTAAAATTGAAAGAGAAAGTGGAATTCGATATACTTGCCTACTTGAACTCCCCTACTTTGACAGTATACAAATGTGTGTAGTAGACCCAATGCATAATCTGTTGCTAGGTACTGCTAAACATGTGACTGAAATCTGGAAAGAGCGTTCAATTCTGACAAGCAAAGATTTTTTGCTCATTCAAGAAAAGGTGAACGGCTGTCGGTCGTATTCCTCCGTATTCCTCTCAAAATTTCGTCTAGATTGTCTGGTTTCACAGCCGACCAGTGGAAAAACTGGGTTATTTTGTACTCATTGTTCTGTCTCAAAGACATCCTACCATGGCGTGATTATCAATGTTGGCACCATTTTGTCAAAGTTTGTTTCATCCTCTGTCATAGGACGATTAGTGAAGAGCAGCTAGTTCAAGCAGACGTCCATCTAAATGATTTTTGGAAGTCTTTCACGGAGCTGTACCAAAAAGAGGCGTGCACACCAAATATGCATCTCCATGGACATTTAACGGCATGTATAAGAGATTTTGGACCGGTGTATGCTTTTTGGTGTATTGCATTTGAGAGAATAGAATGAATGGTATATTGGGAAATTATCATACAAACAATCGGCACGTGTCTGTTCAGTACATGAGAAGATTTTTAACAAGTACAGAGTATTCACCAAAAAATTGGCCAAGTGAGTTTCGGGATGAATTTCTTGATTTTTCAATAAAGGCTCTTTAATGCAATCAAGCCTGGAAACTGAAATGAATTCAGAAAATTATACGGCTCTGCCTCCTGTACGGAGTCAGCACTAACATTATCCTAACATTATCTCAGTTGGAAGAATATCTTGAGAGGAATTCACCTGCTCTGCTGGATCTTATGACGTGTTCATACTATATGCAAAAATTAAGTAATTACGCATAGGTGACTTTGGGTCGAAATTCTATGTCTTCATTGGTGCTTACGAAAAGATCCAACGGTAGGCAGGTTTTAGCTGAAATACAGTACTTTTTGAAATGCAACGCAAAGATCGATGTTTGGATGGCTTCCGTTGACTTTTTTTTTTAGCACCCGTGTGAACTCTGGTTCGGACAACCTGTTCAGGTGTGGACAACTATGAAATCTCCAGGCGATCATTTGATTCCTGTAAAAGACATAGCTGCACGACTGGTTTATACCAAATGTAAGATGGACTTCGGTACTAGCATTAGAGACGATCTAGTTTATATTGTTAATATTGTTATTCCACTTCAAAGTGCTGATATTCATGACCGCTAATTTATGGTTGTTATAATAATTATAAATTGACAACCGCACAGTCATGTAATTAATCAATTAAGACCGTACCTTTGTACTTATAATGCGCTTTATTCAAAACACCCACATGGCTATAATTATTATACCATGACGGACAGAGCTAAAAAGTACAGAAAGGAGCATAGGAAAGGTTAACTACAGACAAGGCTAACCTCAAACAAGAACTATCTGCTTGGAAAGAAACGGCGTCAAAGCGTCAAAGCTTTAATAATTATAAGAAGCGTGCTAGATATAGTGGTGACCATCGTCCTTTGGTATGTTTGTATGGACTACCTCTAGCATAGTTTTGTTTGTGTAGGGATTGTACTCATCTGAAAGAAAAGGCAGCTTTGTTATCGCATAATGCTACTTGTACCAAAGCAACATTGGATGGTAGTGGTAAAGTATCCACAACTAAAAGCTTTTGTAAAGCCTTTCCTCTAAGCTGCAGGGAAGCTTCAATGGAATGAAATTTCTGTCGATAAATCTCTCAATGTATTGGAAAAGGTGCTTTCGGTTATTGCTATCTCGCCAAAGTTGGAACGATCGATAAAATTTGTCTGAAAGTGTTGCATCGTACTGATTTAAGCGCTTATTTTATATGGAGGTGGAGGCGAAGATTATTACACATCCTAACTTACCGTGGTAGTATGCTGTGTGCGACAGTTTAAAGTATACAGCATTAGTTTTGAGCTTTCATCCATTTCGCGGAGGAAATGAAGCACTTTCTCATCACGAAATATATGAATTGACAACAGACAATTGGAAACAGGTGATGTATGGTATCAAGCGATAACGTTCTGCTTGAGATGTTACCTGACAACATAAAAGCAAAATCTGAAGGCGTGTTTGTCGAGTGAAGGCGTACTTTATAGGTTATCTCTGGAAAATCGACTAAAGTATGCTCGAGAACACCCTCAGATTTCCCCTGAAGTCCGTGAAGGCCACACAAAACAAAGTTTTGCTAGTGACATTTATTTCTGTTGGTAGATTATTGATTATTGCAAAAAATTAATTTAAAGCATCCAGCTATTCAATCATTATCACAGCTTTGAACACAGTCCATCAGCTTCTGAGCTGTACTCATCATATGAGTTTTTGTATGCCCCCTGATAATGTTGTTATAATGTTAAATTTGGCCATTGGATATTACTTTTAGTTTTGGTATGCCTTAATATTATCATGGATGTATAAATTTGGCCAAGTTTGGATATTACTTTTTAATTTTCAATAGTGTCTCTGAACTAGTGTATGGCCAACATACGATTACCAAAACAGCTCCGGTCTTTGAGTCTGTGTGTGGTTTTTAGGCATACGTAATTAGGGTGCATGCGCATGCCATAATACGTCAGCATAATAATTATTTACCTTAGCTTTTGTATAGCTCAGCAGCTGAATTGTTCATGCATGGACCCTACTTCTAAGCTGTAATTTATATACAGGAATGATTTCCAGTGTGATTATGAATAACAACACTTATGAATAACAACACTACCATATTCTATAATAATGTAGGTGTGGTTTCCTGTTATCGTGGCCCGCCCATGCAACTATATAGCGACTAGTAATATCAATACTGGGCTATAATAATACATACTGGCTCATGTATGTTTACCAAACATGCAATGCCGACAATGCTGTTTACTGCATTCGTTGCAACAGTCATTTGAACGCAACAGCATAATTATAATTATATGGTATATGTGCAAAGAGAGTCTTGTGCGACGTTTTATATGCATCTTCTTCACTGTCTTCATGACTTAAAATTAATGTAGTGTGCATTGCACCTGATTGTGATTCAATGACTATACATTCTCATGCATTTGTTGCATGTAGCCGGCTTAACCTTGAACATGTCTTGGATTCTTTGTGGACAGGCACTTGATTCCTTGTAAACATCACGTGTCCAATTTGATACAACATTGGAAACAAGATGTGTACAAACTCTTGGAAACTGCTTGGAAACTATAAGATTGTGAAACAAGTTGGTGCAGTTATTGACATGAACCTAAACGGGTGACTTCTCCGAAATTTCATACGTAGATAGAGTATGGTGAGGTAATAACACACATAAGAATTATTTATTGTATGGCTTCTGAGGTATGGCCACCTTGCTTAAATAACTTATGATCAGATATTACTAATATCAACGTATGGTATGTTGTACGGCTTCTATAAATTAAGATTATGGGATACATATTAAAATTTGATTTAAATCAACATTTTCCCTAAAATGTTCTATAACTGTAGGACTGAATCAGCTAAAACGCAGCCACGCCCACGATTTTTAATATGTTTATGTTTTGTGTGTGTGTAAAAAATTAGTTAGCTACTTCTGTGTTCCAGATCCATCTACCAGCGGACCATCCACTATAGAGTAGCATTAGCATTTGTTGTCTTGATAGCTTCACTAGACCTCACTATAGGTCTAGTTAGTACAACAGTGGACATCATGAGCCAGGTGAAGAAAATATTTCCCGGGAAAAGGGCGTCTACCGATAGAACCTCAAATACAAGTTTCTGCAGATCAGGGAGCCATGTCACCATGTCACCATGTCACCGTGAGAACACTTATAATATCATGTGTTCAGTCACATCATTGTTTGTGTACATAATTGTGCATTTTTTTTAACAATTGTTATTTGTGGGGTGGTGGTTGGTTGCTAGGCAACAATGATGAGTCCATGGATGCGACAGGTGGAACTTTGTTACAAGTGTTTTTTATATACGGTTCATGAGTTATAAATTTTTAAACAAAATATGCAAATATTCACTTTTAATTAAAGCAGGGAAAGGGTTAAATTATTCAGAATGGAGACTTCCAGAAAGTTGTTGGCATGTCTCTTGTATAATTTCACCTACCATAATTTCACCTACCATTGATGAGATTCCATATGCAAATGCAAATGTGCAGACCATCCAATTTTTGTATTGTATACATTTGCAGTTGCTTCGGAGGACAGTGAAGTCCGCAGAATTGCACCTGCTGAAGAAGTAATAGTAGTAAAATGTGTAGCAATTTTTGAAGATAAAAGGAGATGTCATTTCAGCAATCAAGACTTTCCCAACCTTATCCCAACCTTATTTGATTCCCAACCTTATTTGAGAATTGCCTTCAAGAGAACCTTTTTGTGCAGTCACAACATCACTAAGTTACAATGTAAGTTACAATGTAAATCGCAATATGTACTAGTACTATGCAACTTGCTTGTTAAGTTCTAGGATGTTCTCATCAGCTGTGTTCTCATCAGCTACTTGTTCTCATCAGCTACTCCAGGATATGTTAGTGTCAAATTATGTATATTTTGGACATTTTTACTTCCCATCAAGGAAACATAATCACTATCTTTTGAGGGCCTAAACAGCTACTCTTACGAACCTTGTTTAACCCTTTCCCCGCTGAAGCCGTCTTTTTCCGGCCGCACTACTGACTATTTTCAAAAAATTGTTGTCCACGCTCCAACACTCCAACACAGCTATGCACGGTACCAGCTACAAGAAGTTGTGGAGGTTTGCTTTAATAGCCTTTAAAACCCGAGAAGTAGGGCAGGAAGGAGAAGTAGGGCAGGAAGTTACAGGTGACCACTTTCATGAGAAATCAAACGATGTTCACTACACGTGAATGCTTCGCTACCGTACAAACGCTCAAAAACTACGCTCAGCTCTTAAAAATGAACCCTGACATGTACGCCCCTACGCCGTAAACAGGCCGTCCTCCATGTGCCTCGTCGCACACATTGACTGGTACGCTAGGGACCGCCAGGGTGAGAAAACGTACAGGAGGCTCGTACAGGAGGCTCGTCAAACCTCGCGTTATCAGTCACCCGTTATCAGTCACCCCACGTACGACACCAACAGAAAAGAACAAAGAACAGGAGCAAGAGTACTAAGAACAGGAGCAAGAGTACTACTACTGCCTCATTCTGCTCTTTGTCCCGTTCGTTGACGAGGGTGACCTCCTCCTCGACGGAGAGTCACCTAAAATGGCGCTCGAACGTTGGACGTCAATAAGAGATCGCGGGATATCCAGAAGGTCGAAACGTCAGAAAAAAGAGAAGACGACGAAGACGACGTCAACCTCCTGCTCCAGGGCATGGCTAAATCACACTTGGATCGCCATCTCGAAGACCGGAGACTGTCCATGCTAAACGTCGACCAAAGCCGTGTGTACAAAAAAATCACTGGGCATCTGTTGCACGAATTAGACCACGAAAAAGGAGCCTGTAAATGCACAGACATCAAACCGTTGCAAATGTTCGTTAGGGGAACGGGCAAGTCCTTCCTCATTCAGGCGCTTAGAGCATTTGTCAAAGCCACGTGGCCGGATTTACCCAATTCAGCCGCTGCCGATAGAGCACGACAATGCATCGTACTGGGAAGTGCCCAAACCTCAGGCAACAACTAATGAACGTAAAGGTGTTCATAATTGACGAGGTGTCCATGGTGTCAAGTCTCAATCTACATTTGAGACTTGATGAGATCTACGGGGGGGCCGAATGGTTTGGGGGTAAAACAATGCGCGACATCCTCCAGCTACCACCCGTTAACGGTGCACCGGTGTTCCAAAGCGTTCCCACTAAAGTGCTATCGCTCAGAATAGGTTCCGCAAATATTTGGAAAAGCACAGTAGTGTACGACGAGCTTACCATTAACGAAAGGACGAAAGGGACAAAAACACGCGCGACATAAAAAAAAATCGCAGCAGTTATGCATGGAAGTTACAAAAAGCAATCACTGTTTTATGTTTGTGGTTTGTCATGGTGTGGCCTAATATCGTTAATCCATGTGTTTGCAACTAGTTTCACAATCATCAATTGCGCCGGCATGGCTACTGCTAATTTTCAAAAAATGATTATTCAGGCGCTATGCACACGCTGTAGATACCAGCACAATGCTGCTCTTTCGGTATTTTCATTGTGCTGTATGCTTTGTGCTTTGTACAGAATTGTCGAAAGAAAAGTGACCAATTACTAATCGCTACAACATCTTAATGCTAGTGCAGCTAGACAGTGAGGATATCGATGCCTATGGAGTCAGAGGGGATATAGGAAGCTCTAGAAAATAAAGCTGGTCTGTAGCAGTGGACATCATGAGCACTTGTAAACCATTGAACTTGTAAACCTGTGTGTAGGTGAAATATTTCCCGGGAAAAGAGCGTCTGCCGATACGACCTCATAGACTGATTGAACCATGTCAAAACATTGAGAACAAATTTGTAAACAATTAGTTGGCAGTTGCTAGGCAGTTGCTAGGTAACGATGATGGTGTCAAGAATGGTGTCAAGATACCCCCGGGGTCTGGGCTACCTGTAGGAAATAGTTACGAGTGGAAATGTATGGTTTTTCTTCTGTATTTTAATTAAAGCAACCAAAGGAAAGTAGTCGAATTGTCACTCTAACAACTTCCACCTGTGTGAGTGAACGAACGAGTGTGTTTATAATAATAATGTGACATAGATCAATGTCAAGTAACAAACTGTTGTGCGTAGTTCTTTAAAAACAAGTCTCGCACTAGCTAGCAGCATGCTGCTTCTGCTTCGACTCACTTCATCTTTTTCTACTCGCCTCTGCTGCTAAGTAGCTACATAGCTACGGCCACCACCACTAGTAATTGCAGAGTAATTGCAGACGTTTTCCACCCACGCATGTGATAGCCACCATTGAATGAAACCAGATCAACCATGGTGACTCTGTGCCCTAATTGCTAATTAGTGGGGGTGGTCAGTTGCTAGGTAACGAAGATGGTGTCAAGATACCTCTGGGTTCTGATATAATGAGAAAGTTGTTGTTTTAAATAAAACGGGTAAACTTTATATACATGCGTGACAGTATGATGGGAGTAACAGTTTACTGTTTGTCATCTCGTCATCTCCACGAAGAGTCTGAATTGTGGACACGCAGCTTTCTCTGGTGTCGCGGAACTGAACCGTATGTAAACGCCAAGTCGAAAGTACGAGATAATTGGTCACTCATCTGATCACTCATCTGATCATACTCACCCATACTATTATTGTTGAAATTAATTTTGCAAAAAAAGTTATAATTATTAATAATGATTAATAATTAATAATGAAGACGTTATAAATACGAGGGGATGATGACAATTATACAAGTAGTTGTGGTCTGGATGATCGACAGGCATATTGCAGGGGTGGCAAAATATCAGGGGGCTGCAAGCTGGTGTAATAAAAAAACGGGTCACAGTCTCAATGAAAAACAGTCAGTTGTGGATGCTGCTGTTGTGGATGCTGCTCCGAGATGCTCCGGCTCTTGAAACTGACTTTCAATGTTTGTTGTCAGGAGGCAATTGGTCTATAACAGAATTAACATAAGAATTAACATGACACAATGAGCTAGATATCGACAGCTGAACTTTGTCAGAAAAAATATTGTTTCCGTTGTCCTGTAAGACGTCAATGCCTCAGCATGATTATGCCCTCAGGCATGTGAGCTGCTCCCCAGTTTAGAAAAATCTAGACCATATATGGATCAAAACTATATAGGCCCTCTCCTGCACGTGGAACTCCAGATCCGAAGCGCTTACCCTCAATGACTTGCGTTTGTCGTGAGGAATTCTGTTGAGAAAGGATCGGTTTGTTAAGAAATGACAGTTGGTGTGACTTGGGGAGCAGGTACCTAGCAGTGCACAGCTTGCTGTTCACTCCCTTCGGTCTCAGGCCAAGTTGACTCAGGCCAAGTTGATTGCCTGGGCTACAGTGATGCTATTGGCATCACACCGAAGATGAGACTGAGACTGCTTCTGTGAGCCCAGCTGTTTTTTGGCTGATCTTCGTGAGACTGAGTCATAACAGTTACTCATGTCATGAAAGAATAAAATTACCTTCAAGAGCAAGGTGAGTCTCATCTGTAATCTACAATTGTATGTGTGTGATCTTACATGTCGTTAGCAAAGGAGAATACAAATCACATGACTTTGTTTCTAGTAAACTTTCTACAAGCATTTTCAAAACAATTGTTAAGGTAAGTCACACATATCAAGATAGTAACCATGGTAATAATGTTATCAGATAATAGTACAGTTTTTCGGCCCATAAAATCTGCACATTTCCTGGCAACCCTGTATATAGTTTCCAAGTTCAGGACATGTGTAAGATTCAAGTCTTTTGTACTATCCTGAAAGTATAGGTATTTTTCCTACCTGCCTCGAAGCATAGTGGTGGTGATGCCTGTAATAGATATGCAACCGTGTTTTTTACCAGCTGGTGGTATGCGGCAGGATGTATAGTGTACAAGTACAAGTATAGTGTACATATCCAACCCTTACCACTGTGTTGGTTGTCAACTTCAGTCCTGGGGATATGCAGCCACCCTCCACCTCTCCTCCATCTCCACCTCTCCTCCATCAGCTGTAAGATGCAGTGATCATTAATAGGAAATATTTGATTTTACCTTATCGTGCAGTAGTGATGATGGAAGTTGACCAGAGCCTCACCCAACTGCAACAAATTAAGGACACTTGTATACTTGTAAACATAGGGTAATGAACCTCACACTTTCTCTTTTTTGGTGCAGTGTTTTGGCGCAGTGGTTCGAACAGTACGTGATTGTTCCTTCTGGGAAGTGGCACGAACTTCAAGTTTAGTAATATTCTGTGCCGCAACTGAGGACCCAAAGAACCACACGTAATCCGCGTGCAAATAACTAGAGTATGTACCCACCGATTGAAGTGACACATTCCCGTTAGATGATAGGCTCTCAGTATCAAGAGAATACTGTTCTCTTCAGAAAGACGTGAGACAGCATCTATTATGACTCAGGGAACTGGATACTCTTGTCATCCGTAGTTGCTTGGTAAGTACGGTAGTACAATGTACATGCGAGCTGTTGTACACAGCTTAGTGTGTTAGACGAAGCTGCTGAATAATGAACATTGCGTTTGCAATCAGTGGAATCAGTGGTTAAGGTGTTATCAATTTGTTGTTACTATTATTACTATGTATGTTACTATTGTTACTATGGGCCAGCACCGTTAACAGTTGTCACAGTTGTCAGAGTTCCATACACACTCGAGAACGATTTATAATGCTGGTCAGGAAGATGCTGTTAAAAAGTTCGAAAAGTTCGATAGGCATCCTAATTGGTTTATAAGTTTTCCACATTTCTTCACTGCAAACATCAACAGTGATTTATTTAGGTCTGCTGGAGAGACTTCTTCGTTATCGCAGGCTCTAACAAAGTGTACAATTCTTGCATCTTGTCTTCGTTAGCATCGAGCTGATAGGTTTCAAGCGTGAGAAGACGGAATGAAGTAGACACTGCATCTGCAGACCGGCTATTGCCAGAACAAGAACAACAGGAACAACAGCACTAAGAAAAGTGTTGTTGTGGTCAGGACCACCATCTGTGTACATAGGTGACTTCTGGTTACCATCTTATTCCTCAATGGATGTCACAGAGCAATATTACACTGGGTGTGATGGAAAAGTCGTCATGCTGCACCCGAAGTTGACGGGATTGAATCATGAATATTCATGATTCTTCGACTAGCCTTAACCATGGGCACAGCGTCTTACATTCGGCCCAAAATATTTCCCTTATCGAAATGGCCAAGATTGAGATGTCAATTATTTAGAATCAAAGATGAACGATGCACTAACAAAGTGCAACGCTGGCCTTACCTGTTAGCACCTCTCTAGATACTCCTTTCAAGGCAGTGCACTAGTCGTCATTATTATCTTCTCTGGGTACTTCAGGCCTGGGTCAGGAACTGATAACATTAATTTTATTCATTGCTGTAGATGACTACTTGCTTAGTTAGCTGCTGGACTAGGGGGTAAGAGTACTTGTTTAGGCCCTTAAAAGATAGGGTTGTCATGATTATGTTTCCAGCTGGGGAAATTAATATGCTTTAGCCACTCTAGTTACTCTTCCCCAGCTGGATCCTAGTACTTAGCTATGAGATGTTCTTGTTTTTGAAGCTTGATCTTAGGTCCGCATACTAATTATGGAATTAAGCTAATTAGTTTTTTGGAAAAAGAAAACATTGGATCGCAGTATGGGCTAGACCCGGCCTTAATAATGATATGATAGGCTGATCAATAAAAAAATTTATCGCCAGGCATTTAAAACGGGTGGGCGTAATTATTGCTGGAAACCCGATAGAGAATTACACTTAATTACACTTCACTGTTAATTAAGAATCCGACGGTTAAAGGGTTAAGGACTGTGGGAAATCAGCTAAAACCACAATTTTTAATATGTTATGTGTGTAAAAATTCAGTGCAGCTACTTATCTTTTTTAGAGTGTAGTAGGTAGACATTTCCAAGCCACTTCTTTGGCCAAAGGTGAGATAAGTGAACAATTAACCCTTTAACCGTCGGATTCTTAATTAACAGTATGTCTGAATGTCTCTATCGGGCCTAGCAACCATATACCAATAGAATGCCCATACAACAAATGGTGCAACACATGTTGCCACGGTTACTACACTCACCCGTTTAAATGCTCGGCCAGCGGTGACAAAAATTTTTTTTTTATGGATCAGCCTCTAAGATATATCAATTTGAAGTACATGTATTACTCGATCTATGAAATTTACAAGCTCACATAAAGACTGCTATTTTAGCTATACTATACTTACACTACTGATATTCTAGCTATACTATACTACTTGCCAGAGTCACACAGTGAGCCCTCTCCTGGTCTTTCACCGTCCTGGTCCATAGCACTAGCGTCTAGGTCCATGTCATGCATGTCCTCAGTCCCAGACAGTTCATCAGCGTCTGGCATAAAGCTGGTAGCCTTTGGGAGGTATCCCTCTCCTTCATAGGCACTGTCATCACCAGAGCCATTGCTGTCCTCAAGCACATCGGCACAAGTAAACAATCTAGCCATAGCTTCGTGCGGTAAGATGAAATTTTAACATAGCAACATGGCTTGGAAAATTCTAGACTAAATTGCATGTGATTGCATGTGATTGCACGTGATTCTACGGGCATGGCCCATGACGGTTAAGTTTTTATAGGCTACTCTAAATAGAACATGATGCTACTACCAAGAATTAAGGAACACCGTTTTTAGGAACACCGTTTTTAGTAAATCGTGGGCGTGGCTCCAGGCTAAGTTGGACCTGCTTGGCTTCCCCGGGCATCAGAACCTGTGCTTTTGTGAGGTCCTCACAGCTCCCCTCACAGCTCCATCTGCAGACCGAATAGGGATGGAGTACATGCCACAACCCAATTATGTACAATTATTTTTTCGTACCAGGATCATTCTGCTAACTTGGTGGCAAGGATCTCCAGCTTCTGAAGGAGGATGCGATGACATTGTGCGCTGGATGGAAAGACCACTCAACCAGACGTATCAACATGCAGGTGGCCATTGAGGAGGGCTCGAATCGTGGATAGTACGAATCGTGGATAGTACAACGTTCCAAAGCACAGAGAAACATCTCCACTCGACACAAATGAAAACAGTGTGTATTAACATCAAAAGACCTGCTGTGTGACTAATCTGATTGGCACACTCCCATCTACTACTCAGATGCAATCAAGAAAAGACCAACGTCACATATCAATTTGACATTTTGTTTTCTCATAATCAAAAATAAAGATCATGTGATCACCAGTAATTTCTAATTATAAATAAAAGCATTAATTTTGTTCCAGATCTTAGATCCTAGAAGCAATACAAACCGGGTCAGCCATTCAGCCATCAAGCCTTCTGCGAACAAGACACAGTACTACCGTCGCAAGGTTGTACTGTTACTAAATGGTGTTTTAAACCGCTGCTTTCATAATTGTATAGTATCAGCCAAATTCTGCAGAGAAGTTGTGGGGGGAGTGGCAACTGTCATGTGATTCTGAGTACTTTACCTCGAAAATTACTGCACTTGCGCAGGCGGATTATGTGCAGCTTGCAGAATACTCTTGCAGAATACTATTGTTCAGAGCTAAAGATTCTATAAATAGGTAAGAAAGTTTATTAATAACAGAAACAGAACATTGATAATAATTATATGGAACAATTTTTCATCTCTTTGCTAGCATACTCTTCTAAAAAATGTAGCAGTAAGAGCAGCTTGACATTAATTTTTAATTGAATGTGAACACTTCAGGGTGAGCTCCCTAATCTCTCGTAATCCTTCCCACACAGCGACATGTTTACGCCATTGTCCAACAATGGTATGCAAGAACTGCTGTACGGGAGAGAGGGACACATGCACGTTGTGTGAATGTGGTGAGTGAATTCGAAAAACAATTTAGTCTCCCAGATGATTTGTTTATATGGTAGACAGCAAAGGGGAAACCCACTTTGACAAACATTGTAAAAGGACCTTAAACAGTTTTTCGAAAAAATGGAACCCAACGTCTGCATACATTGGGGGGACTGAGCCAACCATTGCACCTAGGCCACAGTTATGTAGCTGGGCAAGCAGATCATCAACAAAAACTGAGTAGAGAAGCGGAGACAGAATAGAATAGCACCTTGACGAACTCCTTGGGAGATAGGGAAGATTCTTGAGCGAGACCCATTGAGTACCAGTGGACCAGAATGTGCCAGATTCTAGGGTTTTCTTGAAGTTTCACGAAAAGGCCATACCGTGTCAAAGGCCTTTCGTGTCAAAGGCCTTCTTAACGTCCCGGAGAGATTGAACCGTTTCTTGAAATATGAAAGACGTGCTGTAACCAGGTCTGAAACCTCCAGGGCTGAGAGATACTCCTTGGTGCAGTATCTTCTCTAAAAGAAGTTTCTCAAAAAGTTTCCCAGATTCCTCTATAATTTGAGGGGTCCTTGTCAGCACCTTTTGGAATAGCGGTGACTAGACCAAGGGTAAGCAGATCAGGGATGTAGCAGGAGCATAGCATTAAAGATTCTGCACAACTGAAGCTGAACTATCGGGCCAGAGAAGCACAAGTGTTCTGTTTCAATGCCATCAGGACCAGGTGCTTTCTCACGTTTGAGAGAATCTATAGCGTTGGCAATGTCAGATTGGGTGAGTAAGATATCTCCACCCTGGGTGGAATCAAGGAGGTCACGAAACACTTTGCAGGTTGTCGGAGTCAAATAGTGGGCTATGACTGGGGGTACCAAGTGTTTCAAAGTAATTGGCCCCTTCTAAGAGGGTGTCACCAGAGTATGAGACATCATTATATACAATGGTGCCAGATTTCTCTGAAGAGCGGCCAGGTCTAAGTTGAGTAAACATTGCTCTTTGAGCGAGTGACGATGTTGGCGGCATTTTAGTAGTTAGTTCTAAGGCTAGTACACACAGTAATATTCGGAAGGAGCCGTCTGCACTACGTAGAGTAAGTTATTAGCTTTTACATGTAAAAAATTAAGCTAGAAAAGTATGTTTTATAGAATATCTCACCTTTAGTTGAAGGAACAGCTCCTTCTGAATATTACTGTGTGTACTAAGTAAGTGCTTCAAGGAGCATTTAGGACTCCGGAATTAGAGCTAAAGATTTAAGCAGTTTGAGATCCATTTTTATGCACAATTGCTGGTAAAAAGCGTGGGCGGAGCTTCGTTTTAGCTGAATCAGCAATAATTAAAGGACCCAGTCCTTAATTCACCTGAGTTTGCCAGGGCCATTGGTTTACCAGCAGATTTCCAGTGACGAAATGCTGATTTCGACTCAGACATATACCAACCTGGAATAATGCCCTTTAATGTCATTAAGCGAATCAGGTTAGAGATCGAAGAGTCAATGTGAGAGGAGCAGCCAGGAGCAAGAGGGAATGACCAACTATTGACTGCAGGCAATTCACACGAGCAGTTGAGGTTATGAGACAGTTGAGACAGTTGAGGTTATGAGAGAGGGAGGTTATGAGAGAGGGAGCTGCAGCAAGGGTGATTTTGATGGTAGCCGAGATTGGAAGGTTATTCAAGGGGCACTCATCCGGAGGTGAAAGCATCTAAGAAAAGCATCTAAGAAGCGGGAGTGGCATAAGCGGGAGTGGCATAGGATATGGTCAATGGTTGACTCGCTGTTATGAGCCTCCCTGTGGCTGTGGCTGTGACTGTGGCTGTGGGAGTGAGTAGAGGAGCCAAGGTACAAGTGGACAGAGGTATTGACGAAGGAAGATGCCAGGGTCCGCATTGATGTCACCAAGAATTATTACCTCATTGTCGTAGCCGCTCATTGTCGTAGCCGAGTAAATTAATCAGAGAGTCAATGTAGTCAAGGCATTCGGCACTTAGGAAGTGTTCTTAATTGGTGTTCTTAATTGCAGCCCCGGGGATGTGTCTAGATGTGTCTAGTTATGACTCACGTGATGTAGCTTATTTTAATTTTGTGATTGCTCCTGCTGCACTGCATGTACTGTTCCGTGCTGTGTGAATGTACTATAGAGTTGCCTGGCTGGCATATGAAACAAAGAACAATGGAAAGGTAAGAAAGGTAAGAATTAGTTAGATCATAGATTAGTTATTAGTAATCGGTTTCGTCGCTTTTGCTAGCTAAATACGTACGTACATGTAGCTAAGCAATACTAGCTGCCCATGAGACTCTCGAATTAACTTCCTGCATGTTATATTTGGATGCCTGAATTTGTACTACACGTGCATTAATTTAACTAATTTAATAACGATGTTTTTTTATAGGCCCAGATATCCAACAAAGAGCAAAGGTGAATTTTTATTTATTTCGTGCACGTACGTACGTAAGTACATATAATGTAGGACCTGTCGTGCATTTGATTAGCTGATGTTGCGATATGTATATTATTACGTGTAACATACCTGTTGTATATATATTTTTGTTACTACGGCATCTGGAACAGTGGATCCGAGACGGTAAGCTGACTAAAACAGTGTGCATGCAGTACTGCTACTAAAGGGTATAATTTGACTACAAGGTACGCATGTTTTCTTTGACTTTGCATGTACTTGCATGTACATGTAGAACCTGATGTGAAGAAACTGAAGTGTGGGAGTGACCATTCCAACCCGACCCATGATCTTGCTACCAAGCTCAATTATTAAAAACTGTCGAATTAGCAATTTTTATCCTATTGTTTTCTCTATCTGTTATTTGATAGGCCTTTTTTTTTTCATGATTGTGAGAAGCATGATGGGTTATTATTTAACCCTTTAACCGTCACGGGCCACGATCGTGGCCCGCAATAGTGACTTTTTTTGCGAAATTCTAATTCTGCGATACTTAGGAAGTAGCTCGAACTACGCACATCCCTGTATACAGGAAGAGCTGTAGAATCACGTGCAATTTAGTCTAGAATTTTCCAAGCCACGTTGCTATATTAAAATTTGATTAGCATCTTACCGCACGAAGTTTATAGCTATGGCTAGGTTGTTTACTTGTGCCGATGTGCTTGAACAGCTTGAGGACAGCAATGGCGATGTCTCCTCTGGTGATGACAGTGCCTATGAAGGAGAGAGGATAGTAGGATACCTCCCAAAGGCTACCAGCTTTATGCCAGACGCTGATGAACTGTCTGGGACTGAGGACATGCATGACATGGACCTAGACGCTAGAGCTATGGACCAGGACGGTGAAAGACCAGGAGAGGGCTCACTGTGTGACTCTGGCAAGTAGTATAGTATAGCTAGAATATCAGTAGTAAGTATAGTATAGCTAAAATAGAATTAGCAGTAATGAACAGTCTTTATGTGAGCTTGTAAATTTCATAGATCGTTCACCGATATAGTATTACATGTACGTATTGTACTTCAAATTGATATATCTTAGCACTGTTACATTCATATGATGTGAAAATCAAGCTTAGTCAAGCCTTTATACCATATGATAGGCTGATCCATAAAAGAAATTTTTTGGATTTTATCTCACCACTGGCCGAGCATTTAAAATGATAAAAACGGGTGAGCGTAATAACCGTGGTCGTTATGGCAACACATGTTGCACCATTTTATTCCTTGTTGTATGGGCATTCTATTGGTATATGGTTGCTAGGCATTTTATTGCTCTGGAAACCCGATAGAGAATTTACAGACATTTCACTTCACTGTTAATTAAGAATCCGACGGTTAAAGGGTTAACATACTCTCTTGGAGCCATAATTATATATGTCTATTTCTGAATACATTCCTACCTTCTCAGGTGCATTAAGAGGCCTGCTGTTGTATCAATCTTTTATGATGAAATGAAACACTAACACTAACACTAGCTTCTTTAAATGAAGCCCCGCTGTACTCAGTGTTGTTAAGGATGGCTCAATTAATTATTGGGATATAATTATTGTGGATTTCTTGTATATGTGACAATTATGAACTGATGAAACTTTGCAATAATGTAGTCTTATGATGAAGAAACTTTAAAGTCATGTGATTTTCAGGGGTGAAGCTACGATGAAATATACAACTTTACAATTTCCGAAATACATACAAGTTCAGCCACACCCCCAACAATTTTTTTTATGAAGTGCATTTTAGCATTTACCATTTTTATGGCGCCCAGATATGATGTACATCATACGTGATGTACATCATACGCATATTTAATTAGAGGGCATTAAATAGAAAATGCGACACCTGTAAATGATATGCACCATATGCACCACCAAAATAGTAAAACTGAGTTGTACTTTATAAAAAAATTTGGTTTATCTTCTTAATCACACTGTAACGCCATCGCTGAAGATCACATGACCTCCAAACATTTTAAGCGTGTACATTTTGTACAAAACTACATTCCTACTCCATTAATATATCACAATCACTAAGATATGATGCCATGTGGCTGAGCCATCCTTAACACCAGTGAGTAGTATCCCCGCTGTAGTAGTTCTGTAATGATCTAGAACAATCTAGCTAGAATTGGAACTGTACTTTGTACTTAGTGGAAACTTTGTATATAAGAAGGTTCTGTGTTCTATTCTACCCTTGCTGCAATCAAGAATATTTATCTGTAAAGTGAAGACAATTAACAGATACAACACCCGCCCACTAATTAAGTGGTCTTTCACTTTTCTATCTACTAGCTATTGGCTTACGTAGTTCTATCTAAGCTAACAACTCACCCTTGCTACTGGTCTTTGCAACAGAGAAATAACAGAAAGTTGTTTGATGTGGCTTATAAGTTATCTATTGCCTCACTATTGCCTCACAAGCTTTAGTTTGAAGCATCACTTTGATTCACTGCACAATGAATGTTGAAGTAATGAACGCGTGGGCGGAAACCATGGCGACCGTGTGGGCATTTGCAGATTCATTTGCAGATTCAGCATGATTCAGCATAATTGAAGGTCCTCAAACTTTGGGATGGTATGGTATGAAAATAAGTGCGTGATCTTCCCGCTGGTCGTAAAATATGTGGTTTTCTGCTCGTGCTTAAAAGAATTTCCTGGATCTGTGGCCGTCACAAATTGGAAAAATTGGAACATGCGTTTGAAATCGGCACTTTGTGTACTTTGATGCTCCGAATATGTTGACTCATCTGTTTTTAGGTTCTGCAAAAGTATTTTTTAAATTTTAAAGATAATATCTTGATTGCTAAGGACTACATTACTGCTGCTCAGTTGAACAAAATACAGGAAAGAGTTAGTTCATTCATAATTCCTTCTGGAATCAACAGACCAAGACCAATGGAAAAATTGGATATTATACTTCTTGATTATTGCACTCCGTGATATTGTGAATGGGGAATTTGAGTGCTGGCGGCAATGCATACAATTGACTGAGCGCCTGTTTAGTAAGCAAACACTTCTTGGATCTTGGATCTGGTGAGTAGCTTTGTATTTAGGCTTAGTTAGTGGAAATCATGAGCCACCATTGAACTTGTAAACTAAAGGATTTTCTACTCACCTGGATGCCGCCACAAGCACTGCGTTTACAGTATCTCCTTTCTCGAATAAAAGCGAGCAAAAGCTAAACTTTGCTCTAGGTACGGGATCGTATTTTCAGCTGCAGTGATCCAGTGAAGTGGTTTTCCGTAGCAACCACAATGCCACAATGTAGTAATTACCTGTCTGTTTCTGTCCCACCTACTCAATGAAGGTCAAAGTAGCTGTCAGGTGCACGTGTAGCTAGCTTACCAGCAACTATGTCTCAGTACTAAGTAATTTTGATGTACAGTGGCGCCAAGTCCATAACAGTCTGCTGGGCTGCAGCCTGACTACAATCAGGCCTAGTACTATAGCACCTACGTTGACCATCAAAATTCTAGCATACGCATGGCGTTATAATTGTCTGTCCACAAGACTTTTACAAGTATTTGGTTCGCTCTTCATCAACGTTATTAATACAAAGTTCAGGTCAAAGTTCAGGTCAGCTCAAGAATTGAAACAGGAACTAATTGCAGGAACTAATTGCAGCCTGAATATGGATACTGTGTACCAGACGTGCGTTAAAAAGAGGAAAGCTAGGAAAGCTGATGAG
This sequence comes from Halichondria panicea, assembly GCF_963675165.1. Lineage (NCBI taxonomy): Eukaryota > Metazoa > Porifera > Demospongiae > Suberitida > Halichondriidae > Halichondria > Halichondria panicea. The sequence continues at coordinate 3,132,876 of NC_087385.1, read as the reverse complement.
TGTGCAACAACGAGATGCTCTTCGTGAAAAACATGGCGAAGATTACAGCAGACCGCAGGGCAAACTCAATGGGCAGCATTCTACTTTTAACATCCATATCTTCCACTATTTAAAGCAAGATACTGTTGTCGCATTTTTTGTCATACTCATTACAGAGCTACAAAGAAACTAGGTACCAGAAGAACTAGGTATACTGACTAGCACAGCACTAGCCTCGAGACCAGGCCGATTAAAATACGGCCTGGTGTTGTCTATTGCTAGTGCACATGCGCGAACTGAGTTACGAACTGAGTTACCCATCTGGGTAACTCGTTAAACTTATACTGTAAAATTGTTTGTTTACTAAGTTTCTTTCCGTATTAATTTTAACAAATATTTGTTTCCTGTGAAGCTGTGGCTTATGCTCTCGTCGAGATGGCTAGCTGTGTGTTGTCGAGCTGTGTGTTGTCGAGAAGGCTTGCACACTAGTCTGAAGCCAGAAGAAGCTGTACAGAAACAGAGTTCAAAACATCCCGACGGCCTCTTCTGGTTTCAGACTAGCTTCTCGACAACACTATACACTATATATAGCAGTAGATAATACGTGGCCACGCCTATATGATTAATTACACATGCAAAAGATATGGGGATTCGGGCTAGCACTCAGAACTAAATTTGAGAACAGATATATGCACTGTGGACTAGGGTCACAGTAAAGAAGTCTCAGAGAACCTGCTAGGCTGGACCAGTCACCATAGGCCTATTCGATCGTCACACTGGGGACAGACAAACTCTTCGTCGTTTTGGGTACGCCCTTAGGGATAATTGTCTACTGAGTTCTGTTTCTAAAACCCAAGAAGCAATGCCAGGTAGTACCTCTCATTGAAGAAGACGATCGAGGAGTGTTTCTCTAAGTGAATTTAAGAGACGATGTTTCAGTAATAGATTGCGTCCTGGCTATTTATAATACATCTCCACTAAAAAAGTCAATCGTTTCGTTAAGTTGTTGAAACTTCTGTTTGATTCTGATTCTTTTTCCAACAAGAGCAGTAGGTTGCTCCAAGAAAAGGGCGAACTCAGAGGGTATCCTCAACACAATTTCGCTGATGAATTCTCGTGTAATATCAGCCACAGGGCGCTGCTTACGCTCTGACCCTTTCTAATTCGTACCTGAGTCTTTAAAATCCATCTCCTGAGCTCAGCTTTTTTTTTGCTCCCTCTTTAAGCATGGTCTTGAATCATTGCTTGTGTTTGGTGTTTAATGTTCCATTCTGGCTGTCTGCTCATCAGTGTACGTTCGCTTAACTTGGTGTCTCTGCTTCATTGCCAAAATGTATTACTGCTGCCTCTTAACTTGCACAAGGTTTGAGCGTGACATTTGATGAAGGTTGGTTATTGCGGTGGTATTGGTATTGCGGTGGTGGTAAGGTAGTCATTGAGACCAAGAATAGACTCACAAATATCATCTTGTTGCTTGCCCGCTTCTCCTTCATCTTCTCCTTCATTTTCATTGCTCCCTTGACAAGTAATGTAGCAGTCATCAACTGTGACTGCACTACAGGTGATTTAGGTTTGGTTCATTGATGAGCTTGATAAGCCCAGCAAGGCAAACAGACCAATTGGAGCAGATATTGGTATTGAGCACTACAGTCATAAATTTTTTTCTTGGTCTTTCTACTACCTCTCTGTAAACTGAATCCAACTCTTTCCACCAAAGCGCTTTGTCTAACTTTTCCCAAATTTAGCAATCTTTGAGTGGGCGTTTCTCAATACTGCTGTTTTACAACTTCGAGTTTCCAACGCGCATAACTCAGGCGATATGTGCACACTAAGCATATCGATGCGTACTCTGCTGGTATATAGATCGCAAAAATTATAGCTTGCGCCAATTGGTCGCTCTGAGCTCTAGATTTGGTGTCCCCATTACCATTTTGTATACCTTAAGGTGACATATTTTCGCGTGTATTAATTTCTGCTATTTCTGCGAATGAGAGTAAAATCGCAAAAATTAGTACTCGCATATAATTGGCCGCCCTGCCCTCTTGTATCCAGATCGACATTTCGCAAAAAATTATACCGCAAAATGTACAAAACTGTAAAAACGCAAACAAATCTACCTGTGAAAATATGTCACCTTAAACGAGAATGTCGCGTTTATAAACAGTACGCGTTCGTTGCAAGCAATCGCGATCATGCAGCCTCCGCTGCGGTATAAAAGGAAAGTAGCAGGCCGGAAGTAAAATCATTGCGAACAAAATGGCGCCTAGTTTGAAAATGATAAGAACTCAGCTCTTGTACACGCACATAAACCAACAAAACATGCTCATTCCAGGCCACGTGCAATATCCACATGGCCATAAGTTATAATAACAATGGCTTCCAAAGAAGAGATCGAGGTCATAATTATACCATGTACAGGTAACAGTTAAATATAAAGACACTCCACCACAAGTGGTCGTTAGTAAAATAAATAAAGTAGTTAAAGAGCTCCGGGAGGCAGGACTCAGGAAGACGGTGAAGCTTAGGTGGGAGGCTGTCCCAGACGCCATCCCAGATCAGCCAATGCCACCTATTACAGTAGAACCTCGATTATCCGGACACCTTGGTTCCAGAAGCAGGCCGGATAAGTGAATATGCCGGATAATCGAATAGATAAACCACGCCTTGATCCACCCACTTTATTGATGAACAGCAGTGCCACATGTTGTCTGCGCATGCGCAAAAGAAAAGCAGGCATGTCTCCATGGTAACAGCTGCAACGCGCATGCGCATTTGAGGGACACGCCCATTTTCTGAATTATGTAATCTGATTAAAAAGAAAACTGCCAAGCCGGATAATCGAGGTTCCGGATAATCGAGGGCCGGATAATCGAGGTTAATAAACATGATAATCAATGATATTTTATTAAAACTTATTTGTCCGCAGCTCTCTCTCCAAGTCATCCACGGGGTTACAGAGACTCTGCCCTCGTCCCTGTCTTACAGGGACTGCAGGACTGCTGTCCACACTGCCTCTGTGGGCCGTGTGTGATTGCTCTTCCTCCAGACTTCCTAACCGGTGCCTGTGGACCTCATCCAGCAAATGATGAAAAGAGGCACCGGTTGTATCGGAAGTTTTGGAGGTTGCTCCAGGACGTGGGTCTGTGGGGAGATGAGGAGTACCTGAGGAGGAAGGAGAGGCAGACTGTCAGGCATGACAAAAGGGACATAATGCCCAAATGTGTGATTGTAGTAAGTATAATTTTAGTTACTGCGGAAATTGCTTACAGTTATCATTACACAGGAAATAAGAAGGCGATACCCTAGTGTCGATGGGACCTACAGGGACTATTTGTCGACATTCGATGCAGAGAATATGGAACTTTAGAATGTTGTGTTTTGTAATTAATTATAATACCTATTCTCTGTCGTCGCTATCTGAATCTGACTCCATATCATCACTAGGCAGAAGGGGGGGTAACATGCCAGTCTTCATCGTTGTCACCATCTGGCTCAATATCCTCAAACTCACTGTAATAACGTAAGTTGAAAAAGATGCTCACTACTAAAAATTCCACCATTGCTGAGCTGAGGGGAGAATATGAGAGCCAGTGACCCGATTGCTTAGGAACACACACACAACTTTTCCACACGTACACATACCCACACGTACACATACCTCAAATCGACGCCGTTCCTTGCGACATACTCTGTCCAAAGCATACCAGCAAAATGATAAGACTTACTCACGAGAGCTTTCATGTCAGTACGCCTGTCAGGACGGCGAAGGTCTTTAACCTTTCTCTTACTGGTGTGGGCACGATTCACATTCTCGTTCTAATGACAACACACAAATTCATTTTAAAATAAATTTTGTAATCATCTTACCCAGTCAAGTACGGCCAGGTTCATTCTCATGAGAAAAGTCTTGTCAGAATAGTGGATACGTTTGGACAAGTACATCAGCAGCTGGTGGTTGAATGACTCTACCCAGAACGTGTCCCGACACTACATGACAGGAAGTTTTTTTTCGGTAATAAAATTACTATCATTACCCGACAGAAAGCATCCGCATTCTTGAAGACGTAGGTAGCCTTGATGCACCTAAGGAGCTCCTCTTCTGCCTTCTTGTTGGTAATCTGAGCCATACGACAGGGAGACGAGGCATGGCAGTTAGAATGATCACCCTGTACGAGCAGTTTGGAGTCAGTACAGTAATGGGCGATGACATTTACCTTGTAGTGGTTGGGGATGTTGAGAGCCATCTGCTGTAGAACGTTAGGGTCCTCACCACAGTTCTTCATGGCCCAGTTACACTGCGCCCTAAATCAATAGACATTTATCAGTGACGTATACGTACCTCAACATCATCTTCACTTACGTTTATCAGAGAGTTTTTATCAGAGAGTTCAGGGGAACCACGTTATGTTCCGATCTCTGACCCGACCCTCTGTGACCTTCTTGAGCTCCCGGGCTACGTTCTTAGTACCTGATAGTGGTTTACATGTATCCAATAATATGCAGCATACCGTGCCATGTGTCATAGGAGTTGATGAGATTGAGGGTGTGTGTCACGTACTTAGCAACCTGAGCTTGCATGTCATGCCCAACCTCAGTAACATTCAGACCTGAGACAATCATTAGTATACAATGAAATATTACGTAGTTAGTTAGTTACATTTACCTCTAGCAATGACTTGGGGAAGAACAACCTTGGTACACTGCAATTCTCTGGTCTGAGCTACCGAGTGCTCTGTCCGAGAGATGGTGGAGATGCCAAGGATCTTATGAGTGCTAAAAATTACAACACTTAGTACATGTATGTACTAAACACTAACTAACATACCTTCGTCGTATGATACGCATTGGCCGTGGAATCATGCCTAGCGTCGGTTATCACCCACTGAAATAGAATAATCAATAAAATAAATACAAATTATTCAACAAATTCAACAACGTACTTCTCCCTTAGTGCTGTAGTGTGGCAGAGCCTTGACTTCCTCTACAGCCGACTGCATGGAGTGTTCAGCTGCCGCGGCCACAATCTCTAGGTAGCTGTTGTTATTGTATACTGTGAAAGAGAAAGTTAGTGAAGTACATGTCTTTGTACCATAATATACCTCTCCGGATGTAAGCATGACCAACTGTGCCCAGTCCAGCGAACATAGAGAGATGTATGTACTGGGATGGAATGATCCCAGCACAAGTGAAAGAGTGTACCATCCTATAAGAGTAAATTAATCAGTATAGTGATGGTGCGGCCAAATAATTACTTTTGATTGACGAGGAAGTGTCCTCCAAACACGCGAGAGCTAGACCATGATCTCTTCTGGTGCCGGCAGTGACGACAAGAGTACAAAACTCTGATGACGTGCCCTTTCTAATAAAACAATCACGCATATAGTGTAAACAAGCTAAAACAAACTACCTGAATCACAGAGTCCAGTCGCCAACAACTTCGAACCAAACACTCCGAGCACGATGACGCCAGCCCTGTCATCAAATCATCAAAGCAGCGCTTCTCAGTGATGAACAAGGTCTGATCATCAGGACTGTTATCACCAGTGTACATCCCTGATAGAACAGGACTGTATAACTAGGTAAAAAGAAGGCTATTACACTCACTATTGTCTCTCAAGAAGGGCCTAACAGACCCTTGATCACTTGTGGGCGTACCTTCATCAGCACTAGCTAGTTTCTCTTCTACAGCGTCTAGCATGGCGTTTATGAGAGAAAGGTTGTCAATGGTACGTCCAGCAGGCGATAGCTTCTTCCTCACTCTCTCTATCCTTGCCTGTAGAGCTTGTTTCTCTTCAGGAGAGCCAAGATAGCAGTCAAAACTGTGGCGCGGTCGTTTTCTACGATTAGCCATTTTTAGAAACCAAGTCTTGTCCTAGCTGTTGCGTAATGCCCACGTGGCTCTGCAGGCCCAAAAAGGGGCGTATTTCTGCATAAGTAAGGGTTTGTCAGATGGTTTTGTAAAGACTCGCAAACAGTTGCCATTTTTTTCTTATGCGCCATCTGGCCTGCTACGCCCCTTTTATACGGCGCATGCTTGTTTAAGGTAGGTCCAGCAATGAAATATCCCACACTGAATGTATAACTAGGACAGCAAAACCAAACCAACTGATGATTGTAAACCTGAGCATTTAGAGAGACTAGCATAATTACCACGTTGTATTCATTTTAGGTGTTGTCTGCCCATGCCATACTTGAAGAGAAGGTGGGTCAGCTCAGTAAGGATTTGGAAGAAACCAGGCAAATGTATAGGTCAAGTATAAATACTCCTGACAGTGGCGGCAAGAATCGGATGAAAATTCCTTCAGAACTCTCGGTACGTGATGTATTACGAGAAATGATTATACTAGATCTTACAAACACTTACATATATATTACATAAAAAATTGCATTAAAATTGCACGACAATGCTTCGGAAAATTTTGCTGGAGATCAGTTGTAAGTATTAATTTATTATTATTATCAGTCGTACATATATACCATTGGTTTTCTGAACTTGCTGTAGATATCAATCTGAACACAATCAAAAAGTGTTTGAGTTCTTGTTCTCTCAAATGAAATGGTGCTCATTGTGAAGATCGTCTCCTTAAACGTTAGTGTTAATAGTTATTATAATAGTTATTCATGTGAATTTATATAGGTGCGATTCATCGGTACTATGAATCTCGTCGATGAACCTATAACGATAGTCAACCAGGAAGAAGAGAGTCTGTGGTGCTCAATAAGCGGATTCCAGAAAAGAGTAAGGCACAAAATTGTAGCTTAATTGTGTTAATAATTTCTTGTGCATGTGAAATAGCTCTATTCACAAAGAGCGAAGATGTTAAAGATAGAGCACGATGATGAGAGCACGAGCACAAACTACAATGGCGGTCTCAAGGTTAGCTCAATATTTTCCTCACACTGGTGTTGCATTTGTGCCGAGCTCAACAGCTTAATTAGAAAGCATGGTACTGGTGAACCTGGAAGGTATGCAAAGAAGAAGCGAATGCTATCAATCCCATCAACAAAACTTCAACCGAAGGAAGCACCCTTCTGGAGTGTTGTTGAGACGCATCGATGCTCTTGACACAACTCCTCAACGGGGCACTCATACAGGTGCTAGCAACAGGAGCAACTGAACTATAGATCTAGCTCTAACCCTATAGGTATAGCTCTTGTCCCAAATGCTATTTACATATGTTTTGTATGGCGCATTTGTAATGATCTAGCTGCGGACCCACCATTGATGCCACCACCTGCTGAGCTGCTGCACCGTCCTGCAGATATGTACGTGTAGCAACACGCCTAATGGGATTCACTGTGATACATCTAGGTAAGCTTACAATGCTACACTTTGCTATACTTACAGTGGTGGACCTATTTATATGTGAGCTTTGGTTTTATGTGTACGTTTCGCCTGCAAAAACCTGTAACATAGTAAACAGGTGGTGGGCTTGTGTGTGTGTGTGTGTGCTCTTGTGCGAGCCTTGGTTGTCAAGATGTGTCATCTTTAGGTGTTAAGATGTTTCGTCTTTAGGAAGGGGGGCTTGTATGTGTACGTTTGTGTGTGTGGGTGTGTGTGTGTGGGTGGGTGTGTGGGGTGTGGGTGTGTGTGTGTGTGTGTGTGTGTGCTCTTGTGCGAGTCAAGATGTGTCGTCTTTTACAGTGGCGTAGGAAGCACGGGTGCTCAGGGTGCTGGAGCACCCCCTTATCTCAAGCTACCTTACCTATTTGCTCCATGAAGTTCAGAACAGCTAGAAGTCAAGCTAGTAGCTAAGCTATACTAGCATAGTTACGTACACAGTAGAAAGGTCAGCTAGATGAACCACATCGTATCAGCCCCTCCTGAGAAGGAGGGGCTGATCCATGAGACTAATCGTAGATATCTCTTATAAAGAGCAAGCACCTGCAACAAGCAAGTACCAACAAGCAAGTACGTAGTCTCCTCTCATTTTTGACATCAATGGTAGTAAGTTTCCATGAACAGCTACTAAAGAGGGTAGCTAGACTATAGATCAAGTGTAATTGGATCCTAAAATAGACATGCTGTAGTTAGAACGTTCGTTTTTTCACTGCGAAGATTGAAACATTCCTCCGAAGTACAATGACACAATGCAATCAGTTTTTTATTGTATATTCATACCCACTTAACAGATTCTATATACATTTAAAGTATATAGCAGAACAATTAATCCAGGTAAACTCATGCACGTATAGATCTAGAATTAATTTAAATTTTGATACTGATAATTTTATACCAAATTTGCTCAGAATTAATCTCTGGGAATGTAGAGTGCCAAAATTTTCCTGGGGCAAGCCCCCGGACCCCCAGATTTGCAAAGCACCCCCTTACAAAAACATCTTCCTACTCCTCTGTTTTAGGCAACAACCTGTCAAGATGTTTCGTCTTTAGGCAGGGGGGCTTGTATATGTACGTTTGTGTGGGTGTGGGGGTGTGGGTGTGGGTGTGCGTGTGTGTGTGCGTGTGTACTTGTGCGAGCCTTGGTTGTCAAGATGTGTCGTCTTTAGGCAACAACCTGTCAAGACGTCTTTAGGTTTGTGTGTGTGTGTGCGTGTGCGTGTGCGTGTGCGTGTCCAGCTGGTGGCACTCATCTTCCATCAATAAGAAAGGGCGGTAGAAAATCCCTAAGCTGCATTGCCAATTATTGGGTGGGTGTAAACTTTACTTGATTCAGAGGGAAAAATGGTTCGTGCTAGCAAGGAGCCAGACACAACACCTCCGTCTGCTGAAGGTGAAGATGAAGTTCCAGTTACATTGAGACTATCGTCACGAACGGTGAGTGTACCACAAAGATATGGACAATTTGTATAGACAATTTGTATACCTTGGAACTTAAAAGCTGTTAATCATTAGACTTGGTTTTGTGAGTTTTCTTTGATTTTATATTCTATTGTTATGTCAATTATTTTGTTGTTATAATTTTGTTGTTATAATTATCATCTTTTGTTATTCTTAAGCATCGTATGATTTCTTATTTTATTTATCATCCGAAGTACAAGGGAAATGCAATGTTCTATATTTAGTATTTGAATATTATGTTATGTAATCATCACAAACAGTTATATCGATGAACATTGACCTGTTTGAACTTTGGCACGCAGCTGCGATTAACCTTTTCTCGGACATATGTCGTCCAGCGGACCGAGATTTTTCAACTGTGCACACTGTGTTGGAGCACGCTGTAGGTACCAGCACATGCGCATTGAGCTGCTCTTTCACGTGGTATTTTCAACATTTTGCTTCGAGGTACACTTTGTGCAGTACCGTCGAATGACTGTTTGATTATGACTTCGTAGTGTATAACCTGCTAGACAGTGAGAATATCGATGCTTATGGCCTTGTACCTGTAGGAAATAGTATGGTTCTTAAGATATGGTTCTTAAGATATGGTTCTGATTTTTAAAGAAAAATATGTATTTATTTTGTTTTAATTAAAGCACACCATAAGACACACCATAAGCGACCTATTCAATTATTTTTACATTGCTATAACATTGCTATATGTTTGCAGCGCCACTAAAGAACACCCTTAGTAATTTATTATTTTATTATTTTATGCTTTTACTCATAAGTACTTGTTGTGAAGACTGTCCCATCTGCAGAGCAATCTTGAGGTTCGTGACATTGTCTGGAGCTTCAAACACACAGAAGGCACAAGTAGAGGAGAGGGATTGGAAACACAGGGATTTCACGCGTCCCATGCATGTCGCACCGGAAATTCACAGGAAGTTAATTTAATGGGAGGAGATTGGGGGAAAAGCTGCAGATGCTGATCAACTACTTAGCTACTGTAGTTGCTCCGAATGACTTTCTCTTTGCAAATAATTCTCAACAGGCATGCATTTACAATAAAATTAAATCTAGGAACTCAGCACAGTCTAAAGCCCCGTTTGCCTTTATTCCGGGTTCATAAAAGTAATCCGTGTTCGTGTAAACGGCCTAATCCGGGTTCTAATCTGGATTAGCGAAACCACATCAGGATGTGGTTTCGACCCGGATACAATCCGGGTTAGGCGCCGTGTAAACAGCTGCACTGGATCAAAAGCTAGTTAGAATTTTTGTGGTTCAAGTGATAGTATGTCAATGGCTTCTGTTATGATACAAAAGTCCCGTGGCACTGCATGGAGTGATGTAGAGGTGAGAGCTCTCATTGCTGTCTGGGGAGAGAGTGATATTCAAGAGGAATTGGATGGGGCCAAGGTTGTTTTCACTGAAATATCACAAAAATTAAAAGAAGGACACACACGAGAATGTAGAAATAAGATTAAAAGTTTGAAAAGGATATATGTTTGAAAAGGATATATAGAGAAATTAAAGACAATAACAAAGAAACAGGAAGGGTAGAAAGAGTTGCAAATTCTACCACCAACTCGATGCCATCCTGGGTCATCGGCCAGCAACAGTTCCACCCTCGCTGCTAGGCAGCCAGGATGCAATAATTCTGACAAGTGGTAAACTCGTTTGTTTCCCAGATGCAGATGAACTTGAGGCTCACAATGCCGTTGATGGAGCCCCCTCTCTGCAGGTGACTTCAGAATCAGACCCCCTGCAGATGAAACAGGTAAAATAATTAAACACTGATAAAAACTTAAAATTAATGCCACAACTACAGAGGAAGACGAAGACGGAGAAGGCTTCAAAAGCGAACCATGGACAAGTTTTTAAAGTACCAGGAGGCAAGATTTGCGAAACACGGAGACGAAAGGTGGGAAAAAGAACAAGAAATGGAGGAGAGGGAATATGATATGAGGATGGTGGCAAACATGTTTAGACCACCACCACCACCATCGCCACCGGCCAAGGCAGGACTATTAATGACTATTATCCTGATTAGCTGTATCGATATTAGCTGTGGTATTTACTTACTGTGTTATTGTGTTATTATGTATCTTAGACCACCACCATCTTAGACCACCACCACCATACTCAGGGCCAAGGACTATAATGACTATTATCCTGTATCCTTATTAGCTGTGGTATTTACTTCCTGCTCAGGTAGGTTAAGGCCGTTTTTTCTTGAAATTGAAGAAAAAGTGCACTATAAAGAACTACCATTTTTTGTAAAAAATTTTGTCAATTACACATTATTTTTCACAAAATGTATTGTGAACAGGAATACCTTTTATCTGATAACATTACTACCATGGTTACTATCTTGGTATGTGCGTTAACTGTGACCAAGTATGACTTGCCTTAACAATTGTTTTGAAAATGCTGCCTCCAATACCAAGTTGTAGAAAGCAATATTGGTATCAAAAGAAAGCTTTTAGTGAGAAACAAAGTGGATATTTGGTGTGAGCTCATTTTAGCTCTGATTATAGCTTTAAAAAAATGCTTTTGTATGCTTATTGTACAAAAAATGTGATAGCAGCCCTAAATATCCATTTGGTTTCTATTGTACTGTAGTAAGAGCTTTGTTTTGATACTAAGAGATTGAACCATGAAATTGATTATTGGAGACAGCGCCAAGTAAATAGCAAGTTAATGTACACAACAAGGCCGTAACCATGGCAACGGTGTTATCATCCTGATCCATTTTACGTATCTAATATGAATCCCGAATAAAAAGGTACACAATGAAACCATTACACAATAGACTGCAATGCACCCTCATTTATGGCCTGTATTTGTGAAACGGCCTTAACCAGCCTGAGTGTGTTATTATGTATCTTACAACCACTTACTGTTATACAACTACATCACTGTTGACTAAAATCTAAAATGTTGCATGAAGGCGTTTCGAATAGAAATAGAGTCATTAGACGGCTGTAATGTATTAGAAGATGAGCTGTTTGTACTATCAACCTCTTCGACACCATCAGTCCAATTGTCATTAAAAAAACTCTCCCTTCACTTCACATATGTTATGCAACACAATCAACTCTGACGCATCATCCACATTCATCTAATCTTTTCATTAAGCATCTCCATAAGCATCTCCATCGACCTTTCAGCCTTTCAGCCTCCCATATGCGTGCTCGACCATCACACGTGCCTTGCTCAGCCTATAGTTAAATTTCCTCTGCTGGGAAGTCAGGCGACCATTGTCAATAAGTCTCACAAGTGGAACATCAGTACCACCGAGCGTTACTGGTTTGTTGGTCTTACTTTGTCCCTTACTGCACAAACTTGAGTTTGAAAAGACTCGGGCGTCGTGTACACGACCAGGCCAACCAACATACAAATCGATAAACACTCGAAAATCCACCGTTCCCTGTAAAACAATAGAATGCCAACCCTTTCGGTTATAATAATCGGCAGGGCAAACATGGGACACAATCGGTATGTGACTACCATCCACTGCTCCGACGCATTGTGGAAACCCGAGTTGGTTCCGACAACAACAGAGAGAGCTGAGCCAGTGTGAAACTTTACATATTGGGGCAACAAAACAGAAACTATCTTAGCACAAACCTCCTTACTGATCAGACATACAGACGACCCCAAACAAATGCCCAACAGTCCGATAGTCAGCACCAGTCGCCAGAAACCAAAGTGTCATTGCCTTCTCATGACAGTGTCTATCCTGGCGATACTTGACGACAACTTGTCACACAGGTAGTCAAATGTGACCTTTGACATTCGAAAGTTTGTTATCCAATCTTATGCAGTAAATGCAGAGAGAACTACCCTATCCCACCAGTCACAGCTTCGAGGTTTCTCCCATATCAGTCTTGCTGTAGCACCAAGATTTACACTGCACAAAAACAGCAAAAACAGTACGTTCAGATTTTCTTTCCTCCTCCTGAAATCCAACAACTGTTGCTTCCTTTCCATTCTCCTAAGCTTCTCTCTCCTTTCAGCACTCCTTCTACAAACTCTTAAAAAGCCGACAATTGCAACAAACTCCATCATCCTCGCCATACTTCCTAGGCAATACTTGTATCCTATGGCCTAAGGCATCTTTTATATTACTTACATACTACCTTCGAAAAGCATCCAGGGCACCGCCAAAGTCATCGCAAACGACGATCAAGCCGTCTCAGGTTCTTTATCTTGTGCAAGTCTTGTTCTTTTTAGCACTAGGGGCGTTTCAACTCGCTTTACTGGCACGCCTATCGTTTACACACATGCGCACTAACCCGGATACAATTTGCTCGTTTGGACAAGAACTGACCCGGATTCAATCCGGATTTGATCCGGATTGAATCGTCGTGTCCGTCGTGTAAACGGGGCTCTAGTGTTAGACTGCCTCATAACACACACAATTCATCCGGATTGAATCGTCATGTAAACGGGGCAGACTGCCAGTTAGACTGCCTCATAACACACACAATTCGCGGGCAATGGTGTATCCCCTCTGCTGTTGGCATACAAAAGGATACAAAAGGGTCTTGGCAGATTTTCTGATTTTCTGAGTACCCCTGGGAAAAAAATGATAAAAACGATAATTCCAAAACGATAAACGATCATTAAGCAACATGTAGAACTAAACATGATGTACAATTTATTGTTAACCAGTAGCTCCCCCGCAAAACAAGTTACTTTTGAATCCTTGTTTTCACACTACATTAAACAGCTACTGCATATTTCAATGCTCCCTCTACACTCTGACTCCCCCTACACTCTGATCACTCTCACTCTCAAGCAACCATGACTACTTCCTAGCTCAAGATATCCAGTTAGTACATGGAGCTCTGATGATCAATGTAAACCATACATTTACTATGGATAATGTACATACAGACTACATACAGTGCTTACTGCTTCACTTTCTTCTCTTTTGTCTTTGCATCTGGCTCGCAATCAATCGCAATCAATACTTGCGGAATGCAAGGTGTCAGAATTGTTCAAAGTTTATGTTTAATGGACAAAAACAATTATACACTACACATGGTTAAATAAGAACCTGTCAGAATGTTTTAGAATAGTTATACTAAATATAAATAAGTCATAATCAAAATTATATGTTCAACACTCCTCAACACTCCCATTAACAACACTCCCATTAATGAAAGGTTCCAAAATTCCCAAAGACGAATGACTTGGTTAACAGTTGGGCAATAAGTCACTTGGATTTCTCGCACATAGTGGTACTTGATATCAATATGTTTGGTGCGATCTTTACCATAGCAATTGTTCCTTGGTTGTCTTCAAACAGATTACTTCTCCAGATTCACAGATGTAGCTTCTTGAGTTGCAAGTTGCGCAGCAGGTCTGGGTACTTAAGGCCTGGGTCAGGCACTGATAACATTAATTTTATTCATTGCCAACATTTAATGTAGATGATGTAGTGTTAATGTGTTAATGTGTTAATGAGATTCATAATGTTTTTCATTGCAAGTGAAGTCATGTGTCCTAGGTACTTGCTTAGCTAGCTGCTGGAACTATTCTCCAATATCTTTAGCAACAAATGCGGTGGTACTTGGTTAGGAGTATGTTTCTAGCTGGATATGTGCAAAACTGCCTTAGCTATGCTGGCTTCTTTAGCTCTGGTGTATCTCAAGAATGCAGTAACTCTTACTCTTCCCCAGCTTGATTAGCTATGAGATGTTCATCTAGCCTTGTTTTTGAAGCAGCTTGAAGCTTGATCTTAGCTTCTTCATGTCCGCATTTGTAGTTCTTCTTACAAAACTGCCATGACGTCATCACCATTTTATGGGACTAATTAGCATAATTGAATTAAGCTAATTAGTTTTTTGGAAATTGAGCTTCATTTTGGATGGCTACCCAGAGACTATCTAATAGTCTTCCTTTAACCGTCGGATTCTTAATTAACAATGAGGTCTGTAAATTCTCTATCGGGTTTCCAGAGCAATAAAATGCCTAGAACCATATACCATTAGAATGCCCATACAACAAGGAATAAAATGGTGCAACATGTGTTGCCATAACAACCACCACGGTTATTATGCTCGGCCAGCGGTGAGATAAAATCCCAAGCTTGACTAAGCTTGATTTTCACATCATATGAATTTTCACATCATATGAATGTAACAGTGCTAAGATATATCAATTTGAAGTACATGTTACGTACATGTATTACTATATCTACTATATCGGTGAACGATCTATGAAATTTACAAGCTCACATAAAGACTGTTCATTACTGCTAATTCTATATTACTGCTAATTCTATTTTAGCTATACTATACTTACTACTGATATTCTAGCTACTACTTGCCAGAGACACACAGTGAGCCCTCTCCTGGTCTTTCACCGTCCTGGTCCATAGCTCTAGCGTCTAGGTCCATGTCATGCATGTCCTCAGTCCCAGACAGTTCATCAGCGTGCATAAAGCTGGTAGCCTTTGGGAGGTATCCTACTATCCCCTCTCCTTCATAAGCACTGTCATCACCAGAGGAGACATCGCCATTGCTGTCCTCAAGCTGTTCAAGCATATCGGCACATCTAAGATGCTAATGAAATTTTAACATAGCAACGTGGCTTGGAAAATTCTAGACTAAATTGCACGTGATTCTACAGCTCTTCCTCTATACAGGGATGTGCATAGTTCGAGCTACTTCTTCCTAAGTATCGCAGAATTAGAATTTCGCAAAAAAATTCACTATTGCGGGCCACGATTGTGGCCCGATTGTGGCCCGTGACGGTTAAGGCAAGTCTTAGTTTAACCCTTCCCGGCTTTAATTAAAAAAACAAAATACAGAATAAATTCTTTAAAAATACATATCTCATGAACCATGCATTGTAATCACTTGCAACTATTTCCTACAGGTACCCCATATCCTGGGGGTACCATGACATCATCATCGTTACCTAGCAACTGACCACCCCCAATAATTAACAATTTTTTTTACACATTTCACAATTATGAATATTGAAGTGTTCTCAATGTTCTCACGGTGACATGGTTCAATCAGCAGTCTGCGAGGTCATATCGGGAAACGTTTTCTTCACCTACACACAGGTTTACAAGTTCAATGGTGGCTCATGATGTCCACTTGTGTACTAACTAGACTAAGCATACCATACTGAAGACTACATTATGATACTCCATAGTTACTTACAAGCTCCAGGACTTTGGTTCATGCTTCTTCCTCCGGTTCTTCAGGCTCTATATTTATAGCTTGACCTCTGAAAAGTAGTTTCCTCTCTTGGTATGATCCCAGTCACTGTCCTCTTACTCAACAAGGCACTGTCTAGCTGCCCTAGAACCTCGCTAAGGTTGTACTACGAAGATCTTGTAGCAAACGGTCACTTTTCTTTCGACAGTACTGCATGAAGCGTAGATACCACGTGAAAGAGCAGCCCAATGCGCATGTGCTGGTACTGCGCATAGCTCGCGTCATATGACGGCTAAAGCCGGGAAAGGGTTAAGGCAGGTAGCCTACAACAAATGCTTTCAGGCTACGGTCAACTTTAATACAGTGTCATGTGACCCAAGCTCCGCCCTCCTAGTAATTACAGACATTTGCCACCCACGCACGTGATAAACATTCCAAAGCGATGACGTCGCACGCATGAATATCATTATAACAAAATTCCACGTCATTTTAATTTGGACAGTCCTGAGCTCTTGTCAGGCGTGGTTGCAGCTCCAAGTCTCCTCTGCTGGTATTTGTCGCTTCGTTTTGTGTCTCTCTCCTCATGAAGTATCAACTGTTGTAGAGTTAGGAGTTAGTCTCTCCAACTGTGAGCTGTGACAACGGTAGCATATGGTTTGGGTCTAAGAGCGTAACCACCTGGCGCATCAATCTGTCGGTAAGTTCTTTCAAGGTGTGTAGTCATTTCCTCATTTCCATTCTGAAGTACTGCTATTCCTAAATTGAGTGCTGTCCTTGGACTGCCATGACGAAAAAGAAAAAGCGTCTTTTGCTGAAAATTAGTCCGTACCGCTGCAGCATTTCTCCATAGTTCATCTGAAACTTCCAAGTTATCCAATTTTTCCATACTAGACTTTCTCAAACGTGTAGCTACCCTCAAACGTGTAGCTACTCAAACGTGTAGCTAGATCTAGTTCTGCAATTGCCTGAAGACTTAGTTCTTTTTTTACTTCTGAGTCTTGTCTCCTACAGTCCTCGCGTTGACTGGGCCCATAACCTGTCCATAACCTGTTCAAAGTTTATGTTTAATGGAAGACTGACACAAAAACAATTATACACATAGTTAACCTGTCAGAATGTTCTAGAATAGTTACTAATTATAGACTGCAATAACTAATAAGGCTCAACCTGCTATATAGTTCAACCTTGAAATATAAGAATTGCAATACATTGAACTGTTAATTGGGGTGATCAATGTTACAAATTTGGAAGGTCACTTATCCCCACCAAGCTCTCTAAATTAAATTAAATACATCGTAAGTGCATTGTACACAGTTGTTTGTGTGCATGTATTATTGGTTAATGTACCCTCACATGTTTTCAATCTTCTCCCAGCCATCCTGACTCTTGAGTTCTTCTCGGAAGCAATCTTCACATTCGGATGCTAAGATGGAATTGTTTGGTTAAAAAAGTCCTGGATTTATTTACCGTTTCATAAGTCATAACTTGGTATTGAAGACGAAATCACCCTTTAGCTGCTTCTCCCGCTCTTCGTGCCCAGTCGTCCTGATCTCGTTGCTCATTTGTATGGCCTCATCACCACCGCTCACCCTCTTTCGTACATGCGGCGTCTCAGGATAGCACTCCCACCGGCCACACTCCCACTGGCCACTCTACGTGAGCTCACTTGCACCCAAGGTTAGAGGCGTATTAACAATAATAATTGTTCTCACCTGTCCTCCTGCTAGAGTTGTGCATAATCAGTTTAGATTTGAGTTAGTTGCGTCTTCTGGTATGCTCAGTAGGTGTAGTCCCACACATGCTGTCCTTATGAATTCTAAGGTGGTGACCACGTTTTGCACACACACTTCCTAACGGTTCTCAGACGGCAGACGGAGGTGTTCAGGTCATCGAGGTGTTCTGAGTGGCAGCAGGTTCTGAGTGGCAGCAGGGACTTTGAGACTCTACTCGCGACCAAGCCAGACTACCACAAGCCAGCTCGATCGGTTTGTCCATGAGCATTCGAAAATAGCGTTTGGGGCTATTACCGGGAGGGTGTGGACATACTGAATGCATGACCGAAAGGGCTTGTTTTCTTGGCCTGCCACCAACACTGTGAGCTAGAACAAACTAGGCAGCAGACCACGACCACGAGGTATCCCATCCATAGCTACATAATATTATTGCAGTAGGACGAGTTGTGTCCACATCATTACTGCTGAACACATCGAGAATATATAGTATACTTTCAACCGCTGAACCACAGTGCTTGGCGAGTGCACTCTTGATTCGACGTTAATACTTAATGTTATATTCATTATTATTTGTGTATGTTTATTTGTGTATGTATGCAATAACATTTTTATCAAGTAATATCTTGTTACAAAAAACGTCCGTAGTGTAACACTTCCTCTTCCTCTTCCTGTTCCAGCTGATCAGTGGTTACTGATGGTTTGCTATGCGCATTTGGTGTCATTCAGTTACTCTGCTTGCATGCGATTTAAATGAATAACTAATAACTACCCATGGGCCATGGGTATGAATATTGCACAAACAAATTGCACAAACAAACAGACAGATAGAAAACCACACCCACTTTTCCAATATTTCATTGAATTGCGTAATGTTCTAATTACAAACTAAGTGGCAGTCTTGAAACAGCGATGGGTTGCTAGTGCACAGACGGGAAAATGTTTTTTTTTCGCTCACAAATGATCATCACTGGCGTTGGTATTGCCAAGTAAATATCACATCTGAATTCTGGGCACGACTTTATGGTCGGGGGTTGTAACTAGTTGTCCAAGGGCAATGAGCCTCTGGCATGCTTAGCGCTATCGTGGTGCCTAAAACCGTGCCTAGCACGCTGAAAATAAGTTTGTAGCTTTGTTCTGGTTTGAACGAACTACCTCGTGCGAGAGCTCACGCTATACTCAGGAAGAAGGCGTATCAAAGGAAGTGATACATTATAGCGTCTTTTTGTAAGACTCAAACAAATTTATCTTTTGTCATTTTTTCATTTTCCCGTTGCATCCGGTCGGAGCTGCCCACGGCACGCCCTTTTATAGTCGTTTAATTACAATCCCCAGGTGTGGGTGTTCCGGCCAATGTGAGCCAGGATGGTTAATAGCAAGGTACAGTTCATTCAAGAGTAGATTACCACAAATGTGTGAGTAGTTGTAGTTGTACTTAAATGTAAATATCTTTTGATTGGAGCCAAAAGTGTACCTAAAAACCGGTATCATGAATTATAGGCAGATGGTCTAAACCATTATACAATTGTATGATAAAAGTCTATAAGACCCCCCCATACCTTAGGCAGGAATGACCGGGGGGTCACTCCCGTGACAACGGGACTAATTGGAGGAACAAAGAGACAGAGAGCCTACCTTGCTGACGAGTGGTACAGGGTTTCTTGCTTAACCGGTAACCGGTCTGCACATGCGCAGAGATCTACCCACCACAGACTTATAGCTAAGACAGACTTATAGCTAAGGAAAGGATCAAGTGTGTGGAAAAATTTTTTCTTAGTGGAGGGTGGAGGGTGGAGGGTGATGTGATGTGATGCTTTTAATTAAATGATTTTACTCACCTTTTCTCGAGTTGAACGAATTACCCGCTATACGGTAGATACCAAGTCGTATTTTAATCGGTGGACAATTAATTTATTATTTACCGTATTTTATCTTATTGAACGATTGTGATAAAGAACACTCTGTATATACTGTAGACTAACTGTAGATTTATCCATTAACTTGAGGCTCGGATCGGATACACACTCACGACAAGTCAATCTCATGATTGTTTGATGTTCCTCAGACCTATCATCCCTGCTTAGCTTATGCAAATCAACGTTTTGTTCTAATAGTTTACCGATGTCCTATTCCTTTGCAGCAGAAGGACCAATAGAAGCGCAGGACAAACAGTGTCTTCATCAGAACTGTGACTGTCCGCGAGAGTGACAGACTCTGTGCTACTTGCCTCAGGATCATTAACATCTGTTGACATTATTTTTCCTATTATTAATAATTAATTTTTATTGTTGATTAGATCATACTCTGCTCCTTTTAGCCACAGGAAAGAAAGAAGTAATTGGTGGTCCTCTCTAATTGGTGGTCCTCTCTTCCTCATGATAGAGTGTAGCAGCGTCTCTGTTGTATTATAGTCTAATAGTTATAAGTATCAGTCTGTACTGTGCAGGGTTCCTCGAGGAGCTAAACTAACCGTGGTCATTTGTTTACTATAGGAAATCCCCTCACAAATTAATTACAAGTCAATTTGTTACCACAACAATTTTTGTTGATTTAACAAAACCTTTTTTGCAGTGTACTTTTTTTGCAGTGTACACACTATACATGTACACACTATACAATTAACTTGTATAACTGTATAACTTGTATAACTGTATAAATTATAATACATAATAGGTTTAGAAGGGGTTAGGATAGATAGGTTAGGTTTAGGAGAGATTAGCGTTAGATTAGCGTTAGAAATACATTTCGGTTAGGGGTTAGGGTTATAGCCAGGGATTCGTCTCGTCGAGGGGAGAATCACGTGACGGAGAATCACGTGACGGGGCTTCCTCATCTCTCATCTGACGGTTGGGGAGAAGTCTCACGTGACAGACCAAGTGCTCAACCAAGTGCTCACAATGATGGGGTGCTCAGTGGGGTGCTCAGTGCCATCCATAAGTTGCTGACCTCTGACCCTTTTTTCGGTTGCTGGT
Source organism: Halichondria panicea (assembly GCF_963675165.1). Taxonomy (NCBI): domain Eukaryota; kingdom Metazoa; phylum Porifera; class Demospongiae; order Suberitida; family Halichondriidae; genus Halichondria; species Halichondria panicea. The sequence goes on along the minus strand of NC_087385.1, from coordinate 3,112,229 downwards.
AAATGGTCGGCAGGGTCCAGAAAGGGACGGGACGGTGTTACACATTACTTAATCAATACATATTACTACTTTACACAGGTTGAACTGAGTTCACACTCTTCCGATCCTGACGAGTCCTGCTTCGAAAGAAAAGGAAGTGGTTGAAGGCTCGGAAGGTGAAGAAGGACGGCACTCTACCTGAGGTCAGTCTCAAGAGTGTGAAAGTGTGAAACTCTTAAAGTACCTGGGAGAGCGAAATGTACTAACAATAGGACACGCATCCGAGAACCAAGAGGTCAAAGGAATGATCAGCAGAGAGTGTGCCATCCTCAAGTAATTGCACTTAACAACCTACCTTACACTTAAGACAGAGGGTAGACAGACTTAAGAGCTATGAATACACTTAACAACTTGCTGCACACAGGACGCAAGTACAGGTGGACTGGTGCAGTGGTAGTTGATGTTAGACACACATCATTTAAGGCCATTACAACCATAACAATAGGACGCTCACCAGCACGAGGTTGGCACAGGTACTGGGGTAGGGGATCCGACTGCTGGTGCAGTGGGGGCACATAATTTAAGGCCCTTAACAATAGGGCGCTCCGACTGCAGTCATAATTTAAGACTACACTTAAACCAGACACTGTACAGACTGTGCGACGCAAGGAGATGGCAGGGCTGGTGGTGGAGAAGCCGACTATCCTTGTAATATTTCGGAGAGAGAGCTATTCCATGCACTGAGGTGCTACTGCTGACTAGGATTATATTAGATAGTTCAAACGTTAACACTTATTTCGATTTTTGCAGTGAGATACTTCTCAACGCACATGGCATACATAACATTACGTAATGACAGTAAACTATAAATAGATAGCCAATGAAATTGTCCAACACTCTCCCCACTTTGACACGCTACGTGGTCAACTAAAATGTGTAAAGGCTAACAATTAAAACGTTTTATGTGTTCACATGTTCATATTCATTATTTGTCAAATTCCATTATCAGTGTCGAATTCCATATCAGAGGCTGCCTGTGCTAGAATACGGTCACGAGCCAATGCAGCAGCAGACCTCTTTGGTCTCAGCGAAACGTTAGTTGATTGGTCGGGATTCTTGCTGTCGTCAGTGGGTTCCAATGCAGGATCGTCCAACACAGGATCAGCTGGTGGGGCCGCCTCAAGTGGGTACAAATGCTGGATGGGCCTGTTCATTACTGATGTGCGTCCCTTGTTACTGATTCTAACACTAGCTACTAGCTGCCCTGATTTGGCCATCGGCTCCAACTAGTAGTCGTTCAATTCTTCCGAGCTTCCAAAAGCTACGGGGTTGGGCATCTGAGTAAACAACAACAACGTCACCTTCAGTGATTTGTGGTTCTCCATTACTGCGATAGTGACGGTGCGCTTCACGCAATTCCACCAAATATTCTTTTCTCCATCTTTTCCAAAAGGCATCCAATGAGTAATTAAGATGTTTCAATCGAGCATTTAGTTGGTAACTGTCCACTTCGCAATCAGTATCCTCGTCACAAAATAGGTGGTCCGGAAAGCTCATAAGTCGTCGGCCAACAAGCAGGTGTGAAGGTGTGAGAGGTTCATCCAAATCATCTGCAGAAATGTAGGTGAGTGGTCTAGAGTTTAGCACCATCTCAATCTCTACCAAGGCAGTCAGCAATTCGTCATACGAAAACTTGGCTTGACCTAAAGCCTTCCTCAAGCAACGTTTAGTCGATCTGACAAGTCGTTCAAACAAGCCTCCCCACCATGGGGCCCTTGGGACATTGAATCTCCATTCACAACCAGTTCCTTCCAGATAGTTCTGTACTTCTGGGCTGGATACGACCCTCTTGATGGTCTTGGCTGCTGCTACAAAAGTTTTGCCATTATCAGATATCATCATTGCAGGTAAGCCTCTCCTCGCGCTAAACGGGTGCCGACATGTCACTCACAAGGTCCAGGTGGATAGCTCTGGTAACACAACAAGTGTATAATACTATCCAAACCTTCGTTTGCACTCCACCAGGATGCTTGACGTACAATGGTCCAGCAAAATCAACACCAGTGCTCGTAAAGGGTGGTGCTTCTTGAACTCTAAAAGTAGGCAATGGGGGGGGTGGTGGTACTCGGCAGGACATTCCTTCGTGTCGTCTGCAGGTGTTGCAACTGTGAAGAACTTGCTTGACTACACTTCTTCCCTTTATCACCCAGAATCGTGACCTGAGTTCGGTGAGGGTCTCCTTTACACCGTTGTGTAGCACTCGACTATGAGATTGGCGGATATACATTGTTGTCAGAGGATGGTCACTCGGCAAAATAATAGGGTGCTTGGTCGAGTATGGTAAAGTTGCATTGGCAATTCTCCCTCGACTTCTCAAAACTCCATGTTCATCTTCGAAAAGGAACAACTGCTTCTCCCACATTAAGAAATTCTTGTGATCTCTCAGCAACAGTTGTGCTTCCTTTATTAGGAGTACTTCGGCAATCATTCTTTCATTTTTACAAACTGTGGTAGGAGATATGAGTCTCTTCATATAGGAACAAAACTTCAATACGTAGGTGAGAACATTGACAAGTTTGTTGATATCGCTAAAATTATTGACCTGAATGAGGTTCGTAACAGAAGACTCCTCGATTGTCAAAAGACCATGTACGGCTCGTTTCTCGCTTGCCGGGAGCTCTTCGAGGCATTCCGAGGGAAGGTCGTCATCGGTTGCTTTGTCAGAATACCTAAATGGCATGCTAGGACCGTCTCGCCACAATTTGTTCACCAATAATTCGAGAGGTGTAGTTCCCCTTGAGGGCACATCAGCAGGATTTTCAACGCCTGGTATGTGATTCCAACACTCAACTGGGAACAGGTTTCGAATTTCTGACACTCTGTTTTGCACGAACGGCTTCCATGACTTTCCTATATTTCTTATCCAGCATAGAGCGACTTGGGAGTCAATGAAGCAGTGAAAGGAGGATATCTCAATCTCTGGGTTCAAACTCAATTTTGTCGTGTTCATTAATCTTGCGAGCAATACTGCTGAGAGAAGCTCAAGTCTAGGTACAGTTTGTTTCTTCAAAGGTGCCACTCTCGTTTTGGCAACCACAAATCGCATGTGAGTCTTGTCTTTGGTCTCAATCAACAAATAGATAACTGCAGCGTACGCTGACAGTGAGGCATCACAGTAGCCGCAAAGCTGATAGGAAAGCACTTCACCTTGCACAGCTTCCAGGTAGCATCTAGGAATTGTCAAAGGCTGCGCATCTTCCAAAGCCAACACGAGTTTGCTCCACTGCGTTATCGAGGCCTCCGGTATTTTCTCGTCCCAGCCAATCTTGGCCTTGCATAAAGACTGCATGAACACCTTGTATCTCACTACAATTGGGGCCAAGAATCCTAATGGGTCATACACCCTCCCGATAAGGCTGATGACGTTCCTTTTGGTGGGCTCCAGTCTTCGGGCTTGTTCAGCCAAATCGGCTAATGAGAAGATAATCTGATCTGAGGTGATATTCCACTTCAATCCAAGAATTCTTTGCTCAGCATCGCAAAGTTCTCCATTGCCACTCAGTGTGGACTGTGAATATGTTTCCATTGGCTTAGGCTCATCTTGATGCTGTGCCGACTCCTCGAGGTCCACCTTAGCTTGCAATCTCGTTGCATTAGTGTAAAACTTTCGCAAGTTGAATGCACCCGTCTTCAGCAAGGTTTTAGCTTCACTGTACAACTGATAAGCTTGCTCTTCCGATTGTGAACCTGTTACAATATCATCGACATAGATCGACCGTATCACCTTGGAAACAATTTCACGGTGTGTGTCCGCGTGTATTTCAAGATGGTGTCGGATGGTGGCGTTCAACAAGAAGGGGCTGGCATTCACCCCAAATACCACTCTAGCGAACCGATACACAACAATTCTCGGCTCGTCCTTAACTGCATCGTCCACCCACAAGAACCGCAAGAAATCTCGATCCTTAGCTGCCACAGATATCATAAGAAACGCCTTTTCGATATCGGCTGTTACAGCAACTCGATGGGTTCTAAACGGACAAAGAATGTCAAGGATTTTTTGATCGAATTTCGGTCCTTGGTCCAGACAGTCGTTGAGAGAGGGCCCACTCGTTTTGGCCGAGGCATCGTAGACCACTCGCACTTTCGTGGTCATTTTATCCTTTCGGATTACTGGATGATGAGGTAAATAGTGTACATCGGGCCTGTTTGCCAAATCCTCTACTAATTCAACTATCCCCTGCTCAAACTGCGTCTTGATCACCATGTCATACTCGCGTAGTACATCTGGGTCGTGTCGGAGGCGTCGAAGCAACCCCTTCAATCTCTTCAAACTAAGCGCGTAGTTGTTGGGAAGGTCCAGTCTCGGTGCCTTCCATGGAAGTTGAACTTCGTACCTTCCTTCACGAAACTCTATTGTGTCACGAAGTTTATCGTACAGTGATCGATCTGTGTTTGGGATTCCAAAGGATTCCAGTTCCCAAAACGATCTCATCGTGTCATTCAGCATCTTTTCCTCAAATCCTTCACAAGTGATGTGCAGCGAATGTGTTATTAAACCGTGAGAATCCATACTCGGAGTGGAAATAGGACCAGAGAGAACCCATCCGAGTCTCGTTTCGATGGCAACTGGCCCGTTTGTTCCTCTCTGCAGTGCTCCGGTTACGAGGTCCCAATAGTGATCAGACCCAACTAGCATATCCACATGGATTGTCTCAGCGTCTTCCGGATCGTCAGCAAACTCTAATCCACTCAAGTGTGGATATGTCCTTCTATAGTCAACGAGGGGATGAGGCTTTAACGGCTCACAGATCGTAGGTACAGTGAACAGTGAGAGATTTTGCGTCTCCCCATTCTTCAGCTTGAGCCCTAGTTTTACATATTCACAGACACTGTCACCATTCTGGGCGGACCCAAATGCCATGATAGTCATACGTTGTTCTCCTGCAGCGGTCAACTCGAGTCGGCTCCTCGCACTGTTTGTAATGTATGATCTCTGGCTGCCAGTATCCATCACCATTCGAACACTCAAAGAGGTTGACGGACAGTCTGGATTGTATGCAGTGGCTCTTGCTGTTTGAAGAAGTACAGGTTTACTAGAATACGTCCATAATAATCCCGTTTTTGGTAGCTGGAATGGGGGGGCTTCAGGGTCGAGCCCTCCTGTACGAGGTGATTCCTGTTGTTTGTTTTTCTGGTGCCTTTCGCCTAGGTTGGCCTGAACATATCGCGACATGGTGCCTTCCTTTGCAACTACGACACTTGATTCGGCTGCGGCAGTTCCGGGACACATGCCCCTTTCCAAGACATATGTAGCATCTACCAGTTCTTCTGATAACCTCGCGACGAGACTCAATGCTTGCAACCGTTCGACAATCTTGCGAAGCATGCTCTCGTTCACAAAAGCAGCATTTGAGTGTGGTGGTCTCGGTAAATAGTGCCGCTCCAGTCGGGTGTTCCTTTGGTCGACGGGTTTCAGTTCCCCGCGTAGGTTCAGAATTCGCCCGTGTTGTTGACCGTTCTCGAGCCTGAACCTCCTCTTCAATTACACCCAATAGCTCTGTAAAATCCCAACTTTCACTGTCTCCAAACTTTCGACTAGCGATTAATCTCAATTCGGACGGTAGCTTACTCATTAAAACAGATGATAACAACGATCCATACGACTCGGCACTGACCCCTAACGATTTGAGGCTTCGTACGTTCGATTCGATCACATCGTACAATTGTCTGATCCCTTTGGTATCATTCTGGGAGGCCACCCCATCGACATGTAGCAATTGCTCCATGTGTTTATTTATGATAAGTTGTTTATTACCAAATCGCTTTTGCAATAGATCGATCGCTTCGTCATAATTAGCATCTGTGAGGGTCAAACCAGATATTGCCTCGAGGGCCGTATTAGACACCATAGACCTCAAATAATTAAACTTATCAACCTTTGAAAGCTCGGGGTTCTCATGAATTGCACACTTATACGAGTCCCAAAAGGGAGTCCAGTCCATTGAGTTAAAATCCCATTGAAAGGCTTAATCAATAATTTAGGTAGTCTGACCTTACTGCTGGCATAGCCCATTGCGGGTGTAGTCCTTGCAGGGACCCAAGATGTCACTGGAGCCTCAATCTCGATCAGGCTGGCGTAGACACGCTCCTTGTAGTGGTCAGCTCGCCCAATCTCATCCTCCAGTTCATCATCTCCCACAAGCGTCAGAATCTCAGCATCCAGTAGCTTAATCTCCTCCAGCTTCTCCTTGAGGCTCATGCTTAACTGGTTCAACACAGCTCGTTGTGGTTCATCTCCAGAGCTCAGCATCTCCTCTACTCTTGTCATTATCCTAGTGGCGGACGCCTTGTGGCCGCCTCTCACTCTCCTCTTCCGCGTTAGTTCTTCCGCCATTGGAGGTCACGTTCTTCAATTTTGGAAGTTTCTCTAAACGGCTCTTCACAGCTTAGTAGCTCTATCCGGTTCGAAGGACCATGTAATATTTCGGAGAGAGAGCTATTCCATGCACTGAGGTGCTACTGCTGACTAGGATTATATTAGATAGTTCAAACGTTAACACTTATTTCGATTTTTGCAGTGAGATACTTCTCAACGCACATGGCATACATAACATTACGTAATGACAGTAAACTATAAATAGATAGCCAATGAAATTGTCCAACAATCCTTGATGTTGATGAGGTTAGGCACAAATACTTGCATATATACCGTTCGTTTAGTTTATAAACAGAGTTACTATACAAACAGAGTGATGATGATGATGATGCGGATGATGAAGACGTTAGTTACACGTTACACATGCATTGCCAATTCCTCCGAGCAAAACCCCTGACAACCGCGAGTGACGATGACCCTCAGCAGTGATGAGTCACACACACATGCTAACTAAATACACATGTACGTACGTACGTCGGCAGTCAGGTTTCACAGAAAGTGCCCTGTTGTAGGTTGCAACAGCAAACCCGGCCAAGCACCCCCAAGTACTCGACGGAGTAAAGGTTGGACCTGCTGAAAAGAGCTGTGAGAGGCAGAGATTGGCATACCGCAGCTCAACGTCACCAGACAGCAGAAGAAGTGGACCACCATGTCCAACCCGCTCTGCTGTCCAACCCGACCAGGTCTCCGAGTCACCCTTTCCTAGGTTCTTTAAGAAGTGGCTGCAGAGCGGAAGAAGCCAACGAAATGGTCATGGAGTTCTCCGTCAGAATGTCGGACGGACCCATGGCGGAAGGACGGTATAGATTTGACACATCATAATTATTATGCTATGTAATTATCACAATCAGGAAACGTGCCACCCAGTCACGGGTGGAAATGAAGGACGTTGTGGCCCTCGTCGAGTGTCCCAAGATGTGGGAGATGTTTAGAAGCGTGGCCAACGACTCGGCTGTGCACCACCTGCTACAGGTACATATCATATTAACTCAGTACTTTTCCTCACCTTAACCCCTACACCCCTACAGATCGTGGCAGGCATGGAGTGGGCAGGCATGGAGTGGGAGAACAAGCGGCAGTACACGAACGGTGTTCAAGGAGCACAAGATGCTGTCGACGTAGACAGGCCATGTTCGTTCTGGCCCTAGTCGGCATATGACAAGTTCACCCAGAGACGTCTTCAACAAGTTTGGATTGAAAACCGACTAGGGCCAGCAGCCGGACCTGGCGCACAGCCAATCCTCAATACTCTGTGAAGGAAGGTTCCCTCACGAGGTCGACCCAACGGTCCTGTCTGACTCTACCTCACACTTTGCTGAACCTGCTAAGAAGAAGGCAAAGAGGAAATCACCACCACCACCGCCACGCTGAGGAGCTCCAAAGACAAAGAAGACCTGGGAGACAACAAGACGAAAGTACACTGACGACGACACGGCGACAATTTCTCTCTCTACTTCGACAGCTGGAGACCAAAACATACAAGAACTTAGGACAAGCAGCCGTTATTCATTCATCTTATTTATCTCCGTTATTCATTCATAATACTTGGATTCTGTGCCTCCGGTTCACGGCTTCTAAGTGGCACACATTCTCTTCACAGCCTTTAGAAATTAACCTAACCAAATAACCCAAATACATTCCCTAACCTGATCCTCACTTCTGGTCGGCACTATAGTACAGAGCCTAACCCTTATAAACAAGAATTATCTCACAAATCTTGTCTCTTGACCAACAATTGCAACACGACGTGCTCTAATTAGAATTACGAGAATATTTGTTAAGAGAAGAGTACAAGACTGTTCCTTTCTTCTTTCCTATATATAGGGTTATAGTTGTCATGTAGTGTTAGATAAAGATTATTGGATGTCCACCACAACCACAGCCCCGCGGACTACGAGAAGTTGTATCACGAGGTTAGGGAATGTGCTAGGGTTGTTAAAAGGTGTGTCACCTAGAAGGTGAGGTGCGGGGCAGGTTGTCAACGATCAACGACGACATGAGTTGGCGAACGGTTCAGGTTTGTCTCTGTTACAGCGTTCGATTCCATAGGGTGTGATTGCATCAATACTCCAACTTGTGGAGGCTGAGACGACTATCATTGTTGTAACATAATAATCAATAGGACGGGACGGGACGGAAACAACCAGTAGGTACCCTAACCCCTGAGCCCAGTAGAGTAGTTCAGAGAAGGCATACGTTCCAACACGACGCCAGGTCTTTGGCTGTGCGAACAGTTTCTCCCCATGGAAAAGAGGAAGAAAAGGATTCAAGACAAAGTGTCTTGCAATTATGTGCTGCCATTGTGTTGTTGTGTTACCGTTAAAGTGTTAGTGTTATAAAGTGTGATACAAACCTCAAAATGAGAATCCTCTACCTTAACCTATTAACCCTGAGGTGTCTGCATTAAACAGTAGGGAAAGGGGACCAAGGACCCTATCATCGACCACTCTCCAAGGATTCTTACAGGCTAACACCATCACATGATTAAACCAATAAGTTACCAAGGTTACTTTGAGTCCCTTAGCGACCCAAAACAAGTAGGAACATCACAGTCGACATTTAAACACATGATTGCTATTCTGACTCATCACATCACCCTCCACCCAGATTCCCTCCACCCAGATTACTGAGGTGTCTACGAAAGAAAGGGTCTTCCAGCATCGAAGTGCAAACTCGCAGTACATATGTTGGTTTGATTCGGGGGGCGTCCCAAAACCAGGTGTACTGACGCAGGTTTTCTTGACACAGATGCTGGGGATTCCCAAAACCACCGCTGTTTGAACCACCCACACCCACATTGAGCTCAATGTATCTAAGGAAATCAATATTAATTTGTACTTCAATTTAATGGGGCGTGGTCTCTAAGTCACGTGCGTGTGCTAATTATAGTAGGCCACACCCAAGTTGAAGTAATTATTTGAAAAGAAATGTAGCTAAAATTAAAAGTAGCTAGCTAGCTAGTGTTTGTTGTAGCATTAGAGTAAATTAGAGTAAAACAGATTAAGCTTATAGCCAAGAGGACATGTTAAAAAGCTGGATCTACGATGTAAGCAAGTTGTAGGTAAGCTCAAAATACTTCTTTGAATGTATGTAGTGTGCCTTTATACTATTATAGCATGTAGCTGTAGGGCACAATAACTAGATACTGCTACTATAATCCTATAGTTGCATGTGGGCCTGGTACCATGGTACTCAAGTATGCTACCAGCTGCATTGACCGGACAAAAAGGTGAGTCTCCAATTTGTTGTTACTTTGATTGCATAGCTGTTAGTCCTATAAAATCCATGAGAGCTTTGCAATTGTACCTGTACATGCTGGAGTACATTCGCTCTTGACTTCGAATATTCGTGATCGTTTCCGTGATTCAAAAAACAGATACGACTACAGATAATATGACTTCTGCCGAGCCTTCTGCTTACTCCACTGACATTGGCTGGAGGGTTGTTTGGCAGAGAATAGGAATGGGTCTCACTTATAAAGAGATTGCCTACAGGCTTCAGATTGCAGTTGGTACAGCTCACAGATTGTATGAATCAACTGGTGATGTTGCTCCCTTGAAGAGAGCTGAAAGATATGAGTTGAGGAAGCTAGATAATTTACATGAGATTTATATCATTGGATTGATTTGTGAGAATCCAGCAATATACCTTCACGAAGTCTATTTTTGAAGTAACGGGAGTAAGAGTGTGTGTGCAAGGTAATCCATCGAAACAGGAAGAAGCTGACCAAAGCAAAGATCACTTGAACATAGAGCAGCATTCATGGCTAATATGTTGCAGTATCCTCGAGATTTTTTTGTATGGGTGGATGAAACTGGTACAGACAGAAGAGATCAGCTGCGCAAGTTTGGGTATGCTATAAGAGCTGTTTGTACACAACTTTTTACACGTGGTGGTTGCTATGTCATCTGAGGGTGTTCATCTGAGGGTGTTGAGGCTTATGAGGCTTATGAACTAACTTCTTCTGGTTCAAACAATGGTGAAAAATTTGTAGACTTTGTGAGAGAAGCAGTTACTCAACCATTCCCTGACAGACAATGATTATGGATAACTGCTCAATCCACCACGTACAGGTATCTATTTGATAGCTATTTGAAAGAATATGAAGATGAAGATTTAATACAGTCCCTAGCCCTGTGCATATCATACAGGAAGGTCTAAACAGTGTGACAAGTTCAAAGTGCAATGGTTGGATAGTGGATACAGCACATAGACTTGACTCCGCATGGCCCATCATATATACATACATTAACAGTAACATACATACATTAACAGTAACAGTCAACAGTCAATACTCAATACACGCACAATACACGCACGCCACTCTTCAAATTGTACTCAACATTTTTTTCTTCTGAAGCTCTTTGTACAGATATAATCTTCGCTGAGGAAAGCCAATCTTCTGCGGCCATTTCTCAGTCTCAACCATGTGTGTCTGGCCGTGTAGCAAGTGTTTCTGTGCAGGCTAGATCTAGATGTCTAGTTAACTCTAGGCCTATATTCTTAGATAGTCCCCCACTTTTAACCTCCACACGTACACCACCCGTACCCCTCCCATGGCCCAGCAATTGATTGATTGCCTTGTATGTGTGCGGTGGTGGTGGTGATGGTGATTCTGCTACATACGTATTGAAGATCATTAATCCAAAGAACAAAGGAGGTGAAGTACTGGTCAACGACATCGAAGTTTTTACATCAGTAGACGCTCTAAAGAGTAAACTGTGTCATCTCAGAGGTGCATTACCATGTACAAAAACGATTTTAGCATATAACTTTTGAGTTGTTTATTTTAATGTCATTTTTATCCTGTCATTCAATGCTGTAATCAAATTTGACAATCTATGAATATAAATTAGTCAGATGATTGTCATGTGACTAAGGTACAAGTAACTGGTGGTCATGAAGTTTTTTACCTCAGGAAAATGTCTACATTTAATCACTTTTGCTTTTTGCATGTTACACATCAACACAATAACCTGTACTGCAAAACTGCAAAACTACCAGGGCGCATGCTGCTAGTGAATAGCATACTCTGGTGTGGTAAGAAAGGGTGTCAAAATCAATAATTAAACCTAATTCAACGTTCCTAATTCTTCTTACATGGATATTTACCTCTTGCGCTCTAGCTGGCTGGGATTCTATAAAGTAGATATATGCCTCTAATTCTTTAGATCACACCGTTCTAGCACAGGTCCCGAGCACAACTTTAACATACTAGGAGAAAATTATGCGGTCAAAGGTTAAATACGGCACGTGATTCTCCGCGCAGAATACAAAGGCTGGCACCTGGCATTGCTATTACACCAATTGTGCTATTACACCAATTGTTCAAGTTCAAGTGTTGTCAAGATTCTCAAACCTCAAAACCTCATAAGCAGCCACCAAGGTAAATAATTGCAGCAGCAAAACATTTCATTATTGTACACAATACAATAAATACAATACATGAATAACGACAGTATATACGTGCCTATAATTATATATACTACTCCAGCCGTTCCAGCAGAGATAAATTCCAGCAGAGATAAAATTCAACTGTGGGTATGCCCGGTCCGCCATTAGAGACAGGAAACAATGGTGACCAAAGCGACCAAAGCGTTCCAAGAATTATTCCCAGGTTGGTAAAATGCAGCCATAAGTGGGATACTAATGAATATATGGGGGGATTTGTAAAAATAATGCCACTCACAATTCTGTGTTACAGACTACGGTGTGGACCCCGATATGTATGGCCACAGAGAATCCCTATTTGAAAGGAACAGAAAGAAAATGTCTACTATGTTCACTAAATGGAAGTGCAGGGAGAAACGAATGGAGTATCTCCAAACATTTAGCATTTTCAAATGGAAGCCAGCTGTCTAATTCCTCGCAAAAACGCCACACCTTGTCCAATTGTAAAGAATGTGCGATTCTACACACGACACTACAGAACGCCTATCCAGGGAAGAAATCTGAGTTGTCAAAGGACGTAGCAACTACGCTAAGTGCAGCAATCAACGGGAAGGAAGAAACACATGCTACAAGAGAGATTTTGGCTGATCTCCAACCATTATTTGAAAAACAATATGGCCACTCATTCACAAATTACCTGGCTCACAGCTACAAGCTAAGCCAAAAAAAAAGAAGAGATAGAGCTGACTCTCTAACTGTGCTTGCAGAAGGAAACTCTATGCAAAGCTATAAACGATTACGACTGTCACAGTCGTTTGAGACCCCACAAGCTAAACGGACCAGGGTGGAAAGTAGTGCACCAAAGCTGAAAACATTCACCCTCATTCGAAAATGCAACATGGGACAAGGAAAATGTACTCGAGGACTTAAGATCATTTCCGAACGACACAAAAATTAAGTGGAGCAAGTTTGCTAGAGAAAACAATGGGCAGGTAGTTAAGGAGTTTGCTGAAAGAAACAGTCGTCAACTAGATAGTCGCCAGTCCGGAACAAGAAAAATGCCCGGGAAAGATATTTCCGTTCCATCTCATTTAACTCCTGCAAAAATAAAAGAAGATTGGACAAAGATGATAACAACAGGCGAGCTAACACTAGGCGAACAATGCCACCTATGCACAATAACAAAATACAACACATCAAATGGTACTGTAACTAAAAGCGAAAGCACAGTTTACGGTAGAAAAATTCCTCTGACAGACATTCGACAAAAGCTAATACGGAAATATATGCACTTGCATACGGATAGAGAAATGTCTGCTATTCAATTGACCGAGGAATTGACGGCAAAAAAACATCAGACTACCACATGATACACATGATACAAGCCTTCAAAATCTAAGAGAAAAACTAAAAAAATCTGAACGAACTCGTACAATTGCCGTATGGCATGATCACGCAACAATACTAGGCCACGGATACATTCTTGTGACAGCAAAAATATTATATGACACGGCAGTATTTAAACCAGACGCAAAAATACCAACAACTTCTCAAGTCAAAAATATTCAGGCGTTTGTTGAGGAGCCTGAGGTCCATATATTAGCAATGTCTTCATCGAGTACAGAAGACCAAGTGGGGTTGATAACGGACAGATTAACTTGTATTCAGACCACACACTCACCACTTACATGTAGCAATGGAGTGCAAGTACAAGACCAACTGATGTTCTTTTATGGAGATAAGCCTGCTATGGAGATAAGCCTGCAGCACAATTTGAAAGAGGATGTCAGCAAGGGGGAGGATTTCCTGCGGTTGTTCTGCTCAACGCATGGACGACCTAGGGCACTGCTTTACCTGAAAGTGGAAGGATCTACAAGACATACAAACAACAGCAACAAAGGGTAAATACATTTACTGTCGCATAATCATTTGTGACAGGGCCTAGGAAAACAACCCTTATGGAGCAAACTAATTAATTGTATTTTATTGCTTAATTAAATAAAGCAGTGCTTAAAGCTTCAAATTGATTACAGTATCACTCACTTTGCACCTTCCTACCCCAAAATATTTTCAGGTGAAAGGGGGACAGTATTGACGTACCGTTTTGAGAAACTAATGTTCCAAGTTCTATCCGCATACAAAAACAGCATGAAAAAATTCAATGGCTGCCTTGTAACGGCTATACAAAAAAATTTTCAGATCAAAAATTTTTTTTTAAAGTTAGAGGAGATATTGTTCTTAACCAAAATCCTAAAATAGCTCTAAATATTTTACTGTACTGAACATTATTAGTTTGCTCCATAAGGGCACATTTCGGAAACATGCCTTAACGTTTATGCCTGGCAACCACTCTGTTACTAGGTATAGGAAAATTATTTCAATGAATAGGCGGGCAACAGTGCAGAGCCAACTATGTAGAATAGCAACATTATTGTAACAGACTGCAATGGTACAATAATACACACACACGCATACACAGAATGTATTGAGCATAATTTCTCACATGTATAAGTCAGTAAACTTTCATTCCTTAATATTTTAGGAAAAAGCAGGCTGGTGTAGTAAGACCTTGTAGTAAGACCTCTTGATGCAAGGAGGAAATTAAGGACGAACTACGTAACCGAGATGTATACACCAGTGCAACTACAAAGAAAGACCTACAACAAACACTTCATCAGGCTCTTGAAGGCGTTCAAAGAGTACCATCCCAAGAGTACCATCCCTGCTCATCCACAACCCTTTGGGACAGCTAAACCTAGACTTATACCAAGTACTTGATTGTGAACCCCTGCATGATTTAAAAGGACACATCAACAACGTGATTCGTGATTACTGAACTCCCTTCAATTCTGGACCCTGCCATCAAGACACACTACAAACAACTATTAGAAGCAGATTTAAAGAAAACTGGAGCCGACTATCGACTAATACTAATACTCATTCACTTAGTAGCCGAGAAAGTGTGTACTTTGCTACAAACTCTAGCAGAAATGTCACGTTTGCTATACCTGGGAGAAACCGAAAGAACCAACAAAGAAATTTTGAGACTATATAATACTACGTGGCTACATTTCGAGCTTGTAAAGGAATTAATCCCGTCCCCTAAGCATATTACCAGAAGAAAACTCTACGGTATATACCTACATGCACTGACTGTACATGCACCAGCTCAGTGATGAGTTTGAAATCGTGTAACGCTGAACACGAAGAAAGGCTGTTTGGACAGGCCAAGGATATCGCTACTGCTACATAAGCCAGAAAACATTGTGCCTAACATTTTACTGAGGCTACAAGCAAAACAAAAGACTAAAGACATGTATACAACCCTTCAAACAGCATACAGCAAAATTTCCAAGGAAGCTAAAGGAATTAGACAGCACACTTCACAAAACACAGCAATACCACATGATTTTGTCCAGACAAGTTGGCAAGGACATCTACAACGCATATCAACTTATCTCGAGCAAGGTGAGACCTGGTGGACCAATACCGGAACTGGAGAAGAAGCTACTGTCTGCGACATCCGTACCCCACAAGTCAGTGAAAACCATTTTCGAGAAAACAGCCTGCAAAATATCCAAAACAAAAGTGTAACACTATGGCAAAAAATTATTAAAACAACAATTTCACTCCCTACTCCACACTTACGACGAGCAAGGATTATTTATTGGTATTAGAGACTATCAAAATAAGGTAACCGAGGAGATGGAGACTGAATTGGAAGAAAACGAAGACATGGACACAACTTTAAATCAAGAAGGAGAGAACGCACAAGAAACCGTAACGGTTTTGGTAACTAATATCATCGAAAGTCTTCAGGAAGAATCAAGGCAAGAGGAGAATGTACCGCTTAATTCGAAACTAGCAAAAGCTGTTGACAAGGTGTAAGTAAGGTTATTGTTAAACAGCTGGATGCACTCCGGACAAAGATAAAGGTCAACAAAACGTCACGTCTACAGACGTCCAACTGTATCGGACAACAATTTGCAGTGTCAAACTTCAGCTTGAAGAAAACAATGAACAATTACAGCGTAAAATTAAAGAATACGAACAGAGCTACTACATTAAACACAGCTGTTTACCATTACGTACTGAGCAAGAGTATTCAGAATTGCAAAAGAAGAGAAGTTACATTCAAAAACTACTACGCTTCTTGATTTAATTACAAGCTGTTACCATTTGCAATACTGAACAGGCATTTGTAAGCTCTATACTGAAAGATATAACTGGGCTTGAAAATAGGGCTATACATAATAGACCACGCAAGTCCATATTTAAGCAGTTTTGTTGTTGGGTAGTAATATCAACCATGCCGTCTCCAACCTAGCTATGAGCTATATGAAGTACCATTGGCAACAACACATTAGCAATTATACTAGCGCTATGAACTTCTACAATAATATTCAACGACTTACCACAGGCATAGCCTCGCTCCAATTGTATAGGCTGGCATCAAGAAGATCGAGAGCACTCCTCTATATAGCTATGATCTTGCTTCTTGCTTACGATCGTACACTCTTGCTTTGAACAAGCTGGCTCTGGCTAGCTAGCTAGCTAT
Source organism: Halichondria panicea (assembly GCF_963675165.1). Lineage (NCBI taxonomy): Eukaryota > Metazoa > Porifera > Demospongiae > Suberitida > Halichondriidae > Halichondria > Halichondria panicea. The sequence continues at coordinate 3,095,862 of NC_087385.1, read as the reverse complement.
TTAATGTATCTAGCTATTTAATGTATTAAAAATGGCAGCAATACACGAGGTATAATGGCGTCATACCTTCGTCATGGCAACGGCTGGATAGCACGTGGTTTGTGGAGGTTATAAAAAACAAAAATAACGAAGGAATGCAAAATGACCTCAGCTATCGCGAGTCAGGCCTTAATGCACCTAATACACTGAAGGATACGATACTTTGTTTGGGTATACATACCCCCAGGTCACGGAATGAAAGGAAAACAGGAAAAGACTACCACAGATATAGAATTGTCAGACATGTATATGTATGAGACTCACAAGAAGAAAAAAAGGATCATGCTATGGCTTAAGTGCAGGCCAACAAAGAAGCGATTGGAGTCGAGTGTTCCTTCATCAAAACGGCCAAGGCCAAGTCCTGCTCACACGTCAGTGCAGCATTGTAGATAGCCTAAAGGAGAAGCATGGTCAACGGTACACACCTGTGCAGCTGAATTGCTGGGCACATATGATCCATACCCACAAGCATGATTCATTAGATGCACCCCCTGATAAGCCGTTTTTTGGGAAAAAGAAATCCACTGATGCTGTTGCAGTATCTCCAGAAAAGCGAATCAAGTGTATTACCCAATTGGATAAGTGGCTTCAGCTGAAGGATCGAGAACAAGGCTAGAAACGTAACTAGGCGCTTCAGAACACTGGATCCACGTGGCTCAGGAAACGCCGGGAAACGGTGAATCACTACGGAAACAAGCCAAGGGAAATTAACAGTACACAGCGAAAGAGTATACACAGTCATAATGGTGTATACAATAGTAGCTACATGATTAACATGAAGTAGAAGTTTTTCCTGAAACGCTAAACTCTTGAAAAAAGATACAGAGGTCATGCATGCACTGCTTTGCTATATTCTAAATAAAAGATCGCTTTTGATAGGGACAGATTGTTCCACGAAAACGAAAAAGGGGACAACACCATCCTCGGCACAAAAATTGACTCGGAATCCTGATGTACATATTATATACTCATATTATAATATACTGCTGCTTTTAATTCATAGGTAATATTTACCATATTTACCCTTGGCTGCACTCTGTCTTGCGCAGCAGGAAAGTACAACAAATAGCTACGGTCAACTTTAATAAATTATCATGTGACCCAAGCAGCTCCGCCCTCACTAGTAATTGCAGACGTTTGCCACCCACGCACGTGATAAACATTCCAAAGCGACGGCATGAATATCATTATAACAAAATTCCATGTCATTTTAATTTGGACAGTCCTTAATACCCTAGCCTCGACTGTTTGCCTCGACTGTTTGCGCATGCGCCACCTATTACCCAGAAAGTGGGTACCACATTAACCAACAACACTAGCGATTCCGTTCAGTCTATTGTTGTTTTGCGTTAAAACAATTAAAACAATGGAGTAGCACGCCAAAGCTTGTATTGGTCGTGATGAGCTGTTGCTAAAGAGTTAAGCGAGCGGCAGAGACTGGTTCCCGACTGGCCGTTTCTGTTTTGTGGTAGGATTGGTGCTCCTGAAGCTGAATTGAGTGTTGTGATAGTTGTGTCTCCCCTCGTGTCCAGACAAGAAGTACATTGCCAATGAGGGGTATAGTTTGTGGTGAGAGGTGGAAACAGTTTTGAACCTAGCTAAGCACAATGTGCTTATAAATGGTAAGTGTACAATAGATACAGACATAATGAATGTAAACATTATACTCAATTTGGTAACATCATATTTTAACATGCAGCTAGCTCATTGCTCGTACTCTAGGCAGATTTCAATACCAAAATTTACACTATTTATTGTTATTGGAAATGTTGGAAATGCCTATTCAAGTTTAATTCAGAATTTTGATGCTTCCAGTATTCTTGCAGTAGCATTTGTTTCAGTTGAATTCTGGTATGTCTGTTGCCAACGGAAATGTGTTATTTCAGCACCTTGGTATTTCAGCACCGTGGTTTGTATAAATTATTATGTCACTATATATTATGCTTGCTACGTCCACGCCCTTTTACTTCAACCCAAATACAAATATGCTCTATTATGTGGTTGCTGTGGAACTCGTTTGAAGTATGGACTTACATCGGGATTGTCTCTTTCGAAGCTGTTCAGAGTAACGGATAGAATTCCTTATTTTGTCCCATAGTCCATATTCAAGAGTACAAAAGAACATGTTCATATACTTATAATAGTTTCACTGCTTGGCCAACTCCATAGTGCACCAATTTTTCATTCTGGTTGAAGTTTGTGACCAATGTATAATATAAATAGGAGGGTTTGACCTTTCACTGAGTAAGTGCTTTTTCAAATCACGTTCAGAAATGGAAGTACCCTTTCATCATTTTTCTACCGTACAACAAAACAAAACAAAAAAACAAATAATTATATGTTACCAAAAGAAATAGATAATGGATAATGTCAATCAATTTAAAGTTAATCAATTTAAAGGGAGGAAGGGAGGACAATAAATGAGGTAATTCAATCCATACAAAAGCTGCACCATTATTTTTACATCTATGTATTCCTGATGTGCTGATGTACGTGGTACATAAAATAGGTGTACTCCTCTCGAATACTTTAGATAACAAATGTTCATGGCAACAAATTTTGCGTCTCACTATCACGCTACGTTCCGGACCCTGTATCAGCATAACTCTTCCGATGAAAAAAATCCATATATGTGAGTATCTTTTAAGTGCGCACCATCATCTACTGCGTGCTTGAGAGTTGTGCAAGATAGTCTTTGTCTCTATCGATATCCGACAGAATCCAGCTTAGTTATTTGAATAGCCTTGGGTGAGCTAGCTATATGACAATAATTTTAGAAGATCAAGTATACAGACCAGTTTTCATTGACAAAGGACTCTGTCTCTGTGAAACTCAAACCATCGCAAATGATGACTACCACGTTGGTGCTCCTACATCAGAAGAGTAACCTGGACAGTTGATGGCATTCCTGTGCAACCAGGCCCCAGCACAGTAACACCCAAAAAAAAAAGTCAAGCAGAAAGTCTGCTACCACACCTGTACTATCTTCGTATGAAGCCTCAATCAAGCTTAACCGAAAGTACAGCAAGTGTACCTAGGTAGAGCCGGTAAGAAACAGCAAGTGGTGTGAGAATGGTTGGCACAATTGGAAGCTACTTCCTGGAGCAGATGAGATCCAGGTATTTGAATGACATGAAGCTGAGGTTTACTTTTAAACTCGGGGAACCAGAAGACATGTTTTGGCTGAGAGGGGGTGTGGCTGCTCCAAAAGCACTCTGTCCTGTTTCCATGGAGCCCACTGTCTTCCAATCAGCTTTCAACTTGACAGACTACTTCAGAGATGTGACAGTGGATGCCCTGCAAACAAAATCAATAATCACTACAGAGACTGGCTACACAGACTTTGACACCTACACCTACGTGCCAAAAGATTCTACCAAGACAGATCCCTTTGGAGTGAGAGTTTTGATTTCACAGGCACCAGGCCCCACTGGAAAGATGCAATATTTTGGTGGTGATTCGCACCAGTTGACCAGGAGCCTTCAACTCATCCAAGGACAACCCTATGCTCCCAACGACGAAACTGATGAAGCTCCTGTGGGTGGGTACGTTGTCTGGCAGGGCACAGAAACCACTGCAACTTCCAGCCTGCAATTGAAAGACACCATGGTGTTTGCAATGGTTTTGGGTTGGCAAGACTACTGCATTCTCCTCAACCACTTGAAGTACACTGTTAGGGGAGAGTTCCAGTATCTGGATTTGCCTTTCACAACTGTTCCAACGCCCACCTCTGACAGGAAAGACTTCCCTCAGTGGTACCAACTGTTGCAGACTTACCCACCAGAGTCTTTTGTGTATGGAAAGGCCTCGGAAACAGAGACAGCTTTCACTCCAACAACCACAATCGAAGAGGGCACCAAACTTGTGCCCTATGCAACCAGGTCCAGCTTGTGTTTTTATCACACAACACACACAGACTGTGGGCTGGCAGACACCACCGAAGACTCCACCTACACTTGGATCAAAAATTCGCTAGCACAGAAAGCCAACAGCTACGGAGAGAAGATCAACATTGCACAACAACACTTTTGCTTGTCTTGTTACGTGAGTGGAGGTATAGTCAAGTCTGACTACGGTTGGAATTCCAAACAAATACCAACTTGGCCAGACAGCGAGGTCTGCACTCTGGACAACCCCAGTTTTGGCAGGAGTGACACTCAAGCTCATGCTTTCCTGGCTGGAAACAAAGACCTGATTTTCAATGGATGCTACGACTTGGTGTTTGGGTCTGGTGACATTTGGGTCTGGTGACAGACTGCCCTATCAAGAGTCCACTGCAACTGGTGCTCAACTTGGCAAGAGAAACAGAGAGGTGTCTTCTTACCCACTGGCCTACGAGTGCCACGCTCACCACACCAACAACCCAGCAAACAAAAAATTGAGAGTTTTCCAAGACACTGCAAAGAACGAGAGAGCTTTGAAAATCAGAGAAATGGTCAGGCAAGCACTGTTGACCACAAAAATCAGAAGGACAGTGGCAGAGATGACAATGACAATTGTCACCCTGGAAGTGAGAGGTGCCCAGGCAGAGCAAGAAAATCCAGCAATGTCTGCAGCTTCTGCTCAACTGCTGTCCTACGACACCATGAGCATTGAGAAGTATTTCTGGACAAACCCACTGACCTTTACCACTCCACAACAAACAATGTCTTATGGGAGGTCTTGGAGCATCAAAAAACCCAACAAACACACTCTGACCCAACAGGAGCAGCAGTCCAGCAGAAAAATGTTCTACTTCATCAGAGAGCTACAGAGCAAAGACATGGAGAACCAAATAGCACCACCCTGGACGAGTTTGACGTCACAAAAGGCCTGAACGTTGCCCACCCAATGAAGATGGATGGTTTGGATGGAATAGAGCCCCTCTCTGTTCTTATTTATTCTCAAAACAGAGTTTTGTACGAGCACAGCATTGACTTCAACATTTCAAACGACATTGGCTTTGTGCAAAATCAAATGAAGAGGAGACAAGCACTGGCAGGAAACAAGGAAGCATTTGGAGCTCCAGACCTGATATACGACATGGAAACCGCAAAAGAATTCTACAGGATCCTGTGGATAAACACAATGGACATGGAGCACCCAACTTTGCTGTGCAGGAAAGAGCAACAAGTGTCTGTCAACTTTTCCATGGAACTCAAGACCAGGCTCAAGTCTGGCTGGTACCCTCAGCCTGGAAAGACTTCAGACGACTACTTGCCTGAAATCAAGAGACCAGAGCAGAGGGTGGACTACTACTATCCACCAAGAACCACAACTGCAGCCACAATCGACGATGAACCAACATTCACAAGGACAAACACTCCCACTCTGGTCAACAGGAACTGCGAAGAACTGGTTGTGCTGTTCCACAACGAAATACTGGTTGGTTCCAAGGCTGGTGCCTCTGGCAACAGTGCCATACTCTCGAAAGCCAAGTTTGGAATGCTTGCAGACTACCCAGGAGACACAGGTGCATGGGACAACCTGGCAGACCCTTCGCTGTCTCTTCAATCTCAGTCAGTATCGTTCAACCCTTCTGTACCCTTCCCACTCAACCCAGCTATCAGCGGACAAGGAGGACCTTATTAACAATAAACAATATTATGCTAGTGAACTGTAATCAAACTTGTAAATTAGTTCATTGTTTGTGCAAAACAGTACTAACATGTCTAGTCCTAAACAGTCTAATATATTCTCAATCTTGTCTTCAGCTTTGTCTGTTAACATTGACTTTGTTTTCTCTCTCTGACTGAATTTCATTCCACTGAACCTCTTCAGAAAGGTTCTTATGTAGTGCTCCTCCCTAGGCAACTGTCCCAGTACAAACACATTGAAATTACTTTGAACATCAGTAGTGAGCATTCCCTTTTTGCCATACAAGTCTTGAGTCACAAAGATGAGTGACAGGTTTTTGTTCCTGCCAGCAGTCAGGTACTGTTTGAGGTCATCTGGTTTGATCTTGCCGTCGTCTATTACTATTATGCTGTGGTTGGCTTTCCCATCGCTGTTTTTTTTGTTGAACCACCTGGGCCTGACTTTTGCGCTCTTGTATTCACTGGGGCTTATAACTTTGAACTGGCTGTCTCTCCTGCCCTGGGCATCTCTCCTTCTGAACTCTTCTAACACTGTTTCGCTGTAGTTGCCTGGGTGGTCAGTAATTATTATGCAAGAAGAGTAAGCATTTTTAAGGCCTCCTGGAGCAGGTTGAGTCAACACGTTGCACACCCATGTGGTTTTCCTGGACCCACTGCTGCTGCAAACAAATATTCTTGCACTTTGGTTTCTGGGCACAGGCCACCACTCTGGCAGTTTGTAGCCACTTATGTCTGCACTGGTGTCTGTGTAGATTTCCTGGGGTTTCAACTTGGCCATCCTGGTGTTAGCACTTATGGATTTCCTGATGTAGTCTCCTCTCATGATAGCTTTTTTACTGGACTCTTCGTGTCTTAGCCTCTTTTTGGTTTGCTTTTTGGCATACTCTTTATATCTCTGTTCGATAGCAGACAGTTTAGACTCAGCCATGACAAACAAAAACGTAAATTATCAAATTAAACTACATGCACACACTTATATACAGTCAGTCAGACTAAACTCTAAATGTTAGTTAGTTTGATGTACAACAGGAGGCTTCACTTCGTCCATCACACTGTCGTCATAGGAGTCACTTCCAATCCACACAAAACCAAACAAATAGAACCCAAGCTTTTTTTGTTGTTTCAAATTCAGGTAGGCAGCCCTTATCTTTGAGAAAAAGGTGTTCAGGTTCTCTGCATCTTGTGCAGGTATGCGGGCTTGGAGCAACTGCATTTTGTGGTGGTTGTTTTCCAAGTTTTCAAACAATTTACCCAGTTCTCTCTTTCCAACATACAATCCATGTTTTGAATTTATTATGTTGTGTTGACAGATCAACAGTACTGTGCTGCTCAGGGCCAGGATTATGCTAAGGGTGTTGAGCACAGTTTGAGGAACTGGTATGTGAACATCTGTGTTCACAGTTGGCTGTGTTGTTGTTGGAGGAGCAGGGTCAGGGGGTTCACCGCTTCCAGTCTCTGTCATGTAGTTTGTGACTGCATCAGTAAGTGTCTTTCAACACTGAGGAAAACCTGAGAGACAGGCCACTGTCTGTCACTTGAAGGATCACCAACAGGGCTGCCACACAGTACAGAATGGTAGCAATTGTGTTCACAGTCTTGATGTATCTTTTCTGCTTTTTTTTGGCCTTGGTGATTTTAGCCATGACAGTGCTGGACTTGGTCAGGTAAGAGTTGGTACCTGTGCTGGTAACTGTCTGTCCCGTGTAGTCGGGTTGGACCACTGTAGGGTAATTGTTGTAAGAGGGCAGTGGTGCTGATGGGGGACTAGTGGCTCCATATTGCTCTATCTCGACTGTGTAAGCCTTACTCATATTAACTACATTTAAACAAATGTTTTTTCAGAACCAAGACAAGCTATATATATGAAATATAATATATTTAAAGAGTTTGCTATTTAATATTGGCAAGAGCCTTGAGTCTTGTTATTTCTGCCAGGAGGTCTTGTGTCTGCTTGTCGTTAGATCCAGAAGCAACAACGTTGGGTTTCTTTAGAACAGTTTTGTTTTGGCTGAACTGAACTCCAGAGACCATTGTCTTGTCATGGAGAAAGTCAGCTTCGAAGTGAGTGTATATGGTTTTTATTGACATTCTCACTTGCACATACACTTCTGGGAACGTGCATGATTTTTCTCTGGCCATGAATGCTTTCCAATAAACAATGGCATCTAACAGGTCCCCAAACTTTGGCCATTCTATGTCATCTCCTTCCTTGGTCTTGTCGTAGGTAGCTAGGTATGTCCTTTTGTCTGTGGGCTCGGCCAGCTCCTTCACAATGTCTCTGTCACAGACAAACTTCAGCTCAGTGGACACATTGATAGCACCACCGACTTGTCTCCCACCAAAGAGCTTCCACTTGAACTGCTCTACAAACACTGTGCTGATTTTTGTCATGACTCTTTGGTAGACATGCCTGCCATGCTGGAGCCTGTCTGCATACTTCAACTTGAATGCTTCCAGAGCTTTTTCTCTCATTTGATCTCTGATTGCTTGCTCGGCTTTTTGCTCTGCCTCTTCTTCAAACTCTGAATCAACGTCTGCATCACTGCCTTCAGAGGAGTCTGATGCTATGGCAACAGTTTTCTTTGGCTTTTTTTTTGTAGGTCCTTTTGGTCTAGCTTTGGTAGCTTTAGCAGCTTTAGCAGCTTTGGCAGGCTTGTCAGGCTTCTCAGGCTTTTCCAGGGGCCTCTTTTTACTGCTGCTTTTTTTTTTGGTGGCAGGCTTTTTTGCTGGCTCGGGAACAACTGGTTCCTCTGCATCAGACTCTAACAGCAGTGGCTCTACTGGATCAGACATGTAATCTTCTTGCGAGGCTGCAGACTCGATAACACTAGAGGAAACACTTTCTTGTTCAGAGTCTGAATAAGATCCTTCGGACTCAGAACTTGAACCTGTGAGAAACTCTGCAATAGATCCGGGAGAGTCAGAGTCACTAGATTGCTCAGTTGCACTAGACATCAGGACAACTGTTAATACTTTTATCTGACAAACCAAATGTATTTACATGCAAAAAAATATATCTTAAATATTTGTCAACTATTTTACCACAAACAGGATGCAAAGATGCAGCAAGCTTTTAGAGTTCAGAAGGAAAGGTTTGATGTGAGTCAGCTCACTCAGCAGTCAAGGGACAGCAGGATTGTCAAGAAACACATACCTCCAGGGACTGCACACGTGGCAACAAAAGCTCAAAAAAAACACACGGCTACTACCATGGAGCTCGGGGGTATTAAAAAAGTTGATGTAAACAGCAAGGACATGGAGAAGCAGCAGTTGGACCTGGTTGTGGGAATGCTCAATGTTAACAATGCCAACAAACACAAAGTTGCAAGTGGGCAGACCAACCCCGGTTCTTTGCAAGAACAATTTAGACAGAAACTTATTTTAGGAGGGGTATTAAACTGACTGCAGTTTTTATATTTTCATTTGTACACAAAGTCACAATGGCTCAAATCACCTTGTTGCAAAACAGGTTCGTACATGACATGCTGCAACCCAGGAGGGCCGCTGCCTCCAAAAGAATGCAGAGGATAGTCCAGATGGGAGGTGCTGGCAACACCACCAGTGGAGCAAAACACACAGAGATGAGCGAGAAGGAGCTTGTTGACCATGTAGACAGGCTGACTCAACAGAGAGAGACAGGCATGAGAGTTCCCATCAGTTTCAACAACAAGCCTAGACCCAAGAGGGAACCCTTCCACTCCAAGGAGGACAGGTTTCACAGGAGAAAGTTTGAGTCTCACAACCACAGGAAGCCTGTGCTCAGCAGTGCCCTTGGTGCACACAAACCACAGATGCCCAACAGGTTGTATGATGTGAACAAGGCCCATCCTGCTCTCAGGAATCTTGGAACCAACAGCAACTTTCTGACCAGGACCACTGCATCCAAGAGAGTGTTGTCTCTCATGAAAGGAAAGGAGGTGGCAGGAGGCATAACCATGACCTCTCACAACACCCTGCAAGTAAACCCAACACCAGAGGAGGACAGGAAGCGGTACAAGATTGCAAGTATAGCATTTGATGCAGACGGTCCCTTCCAAAAAGAACAAATGATGAGAACTCTACTCTGACATTTTAAAGATACATTGCATGCTTTTACATATAATTTAAACACTGAGTGCTGTCTCATTTGATTGTACAATGTCAATACTAGCCAAGCCCATTGGATCCACAGATCCTAGAGCAAAACATTTGACTAGAAAAAGGCACCAAGGTTACTACAAGACCCAAGCTTCAGAGCACATTTTCGAGTCTCCAAAAGACCTGAGGAGTTTTGACTACAAGTACAAGGGCCAAATTCCAGGTGGACCACATCACCTCCCGACCAGGCAAGCTGCACATTTGAGGATACTGGGAAAGAAGAGACACAAGACCCTGGCAGACGGTGCAAAACTGTTCAAAGAGTCACACACAATCCCAGCATACACTCAAATACTAGACACTGGCAACAACAAGATTGTACAGAACATTGTCAACTCTAGAATAGGTGGTGCTTATCAAAACAACTCCACAAGGGGCCACCCCATCAAGTCTCAGTACACTGCATCCATTCCTCCACAAGAACTCAGAGAGTCTGTGATCAGAGTGATCAGAGCCAACAAGTACACCAATTTGGCAACTGGTAAATTCCTGGCAGACAGAGCCACTCCACCCAAAGGAATACCCAAAAACTCTGTGCCAAGCACACCCTTTGAAGTGGACCCCAGCACAAATACCATGGTTCCAAAATGACAGACACAGCCACAGCCACAGACCAGACCACTCTCACTGGAGACCAGAGAGAAAAAATAAGCGAGAACGAAAAAGACAAGGCAAGGTTTCAGTCTGGTGGAATTTCAACCTCAGACAAGCTCAGCAGCGACACCTACTCCACGTTTTCAGACCTTCAGCTTGTTCTTGGAGACCAAGTGGACTCCCAGAGAGCTCAGCAAATATCCAAGTTCAGTGCCCTTCAGAATGCAAACGTTGCCACAAACAACAGCGTTCTCAGAACAGGGGTGCTCTACCCCACAGTGATTGCAGCTGTTCAGCAAAACCAACAAGTGTTAGATCACGGTGTTGTTAGGAGCAACGTTTTGAACCAACTCCAACAGGCAAGAGACAGGCAGAACAGACAGATTAGAAGCAACCCATACGCTGGACTCACAACCAGGAAAGCAAGGAGGGTTTGGAATGCAAAGAGCGAGAGATTCGAAGATGTCCAAGACACCAACGTACACCACAGTGCCACACGCAGAAACATAAAGAGAGTGGGATATGATCCAGAGAATGCCTCTATAACAGGCACCAAGTTTCACAGGCAGGCCTACACTGATGGTCCAACTTCCACACACATGGAGGATCCCACAGACTTGCCCCACACAACCACAAGACACACCACCCCTGGAATGAACATGAAACAAATGATGGCTGTGGCCAGCCAGTCGCAGACACAAGGTTGGAGAAATCCTTGGCAAAGCAATGCACCAGACTACAGCACTGCTCTCAACAGGTTCAACAAGCAAGCAGCCTCTGCTCCAGAAGCAGCTTACCCCACACTGCAGTTCAGACCAGAGACACACACTCAAGTCACTCTGGAGAGACCTGTGCAGGCTGGTGATGTCACTCTGTCAAGGTACGATGGTTCTGCACCGCAAGCACTAACACTGCACCTACACCACCTGCAGGTACAGCTACTGATGGTGCACCTGCATCCACACCTGCACCCACACCTGTACCCACGCCTGAGCCTACTACCAACACTTCTGGACCCAGAAATGTAGGTGGGCACTACTTGGATTCAAACAACAGGGACAAGGGTTCCTTCATTTACTGCAAAGTGTCTAGAGGTACTGTCAGCCCCCTCAAAACGGCAAGACTCCTGTTTGGCTCGAAAGACCCAACACACAATGCAAAGTTGTATGGAATATTCTTGAGATTTGACTACGACACTGCAGCCGGTTTGCAGCAGAAGTGCAACGATGTTTTGTCTGATGCTTGGACCAGGAGAAAAGCCCAGTGGGAAGACATTGTCTTGGTTGAAACCAAAGATCTGGATGTGGACAACATAGACAATTTTTTTTATGAGGGACTGAGGCTTCCTTTTGGATTCAAGTCAGCAAGTTACAGTCTGACCATTCTGGCAGCTCGCTGGGGAGAAAATGCAAAATCAACAACCCAAAATGTGTATTACATTGACTTCAGATTTTCTTGCACATTGAAAGCCGACGATGGTGCATATCGACTTAGCAACAAAGTCATTCATGGAAGTAATGCGCGTTACAGTACTGGCGGACCAGACATTGCAAACATACCCCCTCCCACAGGCGTTGGACATCCAACAGCTGTAAAAATGGAAATTGGCAAGTGGACTTATGACAACATAAACACTGAACCAAAAATATTTGACATTGGTAGCTTAGCTCTAACATAAAACTAACATATTAGATTGGTGTATGTACATAAAATGTGAGTTTTTAAAGTGTACTATGAGTTCTTCCTCGACGTGCCTCCTCCTGATTATAATCATTTTGTTCAGGTCTTTTCCATCAGAGGTCTCTAATAAGAATTCCCATTGGGTTGCTTGGCAACCGAGCATCCTGATAGTCAGGAATGTCGAAGCATTTGTAATGGTGAGAAAGTTCACTGGGTAGGCAAATGGGTAGGCAAAGTTAAAAACTGTGCACTTGTAGAAGACAGTCAAGTCTTGATTGGAGCTTTTCATTTTGTCTCCCATGACTCTGTTTTGAGTTTGAATCAACTTGTGTGACAGGCCCAAAGTAGGCAGACAAGTCTTGTCTTTTGCACTGTAGTATCCAAGCACCAAGTGGTGTTCTTGGGTAGAATGCATGGTCAAATCGTCTCTGGGGCAGAGTGTGAGTGGTTTCAGTGCCTCTTGGTGCATCTTGTGTAAGTCAGCATAATTTTCTATAATTTTGGCTTGTGCAGATTCTCTTGCTTGACACAGTTGGTTGATTTCGTTCATGTATTCCTCGTACTTTGTAAAAAAGTTGCTGGCTGGTGGAGGCTGTGGGTCCTCTTCAAATGGCATAGTCTGTGGAACGTACTCGTATCTCCCAAAAGATGGCTGAATGTCTGGCATTTTAAGCTCTTGTTTTAAAACACAAGTTTTGCAGAGGCAGAAGGGTTCGCATTCAGTTTTTGGCTTTTTGGCTACTGGTTCCTCTTCTTTCCAAACTCCAGTCGCTCCTAGGGTGTCTGTGTCCAGGAAGGGAACAGCACTGCCCACAGCTCTTGCTTCTCCATTGGAGTGGTCCATCCTGAACTGTGTGTCTTCTTTGTCTTTGGGCAGAGTTTTCCACATTTTGTCAATGGTTCTCTGCTTTTGGTAGCTTTCCAGCATTTCCTGTGCCATTGCTGCTTCCTCAGAGCACAGTTTGATGATGACTTCGTTAGTGTTTATGCTGTCCTTGCTGAAGGCAGTCCTCCCATCAATGATGGTGGCAACTGTGTTGGTCCTTGTGTCATATTTGAGGGTGATTCCAGCACAGCTGACACACCTGCTCAGTGCAACATAGAGAGAGTTGGATGTCCAGCAAATGTCTCTGAGCAGTACGGTGCAAGTTTCCAGAGTGGTGCCTTGCAGTCTGTGGATGTTCAGAGCATAGGACAGCATCAAAGGAAACTGAGTGACCATGTCCACCAGGCCTTTGGACTTCATGTTGGTACCTTGTTGGACATACTCTTGTCTGGGAACAGGATACACTCTGCCGTTGTCAAAGTTCACAGTTATGTAGGTCTCGGTGCCTTCCAACTTGTTGCCTTTGGTAACAGACTGGACATAGCCCTGCAAACCATTCACAATGCCACTTTCCACGTCCAGGTTTCTTTTCAGGACCACTCTGGATCCAATCACAAATTTGAAATCTGTGGGCATGTCTTGTTCTGAAACAGCATAAGACCACATGGACAACTTTAGCTTCACTTGTTTGGGCTTCAAGAGCAGCACTGGGTTGGTCTTGCTCGATTGGACATCCAGCAGAGTCTGGTTGATGTCTGAAGCAGTGTTCTTTGCAAAGCAGATGTAGTTGTGTTTGGTTTTCTTCAAGCTGTACTTGACATCTATGTTCTCTACTTGACAGTGCTCTTGCAGCAATTGGGAAAAAACCGGTTGAATCACAGCACTCTGTCTCATTATCATGAGCATGCTGGTGAGGATGCCATCGTTCAAACTCCTGTGGTTGGTTCTGAGCATGGCATACTTTGTTTTGCCTGACCAGAGGTGAGCCATTTTGTCAACCACTTTCAGTGACCACATGCAGTCAGCCTTGACAGGGGCAAGCTGGAGCGGGTCTCCCATGAAAATGTGGCTGGTGTTGGGGACAAAGCCAATGAAATCCAAGTTTGCAGGAGGGTCGGTCTTGTAAATGTCTCTGTGCATTTTCTGTCTGATCATGTCGTATATGTCCACCCCCAGCATGAAGGCTTCGTCACAAATAATGCAATTTATTTGGCTCTGCAGGTCTATGTAGTTTGCCACACACTTGTCGTGGTGGAGCTTGAAGAGGCCATGGACAGTCTTGCCTCCAATCAACTGAGCAGCCACTCCAGTGGGAGCACATTTTTGGTAGGAGTGGTTCTTGGTTTCCAGGAGCTTGGTGATTTCGTTGAGCAGGAAACTTTTCCCAGTTCCGCCAGGACCCACCACCACAATGTTGAAAAGCTTCTTGTCTTCAAGATGTTTCTTGACATAGTCGTAGACTTCGAGTTGGTCGCAATCCATTATAGATTTGTTATAACAATTCTTGATATTTAAAATTTATATAACAAAAAATATATATTTAAAATATTGCAAATTTTCAATAACAACGCAACACCCAACAGTGCCTGGCAAACATTTTGAAGCATGGACAAGACACCTGACAACGAGAGCGAGTTCCAAATCATACTCAAGCACGACACACCCTTCAGACTGTCTGGCAACAAGGCCATCTACGACTACGTTCAGTTTGAAAACCATTCCAAGTCTGCAAGGATAAAATGGAAGGTAATGCAGTACAAGACACCTTTTGCCAGAGTGTTGTTCAAGGAGCAGACAATGCCACTGAAGATCATCAGAAACACAACATGGTTCAATTCAGACACCATACACAGCGATGGTACAGTGTACAACAAGAGTTTCCAGCCTTTTGGCGCTGAAAGCAACATTCCAATAAGTCCCTTTAATCCTAGCCTCCAATACAACACAGATCAACGGTCTGATTGGAATTACAATCAACTGCGACAACACGACCCCCAAACTACTGAAGAATTCAGCGAAAACAGTCACTACCATGCAAGATTAGGCAACAAATTGGAGCGGATAAAAACGAATCCAACATGGTACTCTAGTTTTAACGAAAGTGTGAAGGGTGGACATGTAGTCAGCACAGTGTTAAATCCAAGAGCCGCAGCACCGTTTGTTTACACTACTGGAGAAGTAGGTATACCTACTAATGCAACATATGTTTGTACAGTTGATATGCACGTGAACGAGTTCAGTGGTTTTGTGTCGAAGCTGGAAGACCATCTCAATCAAAGTGTTCCAAAGTCTCTCGAAGTGCTACCTGTCAGTTGTTATTACAAAAGCAAGACCGTGAAAAAGAGAAGATTAGATTTTGGAAAAACTGCAGGCGTTACAAAAGTTTTTGTCAATCACAGTGGCTATGATGCTCCTCTGAGTGACGAAACAATGTTGGGTGCAACAAACTATGTCAAAGACTACAGTGGTATAGGGGAGAGAGACTTGCATTTGCACAAAGAATATGTAAAACCACTGAGGTTCCAATGGAACAAAGTTGACCAGTGCATAGATGTGTATGCACGAGAACACCTCCACTCTTTCAATGGGATACCTACCTTTGGAATGGTGGATGCAGGTGTTGCACTACTTGATGGTGAATATCCAATGTTGCTAAACAATTACAACAGGTTTGCAAGCACAGATACACAACCAGATTGTGTTGTCCAGAGTGGAAATACACCAAAAGTCTAGTTGCCAACCTAACAGCTCAGGGTGTTCCCGAACACGAACATGAGTTTTCTACAGCGGTTACATCTGCTGACGTTCAAGAACTTGTAGACACAACTCAGAGAAAGTATGCATTGAGCTACTTAACCATGAAACCAGCAGTTGTTAAACTGGCTCAAAATGTCGAACATGGCACACAGAACATACTCATTGGAGTGGGTCCAAATGATCAGGAATTTGAAGATGCATACCACATTGGTACTAGAAACCGCACAGCACTCCAAAATAGTGCTTTTACATATATCAAAAAATATGGAAAGCATGCCTCTGAAACACAAAAATTCAGAGAGCAGCTAATATGCAGGAGTGCAATTATTACCCCAGAATTCGACGAACAAAGTGACCTGACAGTTTCCATTGGTGGGTATGCTACCAACCAAAAAAGAATACAACCCTCTGAGGGTTTCCAAAGTGGCTATGACATACCAACTGGTTATTTGGCCTCAGAGGACTCTGTTACAAACACAAACCCCGCCAAGACCTGGGTGAACCAAACTGTCACAAGAGCAGACAAGTTTCAAATAATACTGGAGTGGGACAAAGACGGCCCAGACATGTCAAACTGTTTGAAAAAAAGAGGATTCATCATAGAAATCAGTGTGAAAATGATGTAACAATTTTATACATGTAATTCACAATAATAATTGTTTATAGTTCTTCTGCACTTGGGTAGTATACTCCACCAGACCATATTCCAGTTTTTGCCGGTGGTGGCATTGGCTTGGGTTTTTTTGCCATAGAGGAGCCTGCTGCATGTACTGCAGGTCTTTTATTAATTGAGGTAATTGGGACTTGTGGGTGTGGGATGCGCCTGGAAGGGTTGATTGGGATAGCTGAGACGTTAACTCTGGGTTTTCTAACAGGTTTTCTGTTAGGTGTTGTATTAGGTGTTGTAGTAGGTTTTGGAGTAGGTTTTGGGGATAGAGGTTTTGGAACAGATGGCCGGATCAAGGGCAGTGGGACATGTTTGGAGGGAGTGACAGACGACTGGACTCGAGCAGATGGCTGTACCACTTTGGAAGGAACAGTGTTGTGTGGTTGGTGTTGTCCCCCTGCAGATGCCATTATAGAAGGTTTGACCTTGTGGTGCTTGGGTGTGGGGTGTCTCTCCTCGCTGGATGCACTCCTGTCCTGGTCGGCCAAGTCCTTCAAGCCCAGCGATCCAATCAATTTGTTGTAAATCAAAGAGGTGAACTTGTTTTTTGAAGCCACAGCACTGAGGTTGCTCTCTCCCAGCCTCAGGGCTTGGTCTGCCAGTTTCAACTCGGCAGTCTTGTCTTTTTCGTTGAAACGGTAGCGTTGACCTGCCAGTTTCAACTCAGAGGTCTTGTCTGCTTCCTTGAAACTGTAGAGTTGATCAAATGCATCTCTGGACTGTTGCAATCCCTGCACAGCCTGTGCCCTGGATCTTTGCAAGTTGTCTGTGAACAGAGCTTCTCCTTGAGCACCTGAAGTGGCCTTGATTTGCTCTGAAAAAAAATTAGAGGCAGAAGCAGTTTGCCTGAGGTCTCTGGTCGCACCCTGAGAATTCCTGGAGTCCAGTTGAGCTTGCAGGGTCCTCAGGTAAGCTTGCATCTGGACGTCACCCAAAGCCAAGGCATTGGAATTGGCATTGAACTGAGCGTTCTGGTTGGACGAATTTGCAACATTTTGGAGGGCACTCTGCCAGTCGGACTGACCACTGGCTCTGAGTTGTCCCAGATACTCTTGCTGGGCTCTCACTCTGTCCAAGGCAGCTTGCGACCTAGCAAAGCCAAACTTGTCTCTGTCTAGTCCCCAGTTGTCTATGCTGCTCACAATCCCAGTCCCAACTTTGCTGGTAGAGTCTACAATTCCAGGGAGTGCAAAGGGTAGTATTCCTGCTGCCATTTTGAAAACTTACAATACTGATTTATATATATTTGTGGGTACTTAAGTAGGGTGTTCAATACATATATCAAATGGCAGAATTTATTGCTTTAGAAGAGTTTGGAGCGTTAGAAGAAGGAGAAGCTGCTGCTGCTGCAGAACTATCAGAAGGACAAGCTGGCCCAAGTGGTGAATTCGAGGAAGATGAAAGTTTGTACGACAGTAGCGCTCCTGTTGCTGCTGCTATTGACACTAGTCAACTTGAAAGCGATGACAGTATATTTAACCAGTCTGAACCAGCTGCAGTGGACACCACAGACGACAGCATTGATGTCAATAGTGGAAAACAAAGCACCAGGGCTTTCCTGGAAGAATCTTCTCAACTTGGCAGAGCCAGTCAAGACATGAGCACGTCCATGGCACAGATCAGCAGGAAACATGCAGACGACATAACTGCCCTTCAAATGACCCAACTCAAGACTCAGACCCCTGTTGCCAGGACCCCTGTTGCCAGCAGAATAAACCCAGACCCCAACCTTTCAGACAGATCTCTGTCTTCTGTAGACACCAGCAGCAACAGTTTCATAAACGACGATGTCAGTGAATTGAATAGCTCCTCTTGGTCAGATGCTTCTGACCTGTTGAACCCCTCTGGAACAAATTTGGAACTGGAACCAACAGAGACTTTTGCACAAGTACACGACAGAATTTTTGGAGGCATAGCAAACATAGAACCTTTGCAAATAAGTGCTAAAGAGACAGGAGCCAGTCAAAGAGCAGCAACTGTCCAAGCACAGGGATCTAGAGCTGAACTAGGCATTTCCACTGTTTCTGCAAAGTACGACAAAATGGCTAACATTGCCAATGCAAGGGAACTGTCGGCCATGCCCGAACATGCTGGCAAGTCCAAGGAGCAGTTGCTCAGACTTGGCAAACAAAGGAGGGAAGCAGACCAACGCAAAATAGAGCAATACCAAGACAGGAGGAGCAGAGTCAGGCAGGATTTGATGAGGGACAACCCACACTTGAAACTCCCACCAGCAAACGAACACATGAAACAAATATATGCCAGAGAATTTGCTGCTAACCCTGCAGCTGCCAAAGCAAAGTACCCAAATGTTGTTGCACCAGATACCAGCAAGGCAGTATGGAACAAAGACACAAACTTGGTTGCAGCTGCTGGAGTGGAGAGGATTGCTGCTGCCAAAGAAGTGGACAGTTTGACAGACTACGAATTGCACAAGCAAGACAACCCAAACAGCCAACAAAGCTATGTCGACTTTACAGAGCAAAAGGAGAGGCATGCTCAACTGGAAGAAGGTGCAACTGACCAGGACAGAGAGCAGTCAGACAGAAGAGCAGCTGCAAGAAAAAAAGTTATGGAAGAAAACCCCCAGTTTGATCTCCCGCCACAAATAGAACACGAGAGGGAGTTGTATATTGAATCTATTAACGAAAGAGGAGTCGAGGCCACCAAGAACATATACCCAAACATAGACCCAACGACAGTTATAGATGATCTGAAGGATCTCCACCCTATCACAGCACTGCGAAGAAACACCACATGGCACACAACCGTGGGAGCAGATCCCACCCTACATGCAGAAACATTGGCAGAGAGGGACCTGCTCGACAGACAGGTGGAACACATGACTGACCACCAAATGTTCAATGCCACAGCCAAAGACCCAATATCCTATGATGATTGGAGGGTGGTACACACGTCTCCAAAACTTGTCCAAAACATTGCAGAAAACCCAATCCCAAGGAGCGAAGGTGCCTCAAAAACAGCAAGTGTTTCAAAATTTGTAAACAATCCAGAGGACTACGATTTTGCAAGATACAACTCTGAACCTGTGAAAGCTTTAAAAGTAAGACTCAGGGATAGAAAGCTCAAAGTTGGAGGAAACAAGCCCGAAATTGTGAGGAGGCTACTCAACCATGACAAGGTCACTGGTTACACTTACAGTGACAGGATAAACGCACGACCACCATCGCAGAAACTAATGCCATTGGATATTTTGAGTGATCCAGAGGTTCCTGGTGCAGCAAAATTAAAAAGAAGAAAAAAGCTTCCAGAAAAACTGCTATAAACACTCCAGAAGGCAGAGTGATCACACCCCACATTGTGAGAACACCCCAAGCCAGAAGTCCACATGTGATAACACCCATTGTGGCAGAAGACACTCAGTCTAGAATACTAGACACTGCCCACTCAAAACTTCAAGTAGTGGCCACGGACTTGCCTCAAACAAAAAAAAGAGTGCAGTTTTCAGATGCAACTGATACTGCTTACAAAGAACAGGCAGTGGTCAGGAAGTCAAGAAAACAACCCAAGCAATCAAGCCAAGTCAGAAGAGAATTGGACGAGATACTTGGCAGGCCTACAGGATTTTCAACCCCCACACTCAACACTCCAATCAACACCATAGCTGTCAGAAAGGGAAACAAGATCAGTCTGCTGCCAAGAAGTGAAACTGTGACCACTGTCCCTCCTCCAGTTGCAACCACTCCTACAGCTGTGCCAAGAACTGGAGCTTTAGAGAGCACGCCCATACTACCCAACCAGTTCAAAGCACCCAAAAGGCTGAGTCTGAGCAGAAGAAAGTCCCAACAAAGATCTCAGCTGTCTGGTGACATAGAACTGAACACAATAGACGAAGAGAGACAAACTGCTCTCGAGGACGTGAACTCTGGAGCTGCACAATTGTTAACTGTGACCCCAACTCCTCAAGCCAGAATAAAACCTTTCAACCCAACAGGAACCCCAGAACAAAACATGCTCCAATACACTTCAACTATGTTTGGTACAGTTCCAAAGGAAGTGGATCCAACCACTGGGCGCGTTCTTGACCAACACAGAGAAGCCATGGGTACAACTGGAGAGAGAAAGAGTCTGAGAAAATTAATTGGAGCAGCTGAAGATTATCCTGCAGAGAGCGAATATTCATCAGAAGCCTATTCTCACATTAAACATGCTGACACAAGCATGGGAAATATTTCATACCAGTCAGCCAAAGCCAGTCAAAATCAACAGTTGTCTAACTTCCCTGGGATGGCCCATCACGTTTCAGCTGACCCAATTCACAACACAACATTGCAAAAATTCGATGCTTCCAACTACAGCCAAGAAATGACAGAAGCACAAGTACAGGAGCACGTGTTGGCTAGAAATGCAATAAAGGGTCAATGGGACTCTGCAACTTCCACCCCAATGCTTGGCAACAAAGCAGCAAACTTTGGACACAACCCTCTGAATATTCACAGGAGAGTTCAGAACCAAAGCAGCATGGTGGAATCTGCTAACAGCGAGCCTTTTGGTAGCAACTTGTCTGCCAGTTCCCAGTCTGGGTTGGATATTGCTCTCAACACCCTATCGAGTGGTGGTGAAATGCAAGTAGACCACAATCCACACACTGTCAGCAACACAGACCTTACCGGTGGTGCAACTCCATTGCAGTCTGCTCTGCCTGAAGAACCAATCAAACCAATGTCTCTGCTCACCAACACTGACACCTCTCATGGACCCATTGCTCCCAACCATGACTACGTGGTCAGACCAACAAACATAGTCGACAAAAGAGGCTATGGAGCAATGCCTAACTTGATAGATGGGACACAAAGTGTGGTTCACAATGTCAAAGGCATAAAAAATACCATGCAAAGTGATGATCCACTCTCACACGACAACTCCAATGCTCTGGTTGCCTTGAACGCTGCCACAGTAATGCCAGATGTTTCACATTTTCCCAGTGAAGTAATTGACCTGCAAGACTTGAATCTTCAAGCAACACACAGGTCCACTTTGACAGATGAAATAGATGCATCCACTGGCTACACAGGTTCCCACAACGTGTCAGATGTCCCCTTGTTAACAAGTTCAATATTGGAGGACCCCTCTCAACTTCACAGCGAGACCATTGGAAGTGCAGGGAACTCTCCCCTGGAACAGCACATGAATGCATCTGAAGGTTCTACCACAACGTTCAACAGGTCGTTCACCCCACCTATAAGAAGACATGTACCAAGTGTACTGGATCCACAAGTAGCAAATCACTCCCTTGTCAACGTGGCTGGCACTTCAGAACCAGTGGTCCTCACCAAAAGCATTCAAAACCTTGGAATGAATGCTGGACACACAGCTGATGCAAACCAATCTGTTGTCCAATCTCTCACACCCAGTGGGTCTGTGGTTGCCACACCAAGGATCAGGACAGCAGACAGACACTTTCTAGACCAGACAGGTGCCAGTGAACATGTTCAGACTTACCACGACAGAGAAACAAGACGCCTGTTTGAAAATCAGGGACTTGAACTACCGTTTACTAATCTCTACAGACACACTCCCCTCATGGACCAACTGCAGAGTGATGCTGCATTTAATACAAATTTACAAGCATTTCATCCTGTACAAACAGGAGAAGCTCCACTAAACCCAGCTCGTTTGAATTTGCCAGCACTCACTCACAGTGAATTAACAGAACTCAGAAACAAAGTCATGGGACAGGAGTACCCTTCAGCAAACACCAGATTAACAGATGCAAAAAGACTTGAACATGTAAGCAGACCCTATCTGCAACAAACTGGAATACAAGATGGACATGTGTATGGTCCAGACAATGCTTTGTACAATTACATGAGACCAACATCTGCTGGATTTGAAAACCCCATTATAGCAGAACAACCTGAACATGCAGCTGCTGCTAGAGCAATTGCAAATGTTGACCCAACTCACACCAGTCAATTTGTCACCACCGAAGAAGGCATGACCATACTCAACCCAAACATACTTCCAGACACAACACAAGACAATATTACAATTAATAACAGGAGAGAAGATTTCAAGAACAAATACACTACAACTCCAGGAATAACTCACACAGACAGTGCAAATTTTTCAGACTCTGATCACCTGGGCTCACCATATACACCTGGCACACCATCTACAGGGCCATCTACACCTCTAGCTCGATCTACAGCTACAAGCCCTTCACCAGGACCTGACCCAAAGGACCGCACTTACATACCTGGAGATCTGAGAAGTTTTAATCTGAGCTATGGTTCTTCGGATTTCTCCTACAGGCCTGGCAGTTTGACTAGCTTGAGTTCAGCTGGCTCAAGCACTACGTTGGATTCCTTTCTAAACGACACCACAGAAAGTCACAGATCATTGATACAACGTCCATTGATACAACGTCCAGCACTTCCAGACATGGTTGAAGACTTTTACTTCAACGATGACTTGACACCGACTCTCACTCCAATGAGAACTCCAAATGATGTTTCAGATTTCAACAGCATCAGAAGTGCAGATCTGTCAAATGTTGAAGGAATCAGAAGGCCTCCACTGAACTTGACAAACTTCAATCTAGAGCAGAACCGCCTTATCAGACAACAGTTTGAAGAATGGCAAGCAACTAACCCCAGACCAGGAGTTTCAGTAACTACACAGAGGCAACAGTTTGCAGATGAAATGACTGCCAGTCCAAACACATCGACTGAATTGTCTAGCAGCATTCAAAACTGGCTGCACGAGTCTTTACATGGCACTCCAAACAGCACAGGTATCTCGCTTTCAAGACCAAGCAGTCTCAGATCACTTCCAGGAAGCAGCTCTCAACAAAGTCCATTCTCTGACACATCAAGAACATCAGACATATCATTGAGAGGTACAAGCCCGGCCCTCTCAACACCACCTAGTTTTCAATCACTCCTGAGAGAAGTTCCAGAGAATATAATTCAAACTCCATATGACAGCATCAATGACACTCCACCAATTGTTGACACACCCAGAGATACACCCAACAGATCCATTGACATATCAGACCAGAGCAGTGCAGGACCCACACCCCAGAGCAGCATAGGACCCATTGACATATCAGACCAGAGCAGTGCAGGACCCACACCCCGAACCAGCACAGTGCGAGCTGACATTCGCGACGACTCACCTGTCTCTGAAGAGGAGGTTTTACCCAGGCAACCATTTACCAGAGGAGCGGGTGCACCCAGGTATGGAACATCAGATTCATCAATTGACATAAGCCCAATAGAACCCCTAACAGACGGCACTTTGAATGGCACACCTGGGTATGGCACACCAAGCACCCCAAGCTCTTACCTAGGTCGCCGTGGAAAAAAGAGAGTCAGGTTCAGCCCCAGAGACTCTTATGCAATGCAATCTGATCTCAGTTCCGAAGATGTTGCAGTAGCCAGTACCAGTGTGGTAAACAACTCTAGAACTCACAGATTTTTTGGGAGGAGTGACAGGAGTGCCTCCTACTCTTCTTCTGATGAATTCAGAGACAGTAGACCATCACGAGGCACCAGACCGCCACTTAACAAAAGGCCTGCAAGGATGACCACTCCAACTCCTGGAGGTGCTGGTTTCCAACCAGATGCTTTACCTCCAGCTATAATCAGACGCAAAAGACCAAGTACTGAACCCCACCCAAGAGACAAGCGCAATATATTAAATCCCCGTATACCCAGAGGACCAAGAGTTCCTGGCAGTGCACCAAATCCAAGAAGAGATCCTAACGAAGGTGCCTGGAACAGACACAGAGGCTTTGTACCCAGGTCTCCTTCTGGCAGAGCAAGAGCCAGGGGCAGGGGTGGGTCTTTCACACCCATTACTCCATTCAGAACAAGACCCTTTCAACCAAATGGTCCATCAGCAGGAAGAAATGCTGCAAGAAGGCTGAATTCTACTCCCAATCCTGTAACACCAGGACCAGCTGGTCCCAACCCTTTGACACCAAACGTGTCAACCATAGCTGGATCAGCCAATGCACAGCCCACTGTGTCTGGAGTTGGAAACAGGACAGTACAACCCACACAACCCAAAAAACCCAAGGTACCAACCGGTGGTGCTTCCAATGGTGACATGGGCATGTTGCTCATGATGTCAATGATGCAACAGGGTAACAGAGGTGCCGGTGGAGGAGGAGGAGGTGGTCCCTCCAAGGGAGGGGGAGGTGGCTATGGCAGAGGCTACAGAGGTTATGGAGGCTATGGAGGCTACCGTCCTTATGGCCCTGGCAGCAGAGGTGGTCTAATACGAGGCAGTGCTGGTGAAAGGTCTAGAAAAGAAGGTCTGCCAACAAACAGTGGCAAGAGCAACACGCAACTGTTAGCAGAGAAGCAATCAGCCTTAGCAGAATACTTGGAAATGATAGGTCCAAGCAGTGAGTTCATGAAATCACTCAACTATGGATACAACAGCAAGCCAGACACTGCAACCAGACTGCTGGCTGAACAACAAGCTAGTCAACAACGTCAGTAAACAATTTTTAACACACAATTTTAAACATTCCACAAACTTTAGAAGATGTAATATATGAATTATAATATTTTGAATTTTTTAAATGAACACTATCAGTTGTTATTGCTAAAATGTCAGTTAGTTGAATATTGTTGAGTGCTATTAGGTTCCAGAACATTGCTTTGCTTTCTTGCATGACGTACATAAATTGGGGTAAAAAAGTTGCTCCAGTTATGTCTGTGTATTGCACACTTGCATTAGGGTTGTCCTCGAACATTGTCAATAGCGGGCCAGGGTTCTTCAGAGACACCTGCTTGAGTCTTGCAAACCTCCCTATCTGTTTGTTTATGGTTTGTTTCAGCAAAGTCCTCCCACAGAGCCCTCTCATGTCCGAACAGTAGGTAGACACTGCCAACCATCGGTAGGGTATGTGTCTTGTGTAGGAGATTGCCAGTCCACAGTTAGACACGCACAGGTGGAAGTTGACTTGGTGCAGGGCCTTGATGTGCTCCTCTGACATCATTGTGGGAACCTGGTAGGTGTAGCATGTGCTGACAGCCTTGGTAACCAAGTATAGTTTGTAATAGTTAGCATTGGGGAGTGTGGTCTTTGAATGGAATATCACCACACTCTTGTAGTCTAACAAAAGTGTTGACTGTGCCATTACAGTTGGGTACATGTTGTTGACGTCTAGATGTAAGACTCCATCTGGTGTGTTTTTGTGCAGCTGTTTTTTTGATGGATATTTGCACATGTTCAGTCCTCCTTGACATGCACTCCTTATCAGGATCAACATCTTGTTTGCTGTCATGATGTCGTGACACTTGAAAGCATGTGCTGGTTTTAGTTCTGCCTCCAGCATGCAGAGGGGTGTCTGCATTGTTTGACAATAGTGTGTGTGAAGCACGTGGTTGACTTCTTGCACGTTTGACGTGTCCATGTGTGTGTCCAGCAGCCAAGCGCTGTTGTATGGCTTTTCTAGCATGACACCGGTCAAACAGTCTGACTTGACTCCAGGCTTGAAATTGCAGGCATACACTAGCTTCCTTGGAACAGAGTTGACATACATCACCAGCTCTTCGCAAGTCTGAAAGTAGTGAACAGTGTCTGGCTCGGAGAATGGCATCATGGAAAGCAGCTCCTCACTGTCTATCCTGTTGCACTGCCTGAAACCATGTCTATCGAAAACATATACATCTATCATCATGCCATGATCTTTGTCTTCCAGGTAGAATTTTTTGCATCGATAGATGTTTGACATGATGTCTTTGGAGCCAGTGGAGCAGTCTGCCTCCAACTGACTGAAGTCAAACCGGTTGAGCAGCTCTGGACTCCTGTACAACACACCACTGATGTCTTCAACACTGTCTATGAATGGGATGAGTGCAATTTCTAGGTAGTCCAGAGACTTCAGCAAACACACGTGATGAGTGTTGCTGCTTTTGATCCTGTGTGCAAGCATGTAGATTATATGTTCAGTGTGGCTCCTGGACTGGATGACATCTACTCCTTCGATGGAGACGATCATTACCGTGAGTTTCAACTGAGTGCAAATAAATTGGTTCTCTTTCCTGGTGGACTTCACTGAGGGGTGGTTCAACACTTTGCAGTCAAACCCAATGTACCTCAGGCATTTTCTGAAGCAGTCTCCAAAGGATGGGTTGTACACATAGAGGGTGTCAACAGAGTGGGTCATGAGGTGCACACTGCCACCAATGCCCCCAGTGTCTTGCAGGTGCAGCTGATGTATTGGCATAAAAGGACCGTGAGGGTGTTGCCTTACGAAGCCTCCACCGTCCTGGAAATAGCCTCTGACCACAGTAGCATCCTCTGGTCCAATGTTGTATTTATCCAATTGGTCCAGAACATCTTGCAAGGATTGGGGGTAATATCTTCCAAAGCCAAACAGTCTGCCATTTCCAGTTATATAGCCTGTAAACAAAACAGAACCCAGGGGAGTTGTGGCAGGGTAAACATGAGCAAATATACTTAAGACATCATCCAAGTTGTACTGCAATGCTGCCACTATACCTCCATTGAACATAACTTGGCTCACTTCCCCAACAGTGTCTAGTTGGTGGTAGGAACCTATGGGGACAGCATCAGACAGACTTGGAGCAGAGTAGAGGGGCTGGCCTAGTCTGAGGGTGTTGTCATCATTGTCAGATCCACCACCACCACCTCCACCGTTGTCTCCTTCGTCGTCACCACGATCACCATCTTCACCGCTCTCGTTGTCACCTCCAGCACCACCACCTCCACCTTCATCCTCGTCCTCTTCCTCTGCCGGAGGCCTTGTAATTTCGTGAATTTGTTCACTCACGTTTGCTATTAGTTCGAGCACACCTATGTCGGTAGACCTCTGATTTACTCTGAGGATGTATGCTCTGAGTCTCTCTATTTTGGTTTTTTGGCTTGTTCTTCTATTGGAAAGGATGGTGTCCAGTGCATTCAGAACAGTTATTTTTTCTGGCACTGTGGATGTTGGACTGGGCACTCTTCCCCTGGCAGACCTTCCTCTGCCACTAAACACTTGTGGCAATTGACCACCGTTCCTCAGTCTATTTAAAGCTCTGTTGATTGTGGCCCTGCTCCTCTGCACATACAATTTAAGTTCATCCAGTGTAGCCATGAGTGCAAGGATAATTATTTCAACACAGAACCATATACAAAAAAAAATATATTATGATTGTCTCATTTGCAGTGCTTTAATTACAGATTGTCTAATTGAGTCATATTTCTGAGTTATGTCACTGCTGGTCAACTGTTGGACCTCGAATATTTCAGGGGGAGGGGCTGGTGCGGTTGCAACCTGCATCTGCTCCAGTTCAGAGAGCCCACTCAAAATTGTGGCAAGCAGGTCTGTGTCATCTTCATTGTCCTGCTCCATGGGCTCACTGCTCTCAACCAGATCTGCTGGGAAGATTGTGACTGCATGCGTGTCTTTCAATGTTCTCAGATTGTCACAACTCTTGACAGAGTGAGGTTGCCTCAGCCAAAACAGCTCAGCTTCTGTGAGGTTGTCAAAGCTTGGCTCCACATAAACTTTGTTCTTGTCTTTCTTTCCAAAGGACACACCCATGCTCCTCTTGAGCCTTGTGGTCAACTTGAAAAAGTCGGCAAGCTTCAGGTAATAGCTCATTGCAGTTGAAGCATTTCTGTACTTGAAGAGCTCTGGAGTCACGGTGTACAGCCTCTCCTCTCTTCCATCGTCTGACAACTCCATATATGTTATGCACCTGTTGTGTTTAAGTTTGTCTCTGGAGGGGGCACAGTTCAGCAAAATGTGTCTGTACGTTTGGTCGGTGCATTTCTTGAATTTATGAAAGATGCTGCAGAAGTATACATTGCCTGAGAGCCTGCTGTTGGTGGACCTGAAAGTGTCACTCAGTATCTCTGCCACCTCGTAGGTGTACTCATCAGAGTTCACAGTGTAGTGCATGTACTGCTGTCTGACCTTCTCCCTCAAAATAGAGGACTTGCTGTTGAGTATAAACAAGTTGCTGAGCATGGTGTCAACAGTGGTGGTGTCTTTTGCCACCAAGTGTTGTCTGGTCTTGAATTTGTTAGACCTGATGTATTGGCACCTCATGCAGTAGAACAGTATTTTCTTGAGCATCTCGCTTGGTGCAATATCAAAGCCTTTGTAAAATCCAAAATAACAAAGCATGAGGTTGTTTATAACCCCAGTAAAATTCTCGTTGAACACATGGTTATAAACATATGTCTCCTGGGAGATTTGTTCTCGAAATTGCTGAGGTTGCACTTTGCCAGAGGAGGGTACCATGCAATATGACGACAGGACCAGGAAGTCTTCTGTTGTGAGCTCGGATTGGGATTGTATGTGCTCAATGCAGGCCTGCCTAGTTCTCATGAATCTTTTCAAACTGTCCCCATTGGCGTAGACAGTTGTGCAGTCGGCACAGTCAAGTGTTGGGTTGGGACAATCGCACTTGGGGGTAATGGCCATTCTAGAGACCAGCACAGGCATGTAGGAATGCACTTGAACAATGTTTTTTTTGACATTCTTTACACTCACAGTGTCCCATGCCATGCTGGACTTTGCAACGTTGAAAGGCCTGCAGTTTGCACTGAACTTGACATCTGTAATGGACTTGCTAGAGGAGCCGTTCAGCCTGTTCCACACCTCTGAAAACCTGCAAGTGGGTTGCTGGCAACAAGACCAGAGCCCATTGACCTGCCTCAATTTGAAATCTTTGAGCACTTTCTGGTTAGCGTGCAGTACGTAGCATATGTCAGAGGTTGACAGCAGCTCAGAGTTTGTGCACATGAATTCAAACAAGCCAATCAAATCTGTTGGGACATACTTTCCATCAACAAATATATTCTTTGTGACCTGTAAACAATAAAAAACATTAAAGAGGTGCTATTCTATGTATGGACACAAATTTCAACATGTCTGCTACTTCAAAATTTCTTGCTAACACTAAAATGTCTGACAACAGTTCGGTCTCTTGAATAGAAATTGTTAATGTGTGGCTATGGCTCATAGCCTTTGAGCATCTGATTTGAACTCTTGTATTCTTTTCCAATCTTCAATCTTGCTCATAAAATATGAAAAGTCAAAGGGATTGTTTGTGTCTTCTCTAATTGTGTGAAACAAGAGTTCAAAACAAATACCACAGTTGCTAGCGTACCTCGAGTAGGACACAATGTTTGTCGAAGCAACAACAGACAGCAAAATGGGATTTAATTTATGGTCACTACCACCAAGTTGTAAAGTGGATCCATCGTATGCCATTACATTTACAAGCCGGATACTTGCATGTGCACTATCATTGAGGCATTTCAAGATCATAAACCATCTAGGTTCACTCACAATGTTGTTTGATCCAAGTGAGTGGATGAATTCGTTTGAAACGGGAGCTGAGCCAGGAGTAGACATTCTTTTTAACTTCTCTTGCAACTAAAAATATATTACAAATCCCAGTTTTTATTCTATACAAACCGGAAGTAAATCACACAATTGGAATGTTGTATTTTAAATATATTTTTCTTGCCTAAAACAGCTGTGCTGGTGCTCGAATTCATACGATGTGGGCTTGAATGTGTTGTCTTCTTAGGATCTTTAGTTGGTGTTGGTCAGGACTAACACTCTTCGCTGCAAAGGATCTACTTTTGTGCTCGGAATTCAGAAGTGTTTTTAGTTGGTGTTGTTGGTGCTGTGGTAGATGCTGTGTATCCTGCTACGTCTGTTGATGCCTCTACTCAGTTGGTGATTGATTTGGGCTTGACTGCTAGTTGTTGTTTGTTTTTTCTCTACTCGGTTGGTGATTGATTTGGGCTTGAATGTGTAGAGTCTCCTGGTTTTGAAGAGTGCATCGTGGTCATACTGCATTGTAGTCATCTTTGGCTGTATACTCAGTTTCTGTAGTTTCGGTGGACAATCTGCTTCTGTGGACTACAGGTGCCTCTGCTTCGAGCCCCCCTACTCTTAAGCTTTGAATACTGCTCTGGTTTGAGCCAAACCACTCCTTTATCAGCGGCAGCCTGGATACTGCTTCTTCTGCTCTGCTGCTGACTGCCCATTCTTATGTTCTTCTTATGATTCTTCCATCAATAAGAAAGGGCGGTAGAAAATCCCTAAGCTGCATTGCCAATTATTGGGTGGGTGTAAACTTTACTTGATTCAGAGGGAAAAATGGTTCGTGCTAGCAAGGAGCCAGACACAACACACAACACCTCCGTCTGCTGAAGGTGAAGATGAAGTTCCAGTTACATTGAGACTATCGTCACGAACGGTGAGTGTACCACAAAGATATGGACAATTTGTATAGACAATTTGTATACCTTGGAACTTAAAAGCTGTTAATCATTAGACTTGGTTTTGTGAGTTTTCTTTGATTTTATATTCTATTGTTATGTCAATTATTTTGTTGTTATAATTTTGTTGTTATAATTATCATCTTTTGTTATTCTTAAGCATCGTATGATTTCTTATTTTATTTATCATCCGAAGTACAAGGGAAATGCAATGTTCTATATTTAGTATTTGAATATTATGTTATGTAATCATCACAAACAGTTATATCGATGAACATTGACCTGTTTGAACTTTGGCACGCAGCTGCGATTAACCTTTTCTCGGACATATGTCGTCCAGCGGACCGAGATTTTTCAACTGTGCACACTGTGTTGGAGCACGCTGTAGGTACCAGCACATGCGCATTGAGCTGCTCTTTCACGTGGTATTTTCAACATTTTGCTTCGAGGTACACTTTGTGCAGTACCGTCGAATGACTGTTTGATTATGACTTCGTAGTGTATAACCTGCTAGACAGTGAGAATATCGATGCTTATGGCCATGCTTATGGCCTTGTACCTGTAGGAAATAGTATGGTTCTTAAGATATGGTTCTTAAGATATGGTTCTGATTTTTAAAGAAAAATATGTATTTATTTTGTTTTAATTAAAGCACACCATAAGACACACCATAAGCGACCTATTCAATTATTTTTACATTGCTATAACATTGCTATATGTTTGCAGCGCCACTAAAGAACACCCTTAGTAATTTATTATTTTATTATTTTATGCTTTTACTCATAAGTACTTGTTGTGAAGACTGTCCCATCTGCAGAGCAATCTTGAGGTTCGTGACATTGTCTGGAGCTTCAAACACACAGAAGGCACAAGTAGAGGAGAGGGATTGGAAACACAGGGATTTCACGCGTCCCATGCATGTCGCACCGGAAATTCACAGGAAGTTAATTTAATGGGAGGAGATTGGGGGAAAAGCTGCAGATGCTGATCAACTACTTAGCTACTGTAGTTGCTCCGAATGACTTTCTCTTTGCAAATAATTCTCAACAGGCATGCATTTACAATAAAATTAAATCTAGGAACTCAGCACAGTCTAAAGCCCCGTTTGCCTTTATTCCGGGTTCATAAAAGTAATCCGTGTTCGTGTAAACGGCCTAATCCGGGTTCTAATCTGGATTAGCGAAACCACATCAGGATGTGGTTTCGACCCGGATACAATCCGGGTTAGGCGCCGTGTAAACAGCTGCACTGGATCAAAAGCTAGTTAGAATTTTTGTGGTTCAAGTGATAGTATGTCAATGGCTTCTGTTATGATACAAAAGTCCCGTGGCACTGCATGGAGTGATGTAGAGGTGAGAGCTCTCATTGCTGTCTGGGGAGAGAGTGATATTCAAGAGGAATTGGATGGGGCCAAGGTTGTTTTCACTGAAATATCACAAAAATTAAAAGAAGGACACACACGAGAATGTAGAAATAAGATTAAAAGTTTGAAAAGGATATATGTTTGAAAAGGATATATAGAGAAATTAAAGACAATAACAAAGAAACAGGAAGGGTAGAAAGAGTTGCAAATTCTACCACCAACTCGATGCCATCCTGGGTCATCGGCCAGCAACAGTTCCACCCTCGCTGCTAGGCAGCCAGGATGCAATAATTCTGACAAGTGGTAAACTCGTTTGTTTCCCAGATGCAGATGAACTTGAGGCTCACAATGCCGTTGATGGAGCCCCCTCTCTGCAGGTGACTTCAGAATCAGACCCCCTGCAGATGAAACAGGTAAAATAATTAAACACTGATAAAAACTTAAAATTAATGCCACAACTACAGAGGAAGACGAAGACGGAGAAGGCTTCAAAAGCGAACCATGGACAAGTTTTTAAAGTACCAGGAGGCAAGATTTGCGAAACACGGAGACGAAAGGTGGGAAAAAGAACAAGAAATGGAGGAGAGGGAATATGATATGAGGATGGTGGCAAACATGTTTAGACCACCACCACCACCATCGCCACCGGCCAAGGCAGGACTATTAATGACTATTATCCTGATTAGCTGTATCGATATTAGCTGTGGTATTTACTTACTGTGTTATTGTGTTATTATGTATCTTAGACCACCACCATCTTAGACCACCACCACCATACTCAGGGCCAAGGACTATAATGACTATTATCCTGTATCCTTATTAGCTGTGGTATTTACTTCCTGCTCAGGTAGGTTAAGGCCGTTTTTTCTTGAAATTGAAGAAAAAGTGCACTATAAAGAACTACCATTTTTTGTAAAAAATTTTGTCAATTACACATTATTTTTCACAAAATGTATTGTGAACAGGAATACCTTTTATCTGATAACATTATTACCATGGTTACTATCTTGGTATGTGCGTTAACTGTGACCAAGTATGACTTGCCTTAACAATTGTTTTGAAAATGCTGCCTCCAATACCAAGTTGTAGAAAGCAATATTGGTATCAAAAGAAAGCTTTTAGTGAGAAACAAAGTGGATATTTGGTGTGAGCTCATTTTAGCTCTGATTATAGCTTTAAAAAAATGCTTTTGTATGCTTATTGTACAAAAAATGTGATAGCAGCCCTAAATATCCATTTGGTTTCTATTGTACTGTAGTAAGAGCTTTGTTTTGATACTAAGATTGAACCATGAAATTGATTATTGGAGACAGCGCCAAGTAAATAGCAAGTTAATGTACACAACAAGGCCGTAACCATGGCAACGGTGTTATCATCCTGATCCATTTTACGTATCTAATATGAATCCCGAATAAAAAGGTACACAATGAAACCATTACACAATAGACTGCAATGCACCCTCATTTATGGCCTGTATTTGTGAAACGGCCTTAACCAGCCTGAGTGTGTTATTATGTATCTTACAACCACTTACTGTTATACAACTACATCACTGTTGACTAAAATCTAAAATGTTGCATGAAGGCGTTTCGAATAGAAATAGAGTCATTAGACGGCTGTAATGTATTAGAAGATGAGCTGTTTGTACTATCAACCTCTTCGACACCATCAGTCCAATTGTCATTAAAAAAACTCTCCCTTCACTTCACATATGTTATGCAACACAATCAACTCTGACGCATCATCCACATTCATCTAATCTTTTCATTAAGCATCTCCATAAGCATCTCCATCGACCTTTCAGCCTTTCAGCCTCCCATATGCGTGCTCGACCATCACACGTGCCTTGCTCAGCCTATAGTTAAATTTCCTCTGCTGGGAAGTCAGGCGACCATTGTCAATAAGTCTCACAAGTGGAACATCAGTACCACCGAGCGTTACTGGTTTGTTGGTCTTACTTTGTCCCTTACTGCACAAACTTGAGTTTGAAAAGACTCGGGCGTCGTGTACACGACCAGGCCAACCAACATACAAATCGATAAACACTCGAAAATCCACCGTTCCCTGTAAAACAATAGAATGCCAACCCTTTCGGTTATAATAATCGGCAGGGCAAACATGGGACACAATCGGTATGTGACTACCATCCACTGCTCCGACGCATTGTGGAAACCCGAGTTGGTTCCGACAACAACAGAGAGAGCTGAGCCAGTGTGAAACTTTACATATTGGGGCAACAAAACAGAAACTATCTTAGCACAAACCTCCTTACTGATCAGACATACAGACGACCCCAAACAAATGCCCAACAGTCCGATAGTCAGCACCAGTCGCCAGAAACCAAAGTGTCATTGCCTTCTCATGACAGTGTCTATCCTGGCGATACTTGACGACAACTTGTCACACAGGTAGTCAAATGTGACCTTTGACATTCGAAAGTTTGTTATCCAATCTTATGCAGTAAATGCAGAGAGAACTACCCTATCCCACCAGTCACAGCTTCGAGGTTTCTCCCATATCAGTCTTGCTGTAGCACCAAGATTTACACTGCACAAAAACAGCAAAAACAGTACGTTCAGATTTTCTTTCCTCCTCCTGAAATCCAACAACTGTTGCTTCCTTTCCATTCTCCTAAGCTTCTCTCTCCTTTCAGCACTCCTTCTACAAACTCTTAAAAAGCCGACAATTGCAACAAACTCCATCATCCTCGCCATACTTCCTAGGCAATACTTGTATCCTATGGCCTAAGGCATCTTTTATATTACTTACATACTACCTTCGAAAAGCATCCAGGGCACCGCCAAAGTCATCGCAAACGACGATCAAGCCGTCTCAGGTTCTTTATCTTGTGCAAGTCTTGTTCTTTTTAGCACTAGGGGCGTTTCAACTCGCTTTACTGGCACGCCTATCGTTTACACACATGCGCACTAACCCGGATACAATTTGCTCGTTTGGACAAGAACTGACCCGGATTCAATCCGGATTTGATCCGGATTGAATCGTCGTGTCCGTCGTGTAAACGGGGCTCTAGTGTTAGACTGCCTCATAACACACACAATTCATCCGGATTGAATCGTCATGTAAACGGGGCAGACTGCCAGTTAGACTGCCTCATAACACACACAATTCGCGGGCAATGGTGTATCCCCTCTGCTGTTGGCATACAAAAGGATACAAAAGGGTCTTGGCAGATTTTCTGATTTTCTGAGTACCCCTGGGAAAAAAATGATAAAAACGATAATTCCAAAACGATAAACGATCATTAAGCAACATGTAGAACTAAACATGATGTACAATTTATTGTTAACCAGTAGCTCCCCCGCAAAACAAGTTACTTTTGAATCCTTGTTTTCACACTACATTAAACAGCTACTGCATATTTCAATGCTCCCTCTACACTCTGACTCCCCCTACACTCTGATCACTCTCACTCTCAAGCAACCATGACTACTTCCTAGCTCAAGATATCCAGTTAGTACATGGAGCTCTGATGATCAATGTAAACCATACATTTACTATGGATAATGTACATACAGACTACATACAGTGCTTACTGCTTCACTTTCTTCTCTTTTGTCTTTGCATCTGGCTCGCAATCAATCGCAATCAATACTTGCGGAATGCAAGGTGTCAGAATTGTTCAAAGTTTATGTTTAATGGACAAAAACAATTATACACTACACATGGTTAAATAAGAACCTGTCAGAATGTTTTAGAATAGTTATACTAAATATAAATAAGTCATAATCAAAATTATATGTTCAACACTCCTCAACACTCCCATTAACAACACTCCCATTAATGAAAGGTTCCAAAATTCCCAAAGACGAATGACTTGGTTAACAGTTGGGCAATAAGTCACTTGGATTTCTCGCACATAGTGGTACTTGATATAAATATGTTTGGTGCGATCTTTACCATAGCAATTGTTCCTTGGTTGTCTTCAAACAGATTACTTCTCCAGATTCACAGATGTAGCTTCTTGAGTTGCAAGTTGCGCAGCAGGTCTGGGTACTTAAGGCCTGGGTCAGGCACTGATAACATTAATTTTATTCATTGCCAACATTTAATGTAGATGATGTAGTGTTAATGTGTTAATGTGTTAATGAGATTCATAATGTTTTTCATTGCAAGTGAAGTCATGTGTCCTAGGTACTTGCTTAGCTAGCTGCTGGAACTATTCTCCAATATCTTTAGCAACAAATGCGGTGGTACTTGGTTAGGAGTATGTTTCTAGCTGGATATGTGCAAAACTGCCTTAGCTATGCTGGCTTCTTTAGCTCTGGTGTATCTCAAGAATGCAGTAACTCTTACTCTTCCCCAGCTTGATTAGCTATGAGATGTTCATCTAGCCTTGTTTTTGAAGCAGCTTGAAGCTTGATCTTAGCTTCTTCATGTCCGCATTTGTAGTTCTTCTTACAAAACTGCCATGACGTCATCACCATTTTATGGGACTAATTAGCATAATTGAATTAAGCTAATTAGTTTTTTGGAAATTGAGCTTCATTTTGGATGGCTACCCAGAGACTATCTAATAGTCTTCCTTTAACCGTCGGATTCTTAATTAACAATGAGGTCTGTAAATTCTCTATCGGGTTTCCAGAGCAATAAAATGCCTAGAACCATATACCATTAGAATGCCCATACAACAAGGAATAAAATGGTGCAACATGTGTTGCCATAACAACCACCACGGTTATTATGCTCGGCCAGCGGTGAGATAAAATCCCAAGCTTGACTAAGCTTGATTTTCACATCATATGAATGTAACAGTGCTAAGATATATCAATTTGAAGTACATGTTACGTACATGTATTACTATATCTACTATATCGGTGAACGATCTATGAAATTTACAAGCTCACATAAAGACTGTTCATTACTGCTAATTCTATATTACTGCTAATTCTATTTTAGCTATACTATACTTACTACTGATATTCTAGCTACTACTTGCCAGAGACACACAGTGAGCCCTCTCCTGGTCTTTCACCGTCCTGGTCCATAGCTCTAGCGTCTAGGTCCATGTCATGCATGTCCTCAGTCCCAGACAGTTCATCAGCGTGCATAAAGCTGGTAGCCTTTGGGAGGTATCCTACTATCCCCTCTCCTTCATAAGCACTGTCATCACCAGAGGAGACATCGCCATTGCTGTCCTCAAGCTGTTCAAGCATATCGGCACATCTAAGATGCTAATGAAATTTTAACATAGCAACGTGGCTTGGAAAATTCTAGACTAAATTGCACGTGATTCTACAGCTCTTCCTCTATACAGGGATGTGCATAGTTCGAGCTACTTCTTCCTAAGTATCGCAGAATTAGAATTTCGCAAAAAAATTCACTATTGCGGGCCACGATTGTGGCCCGATTGTGGCCCGTGACGGTTAAGGCAAGTCTTAGTTTAACCCTTCCCGGCTTTAATTAAAAAAACAAAATACAGAATAAATTCTTTAAAAATACATATCTCATGAACCATGCATTGTAATCACTTGCAACTATTTCCTACAGGTACCCCATATCCTGGGGGTACCATGACATCATCATCGTTACCTAGCAACTGACCACCCCCAATAATTAACAATTTTTTTTACACATTTCACAATTATGAATATTGTATGAATAACTAAAGACACTAAATAAGTGTTCTCAATGTTCTCACGGTGACATGGTTCATGGTTCAATCAGCAGTCTGCGAGGTCATATCGGGAAACGTTTTCTTCACCTACACACAGGTTTACAAGTTCAATGGTGGCTCATGATGTCCACTTGTGTACTAACTAGACTAAGCATACCATACTGAAGACTACATTATGATACTCCATAGTTACTTACAAGCTCCAGGACTTTGGTTCATGCTTCTTCCTCCGGTTCTTCAGGCTCTATATTTATAGCTTGACCTCTGAAAAGTAGTTTCCTCTCTTGGTATGATCCCAGTCACTGTCCTCTTACTCAACAAGGCACTGTCTAGCTGCCCTAGAACCTCGCTAAGGTTGTACTACGAAGATCTTGTAGCAAACGGTCACTTTTCTTTCGACAGTACTGCATGAAGCGTAGATACCACGTGAAAGAGCAGCCCAATGCGCATGTGCTGGTACTGCGCATAGCTCGCGTCATATGACGGCTAAAGCCGGGAAAGGGTTAAGGCAGGTAGCCTACAACAAATGCTTTCAGGCTACGGTCAACTTTAATACAGTGTCATGTGACCCAAGCTCCGCCCTCACTAGTAATTACAGACATTTGCCACCCACGCACGTGATAAACATTCCAAAGCGATGACGTCGCACGCATGAATATCATTATAACAAAATTCCACGTCATTTTAATTTGGACAGTCCTGAGCTCTTGTCAGGCGTGGTTGCAGCTCCAAGTCTCCTCTGCTGGTATTTGTCGCTTCGTTTTGTGTCTCTCTCCTCATGAAGTATCAACTGTTGTAGAGTTAGGAGTTAGTCTCTCCAACTGTGAGCTGTGACAACGGTAGCATATGGTTTGGGTCTAAGAGCGTAACCACCTGGCGCATCAATCTGTCGGTAAGTTCTTTCAAGGTGTGTAGTCATTTCCTCATTTCCATTCTGAAGTACTGCTATTCCTAAATTGAGTGCTGTCCTTGGACTGCCATGACGAAAAAGAAAAAGCGTCTTTTGCTGAAAATTAGTCCGTACCGCTGCAGCACTTCTCCATAGTTCATCTGAAACTTCCAAGTTATCCAATTTTTCCATACTAGACTTTCTCAAACGTGTAGCTACCCTCAAACGTGTAGCTACTCAAACGTGTAGCTAGATCTAGTTCTGCAATTGCCTGAAGACTTAGTTCTTTTTTTACTTCTGAGTCTTGTCTCCTACAGTCCTCGCGTTGACTGGGCCCATAACCTGTCCATAACCTGTTCAAAGTTTATGTTTAATGGAAGACTGACACAAAAACAATTATACACATAGTTAACCTGTCAGAATGTTCTAGAATAGTTACTAATTATAGACTGCAATAACTAATAAGGCTCAACCTGCTATATAGTTCAACCTTGAAATATAAGAATTGCAATACATTGAACTGTTAATTGGGGTGATCAATGTTACAAATTTGGAAGGTCACTTATCCCCACCAAGCTCTCTAAATTAAATTAAATACATCGTAAGTGCATTGTACACAGTTGTTTGTGTGCATGTATTATTGGTTAATGTACCCTCACATGTTTTCAATCTTCTCCCAGCCATCCTGACTCTTGAGTTCTTCTCGGAAGCAATCTTCACATTCGGATGCTAAGATGGAATTGTTTGGTTAAAAAAGTCCTGGATTTATTTACCGTTTCATAAGTCATAACTTGGTATTGAAGACGAAATCACCCTTTAGCTGCTTCTCCCGCTCTTCGTGCCCAGTCGTCCTGATCTCGTTGCTCATTTGTATGGCCTCATCACCACCGCTC
The DNA here is from genome assembly GCF_963675165.1 of Halichondria panicea. NCBI lineage: Eukaryota > Metazoa > Porifera > Demospongiae > Suberitida > Halichondriidae > Halichondria > Halichondria panicea. Next base: position 3,056,568 of record NC_087385.1, on the reverse strand, counting down.
ACCCACTTTCGTACATGCGGCGTCTCAGGATAGCACTCCCACCGGCCACACTCCCACTGGCCACTCTACGTGAGCTCACTTGCACCCAAGGTTAGAGGCGTATTAACAATAATAATTGTTCTCACCTGTCCTCCTGCTAGAGTTGTGCATAATCAGTTTAGATTTGAGTTAGTTGCGTCTTCTGGTATGCTCAGTAGGTGTAGTCCCACACATGCTGTCCTTATGAATTCTAAGGTGGTGACCACGTTTTGCACACACACTTCCTAACGGTTCTCAGACGGCAGACGGAGGTGTTCAGGTCATCGAGGTGTTCTGAGTGGCAGCAGGTTCTGAGTGGCAGCAGGGACTTTGAGACTCTACTCGCGACCAAGCCAGACTACCACAAGCCAGCTCGATCGGTTTGTCCATGAGCATTCGAAAATAGCGTTTGGGGCAATTACCGGGAGGGTGTGGACATACTGAATGCATGACCGAAAGGGCTTGTTTTCTTGGCCTGCCACCAACACTGTGAGCTAGAACAAACTAGGCAGCAGACCACGACCACGAGGTATCCCATCCATAGCTACATAATATTATTGCAGTAGGACGAGTTGTGTCCACATCATTACTGCTGAACACATCGAGAATATATAGTATACTTTCAACCGCTGAACCACAGTGCTTGGCGAGTGCACTCTTGATTCGACGTTAATACTTAATGTTATATTCATTATTATTTGTGTATGTTTATTTGTGTATGTATGCAATAACATTTTTATCAAGTAATATCTTGTTACAAAAAACGTCCGTAGTGTAACACTTCCTCTTCCTCTTCCTGTTCCAGCTGATCAGTGGTTACTGATGGTTTGCTATGCGCATTTGGTGTCATTCAGTTACTCTGCTTGCATGCGATTTAAATGAATAACTAATAACTACCCATGGGCCATGGGTATGAATATTGCACAAACAAATTGCACAAACAAACAGACAGATAGAAAACCACACCCACTTTTCCAATATTTCATTGAATTGCGTAATGTTCTAATTACAAACTAAGTGGCAGTCTTGAAACAGCGATGGGTTGCTAGTGCACAGACGGGAAAATGTTTTTTTTTCGCTCACAAATGATCATCACTGGCGTTGGTATTGCCAAGTAAATATCACATCTGAATTCTGGGCACGACTTTATGGTCGGGGGTTGTAACTAGTTGTCCAAGGGCAATGAGCCTCTGGCATGCTTAGCGCTATCGTGGTGCCTAAAACCGTGCCTAGCACGCTGAAAATAAGTTTGTAGCTTTGTTCTGGTTTGAACGAACTACCTCGTGCGAGAGCTCACGCTATACTCAGGAAGAAGGCGTATCAAAGGAAGTGATACATTATAGCGTCTTTTTGTAAGACTCAAACAAATTTATCTTTTGTCATTTTTTCATTTTCCCGTTGCATCCGGTCGGAGCTGCCCACGGCACGCCCTTTTATAGTCGTTTAATTACAATCCCCAGGTGTGGGTGTTCCGGCCAATGTGAGCCAGGATGGTTAATAGCAAGGTACAGTTCATTCAAGAGTAGATTACCACAAATGTGTGAGTAGTTGTAGTTGTACTTAAATGTAAATATCTTTTGATTGGAGCCAAAAGTGTACCTAAAAACCGGTATCATGAATTATAGGCAGATGGTCTAAACCATTATACAATTGTATGATAAAAGTCTATAAGACCCCCCCATACCTTAGGCAGGAATGACCGGGGGGTCACTCCCGTGACAACGGGACTAATTGGAGGAACAAAGAGACAGAGAGCCTACCTTGCTGACGAGTGGTACAGGGTTTCTTGCTTAACCGGTAACCGGTCTGCACATGCGCAGAGATCTACCCACCACAGACTTATAGCTAAGACAGACTTATAGCTAAGGAAAGGATCAAGTGTGTGGAAAAATTTTTTCTTAGTGGAGGGTGGAGGGTGGAGGGTGATGTGATGTGATGCTTTTAATTAAATGATTTTACTCACCTTTTCTCGAGTTGAACGAATTACCCGCTATACGGTAGATACCAAGTCGTATTTTAATCGGTGGACAATTAATTTATTATTTACCGTATTTTATCTTATTGAACGATTGTGATAAAGAACACTCTGTATATACTGTAGACTAACTGTAGATTTATCCATTAACTTGAGGCTCGGATCGGATACACACTCACGACAAGTCAATCTCATGATTGTTTGATGTTCCTCAGACCTATCATCCCTGCTTAGCTTATGCAAATCAACGTTTTGTTCTAATAGTTTACCGATGTCCTATTCCTTTGCAGCAGAAGGACCAATAGAAGCGCAGGACAAACAGTGTCTTCATCAGAACTGTGACTGTCCGCGAGAGTGACAGACTCTGTGCTACTTGCCTCAGGATCATTAACATCTGTTGACATTATTTTTCCTATTATTAATAATTAATTTTTATTGTTGATTAGATCATACTCTGCTCCTTTTAGCCACAGGAAAGAAAGAAGTAATTGGTGGTCCTCTCTAATTGGTGGTCCTCTCTTCCTCATGATAGAGTGTAGCAGCGTCTCTGTTGTATTATAGTCTAATAGTTATAAGTATCAGTCTGTACTGTGCAGGGTTCCTCGAGGAGCTAAACTAACCGTGGTCATTTGTTTACTATAGGAAATCCCCTCACAAATTAATTACAAGTCAATTTGTTACCACAACAACTTTTGTTGATTTAACAAAACCTTTTTTGCAGTGTACTTTTTTTGCAGTGTACACACTATACATGTACACACTATACAATTAACTTGTATAACTGTATAACTTGTATAACTGTATAAATTATAATACATAATAGGTTTAGAAGGGGTTAGGATAGATAGGTTAGGTTTAGGAGAGATTAGCGTTAGATTAGCGTTAGAAATACATTTCGGTTAGGGGTTAGGGTTATAGCCAGGGATTCGTCTCGTCGAGGGGAGAATCACGTGACGGAGAATCACGTGACGGGGCTTCCTCATCTCTCATCTGACGGTTGGGGAGAAGTCTCACGTGACAGACCAAGTGCTCAACCAAGTGCTCACAATGATGGGGTGCTCAGTGGGGTGCTCAGTGCCATCCATAAGTTGCTGACCTCTGACCCTTTTTTCGGTTGCTGGTAAATGGTCGGCAGGGTCCAGAAAGGGACGGGACGGTGTTACACATTACTTAATCAATACATATTACTACTTTACACAGGTTGAACTGAGTTCACACTCTTCCGATCCTGACGAGTCCTGCTTCGAAAGAAAAGGAAGTGGTTGAAGGCTCGGAAGGTGAAGAAGGACGGCACTCTACCTGAGGTCAGTCTCAAGAGTGTGAAAGTGTGAAACTCTTAAAGTACCTGGGAGAGCGAAATGTACTAACAATAGGACACGCATCCGAGAACCAAGAGGTCAAAGGAATGATCAGCAGAGAGTGTGCCATCCTCAAGTAATTGCACTTAACAACCTACCTTACACTTAAGACAGAGGGTAGACAGACTTAAGAGCTATGAATACACTTAACAACTTGCTGCACACAGGACGCAAGTACAGGTGGACTGGTGCAGTGGTAGTTGATGTTAGACACACATCATTTAAGGCCATTACAACCATAACAATAGGACGCTCACCAGCACGAGGTTGGCACAGGTACTGGGGTAGGGGATCCGACTGCTGGTGCAGTGGGGGCACATAATTTAAGGCCCTTAACAATAGGGCGCTCCGACTGCAGTCATAATTTAAGACTACACTTAAACCAGACACTGTACAGACTGTGCGACGCAAGGAGATGGCAGGGCTGGTGGTGGAGAAGCCGACTATCCTTGTAATATTTCGGAGAGAGAGCTATTCCATGCACTGAGGTGCTACTGCTGACTAGGATTATATTAGATAGTTCAAACGTTAACTAACACTTATTTCGATTTTTGCAGTGAGATACTTCTCAACGCACATGGCATACATAACATTACGTAATGACAGTAAACTATAAATAGATAGCCAATGAAATTGTCCAACACTCTCCCCACTTTGACACGCTACGTGGTCAACTAAAATGTGTAAAGGCTAACAATTAAAACGTTTTATGTGTTCACATGTTCATATTCATTATTTGTCAAATTCCATTATCAGTGTCGAATTCCATATCAGAGGCTGCCTGTGCTAGAATACGGTCACGAGCCAATGCAGCAGCAGACCTCTTTGGTCTCAGCGAAACGTTAGTTGATTGGTCGGGATTCTTGCTGTCGTCAGTGGGTTCCAATGCAGGATCGTCCAACACAGGATCAGCTGGTGGGGCCGCCTCAAGTGGGTACAAATGCTGGATGGGCCTGTTCATTACTGATGTGCGTCCCTTGTTACTGATTCTAACACTAGCTACTAGCTGCCCTGATTTGGCCATCGGCTCCAACTAGTAGTCGTTCAATTCTTCCGAGCTTCCAAAAGCTACGGGGTTGGGCATCTGAGTAAACAACAACAACGTCACCTTCAGTGATTTGTGGTTCTCCATTACTGCGATAGTGACGGTGCGCTTCACGCAATTCCACCAAATATTCTTTTCTCCATCTTTTCCAAAAGGCATCCAATGAGTAATTAAGATGTTTCAATCGAGCATTTAGTTGGTAACTGTCCACTTCGCAATCAGTATCCTCGTCACAAAATAGGTGGTCCGGAAAGCTCATAAGTCGTCGGCCAACAAGCAGGTGTGAAGGTGTGAGAGGTTCATCCAAATCATCTGCAGAAATGTAGGTGAGTGGTCTAGAGTTTAGCACCATCTCAATCTCTACCAAGGCAGTCAGCAATTCGTCATACGAAAACTTGGCTTGACCTAAAGCCTTCCTCAAGCAACGTTTAGTCGATCTGACAAGTCGTTCAAACAAGCCTCCCCACCATGGGGCCCTTGGGACATTGAATCTCCATTCACAACCAGTTCCTTCCAGATAGTTCTGTACTTCTGGGCTGGATACGACCCTCTTGATGGTCTTGGCTGCTGCTACAAAAGTTTTGCCATTATCAGATATCATCATTGCAGGTAAGCCTCTCCTCGCGCTAAACGGGTGCCGACATGTCACTCACAAGGTCCAGGTGGATAGCTCTGGTAACACAACAAGTGTATAATACTATCCAAACCTTCGTTTGCACTCCACCAGGATGCTTGACGTACAATGGTCCAGCAAAATCAACACCAGTGCTCGTAAAGGGTGGTGCTTCTTGAACTCTAAAAGTAGGCAATGGGGGGGGTGGTGGTACTCGGCAGGACATTCCTTCGTGTCGTCTGCAGGTGTTGCAACTGTGAAGAACTTGCTTGACTACACTTCTTCCCTTTATCACCCAGAATCGTGACCTGAGTTCGGTGAGGGTCTCCTTTACACCGTTGTGTAGCACTCGACTATGAGATTGGCGGATATACATTGTTGTCAGAGGATGGTCACTCGGCAAAATAATAGGGTGCTTGGTCGAGTATGGTAAAGTTGCATTGGCAATTCTCCCTCGACTTCTCAAAACTCCATGTTCATCTTCGAAAAGGAACAACTGCTTCTCCCACATTAAGAAATTCTTGTGATCTCTCAGCAACAGTTGTGCTTCCTTTATTAGGAGTACTTCGGCAATCATTCTTTCATTTTTACAAACTGTGGTAGGAGATATGAGTCTCTTCATATAGGAACAAAACTTCAATACGTAGGTGAGAACATTGACAAGTTTGTTGATATCGCTAAAATTATTGACCTGAATGAGGTTCGTAACAGAAGACTCCTCGATTGTCAAAAGACCATGTACGGCTCGTTTCTCGCTTGCCGGGAGCTCTTCGAGGCATTCCGAGGGAAGGTCGTCATCGGTTGCTTTGTCAGAATACCTAAATGGCATGCTAGGACCGTCTCGCCACAATTTGTTCACCAATAATTCGAGAGGTGTAGTTCCCCTTGAGGGCACATCAGCAGGATTTTCAACGCCTGGTATGTGATTCCAACACTCAACTGGGAACAGGTTTCGAATTTCTGACACTCTGTTTTGCACGAACGGCTTCCATGACTTTCCTATATTTCTTATCCAGCATAGAGCGACTTGGGAGTCAATGAAGCAGTGAAAGGAGGATATCTCAATCTCTGGGTTCAAACTCAATTTTGTCGTGTTCATTAATCTTGCGAGCAATACTGCTGAGAGAAGCTCAAGTCTAGGTACAGTTTGTTTCTTCAAAGGTGCCACTCTCGTTTTGGCAACCACAAATCGCATGTGAGTCTTGTCTTTGGTCTCAATCAACAAATAGATAACTGCAGCGTACGCTGACAGTGAGGCATCACAGTAGCCGCAAAGCTGATAGGAAAGCACTTCACCTTGCACAGCTTCCAGGTAGCATCTAGGAATTGTCAAAGGCTGCGCATCTTCCAAAGCCAACACGAGTTTGCTCCACTGCGTTATCGAGGCCTCCGGTATTTTCTCGTCCCAGCCAATCTTGGCCTTGCATAAAGACTGCATGAACACCTTGTATCTCACTACAATTGGGGCCAAGAATCCTAATGGGTCATACACCCTCCCGATAAGGCTGATGACGTTCCTTTTGGTGGGCTCCAGTCTTCGGGCTTGTTCAGCCAAATCGGCTAATGAGAAGATAATCTGATCTGAGGTGATATTCCACTTCAATCCAAGAATTCTTTGCTCAGCATCGCAAAGTTCTCCATTGCCACTCAGTGTGGACTGTGAATATGTTTCCATTGGCTTAGGCTCATCTTGATGCTGTGCCGACTCCTCGAGGTCCACCTTAGCTTGCAATCTCGTTGCATTAGTGTAAAACTTTCGCAAGTTGAATGCACCCGTCTTCAGCAAGGTTTTAGCTTCACTGTACAACTGATAAGCTTGCTCTTCCGATTGTGAACCTGTTACAATATCATCGACATAGATCGACCGTATCACCTTGGAAACAATTTCACGGTGTGTGTCCGCGTGTATTTCAAGATGGTGTCGGATGGTGGCGTTCAACAAGAAGGGGCTGGCATTCACCCCAAATACCACTCTAGCGAACCGATACACAACAATTCTCGGCTCGTCCTTAACTGCATCGTCCACCCACAAGAACCGCAAGAAATCTCGATCCTTAGCTGCCACAGATATCATAAGAAACGCCTTTTCGATATCGGCTGTTACAGCAACTCGATGGGTTCTAAACGGACAAAGAATGTCAAGGATTTTTTGATCGAATTTCGGTCCTTGGTCCAGACAGTCGTTGAGAGAGGGCCCACTCGTTTTGGCCGAGGCATCGTAGACCACTCGCACTTTCGTGGTCATTTTATCCTTTCGGATTACTGGATGATGAGGTAAATAGTGTACATCGGGCCTGTTTGCCAAATCCTCTACTAATTCAACTATCCCCTGCTCAAACTGCGTCTTGATCACCATGTCATACTCGCGTAGTACATCTGGGTCGTGTCGGAGGCGTCGAAGCAACCCCTTCAATCTCTTCAAACTAAGCGCGTAGTTGTTGGGAAGGTCCAGTCTCGGTGCCTTCCATGGAAGTTGAACTTCGTACCTTCCTTCACGAAACTCTATTGTGTCACGAAGTTTATCGTACAGTGATCGATCTGTGTTTGGGATTCCAAAGGATTCCAGTTCCCAAAACGATCTCATCGTGTCATTCAGCATCTTTTCCTCAAATCCTTCACAAGTGATGTGCAGCGAATGTGTTATTAAACCGTGAGAATCCATACTCGGAGTGGAAATAGGACCAGAGAGAACCCATCCGAGTCTCGTTTCGATGGCAACTGGCCCGTTTGTTCCTCTCTGCAGTGCTCCGGTTACGAGGTCCCAATAGTGATCAGACCCAACTAGCATATCCACATGGATTGTCTCAGCGTCTTCCGGATCGTCAGCAAACTCTAATCCACTCAAGTGTGGATATGTCCTTCTATAGTCAACGAGGGGATGAGGCTTTAACGGCTCACAGATCGTAGGTACAGTGAACAGTGAGAGATTTTGCGTCTCCCCATTCTTCAGCTTGAGCCCTAGTTTTACATATTCACAGACACTGTCACCATTCTGGGCGGACCCAAATGTCATGATAGTCATACGTTGTTCTCCTGCAGCGGTCAACTCGAGTCGGCTCCTCGCACTGTTTGTAATGTATGATCTCTGGCTGCCAGTATCCATCACCATTCGAACACTCAAAGAGGTTGACGGACAGTCTGGATTGTATGCAGTGGCTCTTGCTGTTTGAAGAAGTACAGGTTTACTAGAATACGTCCATAATAATCCCGTTTTTGGTAGCTGGAAAGGGGGGGCTTCAGGGTCGAGCCCTCCTGTACGAGGTGATTCCTGTTGTTTGTTTTTCTGGTGCCTTTCGCCTAGGTTGGCCTGAACATATCGCGACATGGTGCCTTCCTTTGCAACTACGACACTTGATTCGGCTGCGGCAGTTCCGGGACACATGCCCCTTTCCAAGACATATGTAGCATCTACCAGTTCTTCTGATAACCTCGCGACGAGACTCAATGCTTGCAACCGTTCGACAATCTTGCGAAGCATGCTCTCGTTCACAAAAGCAGCATTTGAGTGTGGTGGTCTCGGTAAATAGTGCCGCTCCAGTCGGGTGTTCCTTTGGTCGACGGGTTTCAGTTCCCCGCGTAGGTTCAGAATTCGCCCGTGTTGTTGACCGTTCTCGAGCCTGAACCTCCTCTTCAATTACACCCAATAGCTCTGTAAAATCCCAACTTTCACTGTCTCCAAACTTTCGACTAGCGATTAATCTCAATTCGGACGGTAGCTTACTCATTAAAACAGATGATAACAACGATCCATACGACTCGGCACTGACCCCTAACGATTTGAGGCTTCGTACGTTCGATTCGATCACATCGTACAATTGTCTGATCCCTTTGGTATCATTCTGGGAGGCCACCCCATCGACATGTAGCAATTGCTCCATGTGTTTATTTATGATAAGTTGTTTATTACCAAATCGCTTTTGCAATAGATCGATCGCTTCGTCATAATTAGCATCTGTGAGGGTCAAACCAGATATTGCCTCGAGGGCCGTATTAGACACCATAGACCTCAAATAATTAAACTTATCAACCTTTGAAAGCTCGGGGTTCTCATGAATTGCACACTTATACGAGTCCCAAAAGGGAGTCCATTGAGTTAAAATCCCATTGAAAGGCTTAATCAATAATTTAGGTAGTCTGACCTTACTGCTGGCATAGCCCATTGCGGGTGTAGTCCTTGCAGGGACCCAAGATGTCACTGGAGCCTCAATCTCGATCAGGCTGGCGTAGACACGCTCCTTGTAGTGGTCAGCTCGCCCAATCTCATCCTCCAGTTCATCATCTCCCACAAGCGTCAGAATCTCAGCATCCAGTAGCTTAATCTCCTCCAGCTTCTCCTTGAGGCTCATGCTTAACTGGTTCAACACAGCTCGTTGTGGTTCATCTCCAGAGCTCAGCATCTCCTCTACTCTTGTCATTATCCTAGTGGCGGACGCCTTGTGGCCGCCTCTCACTCTCCTCTTCCGCGTTAGTTCTTCCGCCATTGGAGGTCACGTTCTTCAATTTTGGAAGTTTCTCTAAACGGCTCTTCACAGCTTAGTAGCTCTATCCGGTTCGAAGGACCATGTAATATTTCGGAGAGAGAGCTATTCCATGCACTGAGGTGCTACTGCTGACTAGGATTATATTAGATAGTTCAAACGTTAACACTTATTTCGATTTTTGCAGTGAGATACTTCTCAACGCACATGGCATACATAACATTACGTAATGACAGTAAACTATAAATAGATAGCCAATGAAATTGTCCAACAATCCTTGATGTTGATGAGGTTAGGCACAAATACTTGCATATATACCGTTCGTTTAGTTTATAAACAGAGTTACTATACAAACAGAGTGATGATGATGATGATGCGGATGATGAAGACGTTAGTTACACGTTACACATGCATTGCCAATTCCTCCGAGCAAAACCCCTGACAACCGCGAGTGACGATGACCCTCAGCAGTGATGAGTCACACACACATGCTAACTAAATACACATGTACGTACGTACGTCGGCAGTCAGGTTTCACAGAAAGTGCCCTGTTGTAGGTTGCAACAGCAAACCCGGCCAAGCACCCCCAAGTACTCGACGGAGTAAAGGTTGGACCTGCTGAAAAGAGCTGTGAGAGGCAGAGATTGGCATACCGCAGCTCAACGTCACCAGACAGCAGAAGAAGTGGACCACCATGTCCAACCCGCTCTGCTGTCCAACCCGACCAGGTCTCCGAGTCACCCTTTCCTAGGTTCTTTAAGAAGTGGCTGCAGAGCGGAAGAAGCCAACGAAATGGTCATGGAGTTCTCCGTCAGAATGTCGGACGGACCCATGGCGGAAGGACGGTATAGATTTGACACATCATAATTATTATGCTATGTAATTATCACAATCAGGAAACGTGCCACCCAGTCACGGGTGGAAATGAAGGACGTTGTGGCCCTCGTCGAGTGTCCCAAGATGTGGGAGATGTTTAGAAGCGTGGCCAACGACTCGGCTGTGCACCACCTGCTACAGGTACATATCATATTAACTCAGTACTTTTCCTCACCTTAACCCCTACACCCCTACAGATCGTGGCAGGCATGGAGTGGGCAGGCATGGAGTGGGAGAACAAGCGGCAGTACACGAACGGTGTTCAAGGAGCACAAGATGCTGTCGACGTAGACAGGCCATGTTCGTTCTGGCCCTAGTCGGCATATGACAAGTTCACCCAGAGACGTCTTCAACAAGTTTGGATTGAAAACCGACTAGGGCCAGCAGCCGGACCTGGCGCACAGCCAATCCTCAATACTCTGTGAAGGAAGGTTCCCTCACGAGGTCGACCCAACGGTCCTGTCTGACTCTACCTCACACTTTGCTGAACCTGCTAAGAAGAAGGCAAAGAGGAAATCACCACCACCACCGCCACGCTGAGGAGCTCCAAAGACAAAGAAGACCTGGGAGACAACAAGACGAAAGTACACTGACGACGACACGGCGACAATTTCTCTCTCTACTTCGACAGCTGGAGACCAAAACATACAAGAACTTAGGACAAGCAGCCGTTATTCATTCATCTTATTTATCTCCGTTATTCATTCATAATACTTGGATTCTGTGCCTCCGGTTCACGGCTTCTAAGTGGCACACATTCTCTTCACAGCCTTTAGAAATTAACCTAACCAAATAACCCAAATACATTCCCTAACCTGATCCTCACTTCTGGTCGGCACTATAGTACAGAGCCTAACCCTTATAAACAAGAATTATCTCACAAATCTTGTCTCTTGACCAACAATTGCAACACGACGTGCTCTAATTAGAATTACGAGAATATTTGTTAAGAGAAGAGTACAAGACTGTTCCTTTCTTCTTTCCTATATATAGGGTTATAGTTGTCATGTAGTGTTAGATAAAGATTATTGGATGTCCACCACAACCACAGCCCCGCGGACTACGAGAAGTTGTATCACGAGGTTAGGGAATGTGCTAGGGTTGTTAAAAGGTGTGTCACCTAGAAGGTGAGGTGCGGGGCAGGTTGTCAACGATCACGACGACATGAGTTGGCGAACGGTTCAGGTTTGTCTCTGTTACAGCGTTCGATTCCATAGGGTGTGATTGCATCAATACTCCAACTTGTGGAGGCTGAGACGACTATCATTGTTGTAACATAATAATCAATAGGACGGGACGGGACGGAAACAACCAGTAGGTACCCTAACCCCTGAGCCCAGTAGAGTAGTTCAGAGAAGGCATACGTTCCAACACGACGCCAGGTCTTTGGCTGTGCGAACAGTTTCTCCCCATGGAAAAGAGGAAGAAAAGGATTCAAGACAAAGTGTCTTGCAATTATGTGCTGCCATTGTGTTGTTGTGTTACCGTTAAAGTGTTAGTGTTATAAAGTGTGATACAAACCTCAAAATGAGAATCCTCTACCTTAACCTATTAACCCTGAGGTGTCTGCATTAAACAGTAGGGAAAGGGGACCAAGGACCCTATCATCGACCACTCTCCAAGGATTCTTACAGGCTAACACCATCACATGATTAAACCAATAAGTTACCAAGGTTACTTTGAGTCCCTTAGCGACCCAAAACAAGTAGGAACATCACAGTCGACATTTAAACACATGATTGCTATTCTGACTCATCACATCACCCTCCACCCAGATTCCCTCCACCCAGATTACTGAGGTGTCTACGAAAGAAAGGGTCTTCCAGCATCGAAGTGCAAACTCGCAGTACATATGTTGGTTTGATTCGGGGGGCGTCCCAAAACCAGGTGTACTGACGCAGGTTTTCTTGACACAGATGCTGGGGATTCCCAAAACCACCGCTGTTTGAACCACCCACACCCACATTGAGCTCAATGTATCTAAGGAAATCAATATTAATTTGTACTTCAATTTAATGGGGCGTGGTCTCTAAGTCACGTGCGTGTGCTAATTATAGTAGGCCACACCCAAGTTGAAGTAATTATTTGAAAAGAAATGTAGCTAAAATTAAAAGTAGCTAGCTAGCTAGTGTTTGTTGTAGCATTAGAGTAAATTAGAGTAAAACAGATTAAGCTTATAGCCAAGAGGACATGTTAAAAAGCTGGATCTACGATGTAAGCAAGTTGTAGGTAAGCTCAAAATACTTCTTTGAATGTATGTAGTGTGCCTTTATACTATTATAGCATGTAGCTGTAGGGCACAATAACTAGATACTGCTACTATAATCCTATAGTTGCATGTGGGCCTGGTACCATGGTACTCAAGTATGCTACCAGCTGCATTGACCGGACAAAAAGGTGAGTCTCCAATTTGTTGTTACTTTGATTGCATAGCTGTTAGTCCTATAAAATCCATGAGAGCTTTGCAATTGTACCTGTACATGCTGGAGTACATTCGCTCTTGACTTCGAATATTCGTGATCGTTTCCGTGATTCAAAAAACAGATACGACTACAGATAATATGACTTCTGCCGAGCCTTCTGCTTACTCCACTGACATTGGCTGGAGGGTTGTTTGGCAGAGAATAGGAATGGGTCTCACTTATAAAGAGATTGCCTACAGGCTTCAGATTGCAGTTGGTACAGCTCACAGATTGTATGAATCAACTGGTGATGTTGCTCCCTTGAAGAGAGCTGAAAGATATGAGTTGAGGAAGCTAGATAATTTACATGAGATTTATATCATTGGATTGATTTGTGAGAATCCAGCAATATACCTTCACGAAGTCTATTTTTGAAGTAACGGGAGTAAGAGTGTGTGTGCAAGGTAATCCATCGAAACAGGAAGAAGCTGACCAAAGCAAAGATCACTTGAACATAGAGCAGCATTCATGGCTAATATGTTGCAGTATCCTCGAGATTTTTTTGTATGGGTGGATGAAACTGGTACAGACAGAAGAGATCAGCTGCGCAAGTTTGGGTATGCTATAAGAGCTGTTTGTACACAACTTTTTACACGTGGTGGTTGCTATGTCATCTGAGGGTGTTCATCTGAGGGTGTTGAGGCTTATGAGGCTTATGAACTAACTTCTTCTGGTTCAAACAATGGTGAAAAATTTGTAGACTTTGTGAGAGAAGCAGTTACTCAACCATTCCCTGACAGACACTGATTATGGATAACTGCTCAATCCACCACGTACAGGTATCTATTTGATAGCTATTTGAAAGAATATGAAGATGAAGATTTAATACAGTCCCTAGCCCTGTGCATATCATACAGGAAGGTCTAAACAGTGTGACAAGTTCAAAGTGCAATGGTTGGATAGTGGATACAGCACATAGACTTGACTCCGCATGGCCCATCATATATACATACATTAACAGTAACATACATACATTAACAGTCAACAGTCAATACTCAATACACGCACAATACACGCACGCCACTCTTCAAATTGTACTCAACATTTTTTTCTTCTGAAGCTCTTTGTACAGATATAATCTTCGCTGAGGAAAGCCAATCTTCTGCGGCCATTTCTCAGTCTCAACCATGTGTGTCTGGCCGTGTAGCAAGTGTTTCTGTGCAGGCTAGATCTAGATGTCTAGTTAACTCTAGGCCTATATTCTTAGATAGTCCCCCACTTTTAACCTCCACACGTACACCACCCGTACCCCTCCCATGGCCCAGCAATTGATTGATTGCCTTGTATGTGTGCGGTGGTGGTGGTGATGGTGATTCTGCTACATACGTATTGAAGATCATTAATCCAAAGAACAAAGGAGGTGAAGTACTGGTCAACGACATCGAAGTTTTTACATCAGTAGACGCTCTAAAGAGTAAACTGTGTCATCTCAGAGGTGCATTACCATGTACAAAAACGATTTTAGCATATAACTTTTGAGTTGTTTATTTTAATGTCATTTTTATCCTGTCATTCAATGCTGTAATCAAATTTGACAATCTATGAATATAAATTAGTCAGATGATTGTCATGTGACTAAGGTACAAGTAACTGGTGGTCATGAAGTTTTTTACCTCAGGAAAATGTGTACATTTAATCACTTTTGCTTTTTGCATGTTACACATCAACACAATAACCTGTACTGCAAAACTGCAAAACTACCAGGGCGCATGCTGCTAGTGAATAGCATACTCTGGTGTGGTAAGAAAGGGTGTCAAAATCAATAATTAAACCTAATTCAACGTTCCTAATTCTTCTTACATGGATATTTACCTCTTGCGCTCTAGCTGGCTGGGATTCTATAAAGTAGATATATGCCTCTAATTCTTTAGATCACACCGTTCTAGCACAGGTCCCGAGCACAACTTTAACATACTAGGAGAAAATTATGCGGTCAAAGGTTAAATACGGCACGTGATTCTCCGCGCAGAATACAAAGGCTGGCACCTGGCATTGCTATTACACCAATTGTGCTATTACACCAATTGTTCAAGTTCAAGTGTTGTCAAGATTCTCAAACCTCAAAACCTCATAAGCAGCCACCAAGGTAAATAATTGCAGCAGCAAAACATTTCATTATTGTACACAATACAATAAATACAATACATGAATAACGACAGTATATACGTGCCTATAATTATATATACTACTCCAGCCGTTCCAGCAGAGATAAATTCCAGCAGAGATAAAATTCAACTGTGGGTATGCCCGGTCCGCCATTAGAGACAGGAAACCAAAGCGACCAAAGCGTTCCAAGAATTATTCCCAGGTTGGTAAAATGCAGCCATAAGTGGGATACTAATGAATATATGGGGGGATTTGTAAAAATAATGCCACTCACAATTCTGTGTTACAGACTACGGTGTGGACCCCGATATGTATGGCCACAGAGAATCCCTATTTGAAAGGAACAGAAAGAAAATGTCTACTATGTTCACTAAATGGAAGTGCAGGGAGAAACGAATGGAGTATCTCCAAACATTTAGCATTTTCAAATGGAAGCCAGCTGTCTAATTCCTCGCAAAAACGCCACACCTTGTCCAATTGTAAAGAATGTGCGATTCTACACACGACACTACAGAACGCCTATCCAGGGAAGAAATCTGAGTTGTCAAAGGACGTAGCAACTACGCTAAGTGCAGCAATCAACGGGAAGGAAGAAACACATGCTACAAGAGAGATTTTGGCTGATCTCCAACCATTATTTGAAAAACAATATGGCCACTCATTCACAAATTACCTGGCTCACAGCTACAAGCTAAGCCAAAAAAAAAGAAGAGATAGAGCTGACTCTCTAACTGTGCTTGCAGAAGGAAACTCTATGCAAAGCTATAAACGATTACGACTGTCACAGTCGTTTGAGACCCCACAAGCTAAACAGACCAGGGTGGAAAGTAGTGCACCAAAGCTGAAAACATTCACCCTCATTCGAAAATGCAACATGGGACAAGGAAAATGTACTCGAGGACTTAAGATCATTTCCGAACGACACAAAAATTAAGTGGAGCAAGTTTGCTAGAGAAAACAATGGGCAGGTAGTTAAGGAGTTTGCTGAAAGAAACAGTCGTCAACTAGATAGTCGCCAGTCCGGAACAAGAAAAATGCCCGGGAAAGATATTTCCGTTCCATCTCATTTAACTCCTGCAAAAATAAAAGAAGATTGGACAAAGATGATAACAACAGGCGAGCTAACACTAGGCGAACAATGCCACCTATGCACAATAACAAAATACAACACATCAAATGGTACTGTAACTAAAAGCGAAAGCACAGTTTACGGTAGAAAAATTCCTCTGACAGACATTCGACAAAAGCTAATACGGAAATATATGCACTTGCATACGGATAGAGAAATGTCTGCTATTCAATTGACCGAGGAATTGACGGCAAAAAAACATCAGACTACCACATGATACACATGATACAAGCCTTCAAAATCTAAGAGAAAAACTAAAAAAATCTGAACGAACTCGTACAATTGCCGTATGGCATGATCACGCAACAATACTAGGCCACGGATACATTCTTGTGACAGCAAAAATATTATATGACACGGCAGTATTTAAACCAGACGCAAAAATACCAACAACTTCTCAAGTCAAAAATATTCAGGCGTTTGTTGAGGAGCCTGAGGTCCATATATTAGCAATGTCTTCATCGAGTACAGAAGACCAAGTGGGGTTGATAACGGACAGATTAACTTGTATTCAGACCACACACTCACCACTTACATGTAGCAATGGAGTGCAAGTACAAGACCAACTGATGTTCTTTTATGGAGATAAGCCTGCTATGGAGATAAGCCTGCAGCACAATTTGAAAGAGGATGTCAGCAAGGGGGAGGATTTCCTGCGGTTGTTCTGCTCAACGCATGGACGACCTAGGGCACTGCTTTACCTGAAAGTGGAAGGATCTACAAGACATACAAACAACAGCAACAAAGGGTAAATACATTTACTGTCGCATAATCATTTGTGACAGGGCCTAGGAAAACAACCCTTATGGAGCAAACTAATTAATTGTATTTTATTGCTTAATTAAATAAAGCAGTGCTTAAAGCTTCAAATTGATTACAGTATCACTCACTTTGCACCTTCCTACCCCAAAATATTTTCAGGTGAAAGGGGGACAGTATTGACGTACCGTTTTGAGAAACTAATGTTCCAAGTTCTATCCGCATACAAAAACAGCATGAAAAAATTCAATGGCTGCCTTGTAACGGCTATACAAAAAAATTTTCAGATCAAAAATTTTTTTTTAAAGTTAGAGGAGATATTGTTCTTAACCAAAATCCTAAAATAGCTCTAAATATTTTACTGTACTGAACATTATTAGTTTGCTCCATAAGGGCACATTTCGGAAACATGCCTTAACGTTTATGCCTGGCAACCACTCTGTTACTAGGTATAGGAAAATTATTTCAATGAATAGGCGGGCAACAGTGCAGAGCCAACTATGTAGAATAGCAACATTATTGTAACAGACTGCAATGGTACAATAATACACACACACGCATACACAGAATGTATTGAGCATAATTTCTCACATGTATAAGTCAGTAAACTTTCATTCCTTAATATTTTAGGAAAAAGCAGGCTGGTGTAGTAAGACCTTGTAGTAAGACCTCTTGATGCAAGGAGGAAATTAAGGACGAACTACGTAACCGAGATGTATACACCAGTGCAACTACAAAGAAAGACCTACAACAAACACTTCATCAGGCTCTTGAAGGCGTTCAAAGAGTACCATCCCAAGAGTACCATCCCTGCTCATCCACAACCCTTTGGGACAGCTAAACCTAGACTTATACCAAGTACTTGATTGTGAACCCCTGCATGATTTAAAAGGACACATCAACAACGTGATTCGTGATTACTGAACTCCCTTCAATTCTGGACCCTGCCATCAAGACACACTACAAACAACTATTAGAAGCAGATTTAAAGAAAACTGGAGCCGACTATCGACTAATACTAATACTCATTCACTTAGTAGCCGAGAAAGTGTGTACTTTGCTACAAACTCTAGCAGAAATGTCACGTTTGCTATACCTGGGAGAAACCGAAAGAACCAACAAAGAAATTTTGAGACTATATAATACTACGTGGCTACATTTCGAGCTTGTAAAGGAATTAATCCCGTCCCCTAAGCATATTACCAGAAGAAAACTCTACGGTATATACCTACATGCACTGACTGTACATGCACCAGCTCAGTGATGAGTTTGAAATCGTGTAACGCTGAACACGAAGAAAGGCTGTTTGGACAGGCCAAGGATATCGCTACTGCTACATAAGCCAGAAAACATTGTGCCTAACATTTTACTGAGGCTACAAGCAAAACAAAAGACTAAAGACATGTATACAACCCTTCAAACAGCATACAGCAAAATTTCCAAGGAAGCTAAAGGAATTAGACAGCACACTTCACAAAACACAGCAATACCACATGATTTTGTCCAGACAAGTTGGCAAGGACATCTACAACGCATATCAACTTATCTCGAGCAAGGTGAGACCTGGTGGACCAATACCGGAACTGGAGAAGAAGCTACTGTCTGCGACATCCGTACCCCACAAGTCAGTGAAAACCATTTTCGAGAAAACAGCCTGCAAAATATCCAAAACAAAAGTGTAACACTATGGCAAAAAATTATTAAAACAACAATTTCACTCCCTACTCCACACTTACGACGAGCAAGGATTATTTATTGGTATTAGAGACTATCAAAATAAGGTAACCGAGGAGATGGAGACTGAATTGGAAGAAAACGAAGACATGGACACAACTTTAAATCAAGAAGGAGAGAACGCACAAGAAACCGTAACGGTTTTGGTAACTAATATCATCGAAAGTCTTCAGGAAGAATCAAGGCAAGAGGAGAATGTACCGCTTAATTCGAAACTAGCAAAAGCTGTTGACAAGGTGTAAGTAAGGTTATTGTTAAACAGCTGGATGCACTCCGGACAAAGATAAAGGTCAACAAAACGTCACGTCTACAGACGTCCAACTGTATCGGACAACAATTTGCAGTGTCAAACTTCAGCTTGAAGAAAACAATGAACAATTACAGCGTAAAATTAAAGAATACGAACAGAGCTACTACATTAAACACAGCTGTTTACCATTACGTACTGAGCAAGAGTATTCAGAATTGCAAAAGAAGAGAAGTTACATTCAAAAACTACTACGCTTCTTGATTTAATTACAAGCTGTTACCATTTGCAATACTGAACAGGCATTTGTAAGCTCTATACTGAAAGATATAACTGGGCTTGAAAATAGGGCTATACATAATAGACCACGCAAGTCCATATTTAAGCAGTTTTGTTGTTGGGTAGTAATATCAACCATGCCGTCTCCAACCTAGCTATGAGCTATATGAAGTACCATTGGCAACAACACATTAGCAATTATACTAGCGCTATGAACTTCTACAATAATATTCAACGACTTACCACAGGCATAGCCTCGCTCCAATTGTATAGGCTGGCATCAAGAAGATCGAGAGCACTCCTCTATATAGCTATGATCTTGCTTCTTGCTTACGATCGTACACTCTTGCTTTGAACAAGCTGGCTCTGGCTAGCTAGCTAGCTATTTAATGTATCTAGCTATTTAATGTATTAAAAATGGCAGCAATACACGAGGTATAATGGCGTCATACCTTCGTCATGGCAACGGCTGGATAGCACGTGGTTTGTGGAGGTTATAAAAAACAAAAATAACGAAGGAATGCAAAATGACCTCAGCTATCGCGAGTCAGGCCTTAATGCACCTAATACACTGAAGGATACGATACTTTGTTTGGGTATACATACCCCCAGGTCACGGAATGAAAGGAAAACAGGAAAAGACTACCACAGATATAGAATTGTCAGACATGTATATGTATGAGACTCACAAGAAGAAAAAAAGGATCATGCTATGGCTTAAGTGCAGGCCAACAAAGAAGCGATTGGAGTCGAGTGTTCCTTCATCAAAACGGCCAAGGCCAAGTCCTGCTCACACGTCAGTGCAGCATTGTAGATAGCCTAAAGGAGAAGCATGGTCAACGGTACACACCTGTGCAGCTGAATTGCTGGGCACATATGATCCATACCCACAAGCATGATTCATTAGATGCACCCCCTGATAAGCCGTTTTTTGGGAAAAAGAAATCCACTGATGCTGTTGCAGTATCTCCAGAAAAGCGAATCAAGTGTATTACCCAATTGGATAAGTGGCTTCAGCTGAAGGATCGAGAACAAGGCTAGAAACGTAACTAGGCGCTTCAGAACACTGGATCCACGTGGCTCAGGAAACGCCGGGAAACGGTGAATCACTACGGAAACAAGCCAAGGGAAATTAACAGTACACAGCGAAAGAGTATACACAGTCATAATGGTGTATACAATAGTAGCTACATGATTAACATGAAGTAGAAGTTTTTCCTGAAACGCTAAACTCTTGAAAAAAGATACAGAGGTCATGCATGCACTGCTTTGCTATATTCTAAATAAAAGATCGCTTTTGATAGGGACAGATTGTTCCACGAAAACGAAAAAGGGGACAACACCATCCTCGGCACAAAAATTGACTCGGAATCCTGATGTACATATTATATACTCATATTATAATATACTGCTGCTTTTAATTCATAGGTAATATTTACCATATTTACCCTTGGCTGCACTCTGTCTTGCGCAGCAGGAAAGTACAACAAATAGCTACGGTCAACTTTAATAAATTATCATGTGACCCAAGCAGCTCCGCCCTCACTAGTAATTGCAGACGTTTGCCACCCACGCACGTGATAAACATTCCAAAGCGACGGCATGAATATCATTATAACAAAATTCCATGTCATTTTAATTTGGACAGTCCTTAATACCCTAGCCTCGACTGTTTGCCTCGACTGTTTGCGCATGCGCCACCTATTACCCAGAAAGTGGGTACCACATTAACCAACAACACTAGCGATTCCGTTCAGTCTATTGTTGTTTTGCGTTAAAACAATTAAAACAATGGAGTAGCACGCCAAAGCTTGTATTGGTCGTGATGAGCTGTTGCTAAAGAGTTAAGCGAGCGGCAGAGACTGGTTCCCGACTGGCCGTTTCTGTTTTGTGGTAGGATTGGTGCTCCTGAAGCTGAATTGAGTGTTGTGATAGTTGTGTCTCCCCTCGTGTCCAGACAAGAAGTACATTGCCAATGAGGGGTATAGTTTGTGGTGAGAGGTGGAAACAGTTTTGAACCTAGCTAAGCACAATGTGCTTATAAATGGTAAGTGTACAATAGATACAGACATAATGAATGTAAACATTATACTCAATTTGGTAACATCATATTTTAACATGCAGCTAGCTCATTGCTCGTACTCTAGGCAGATTTCAATACCAAAATTTACACTATTTATTGTTATTGGAAATGTTGGAAATGCCTATTCAAGTTTAATTCAGAATTTTGATGCTTCCAGTATTCTTGCAGTAGCATTTGTTTCAGTTGAATTCTGGTATGTCTGTTGCCAACGGAAATGTGTTATTTCAGCACCTTGGTATTTCAGCACCGTGGTTTGTATAAATTATTATGTCACTATATATTATGCTTGCTACGTCCACGCCCTTTTACTTCAACCCAAATACAAATATGCTCTATTATGTGGTTGCTGTGGAACTCGTTTGAAGTATGGACTTACATCGGGATTGTCTCTTTCGAAGCTGTTCAGAGTAACGGATAGAATTCCTTATTTTGTCCCATAGTCCATATTCAAGAGTACAAAAGAACATGTTCATATACTTATAATAGTTTCACTGCTTGGCCAACTCCATAGTGCACCAATTTTTCATTCTGGTTGAAGTTTGTGACCAATGTATAATATAAATAGGAGGGTTTGACCTTTCACTGAGTAAGTGCTTTTTCAAATCACGTTCAGAAATGGAAGTACCCTTTCATCATTTTTCTACCGTACAACAAAACAAAACAAAAAAACAAATAATTATATGTTACCAAAAGAAATAGATAATGGATAATGTCAATCAATTTAAAGTTAATCAATTTAAAGGGAGGAAGGGAGGACAATAAATGAGGTAATTCAATCCATACAAAAGCTGCACCATTATTTTTACATCTATGTATTCCTGATGTGCTGATGTACGTGGTACATAAAATAGGTGTACTCCTCTCGAATACTTTAGATAACAAATGTTCATGGCAACAAATTTTGCGTCTCACTATCACGCTACGTTCCGGACCCTGTATCAGCATAACTCTTCCGATGAAAAAAATCCATATATGTGAGTATCTTTTAAGTGCGCACCATCATCTACTGCGTGCTTGAGAGTTGTGCAAGATAGTCTTTGTCTCTATCGATATCCGACAGAATCCAGCTTAGTTATTTGAATAGCCTTGGGTGAGCTAGCTATATGACAATAATTTTAGAAGATCAAGTATACAGACCAGTTTTCATTGACAAAGGACTCTGTCTCTGTGAAACTCAAACCATCGCAAATGATGACTACCACGTTGGTGCTCCTACATCAGAAGAGTAACCTGGACAGTTGATGGCATTCCTGTGCAACCAGGCCCCAGCACAGTAACACCCAAAAAAAAAAGTCAAGCAGAAAGTCTGCTACCACACCTGTACTATCTTCGTATGAAGCCTCAATCAAGCTTAACCGAAAGTACAGCAAGTGTACCTAGGTAGAGCCGGTAATAACGAAAATCTCAGGACATTGCCCCCCCCCCCCCATACGTGGGAGTTTGACCTGAAATTTTGGCCCCTATTTTAATGTATGCAACGGCTCCAAAAACCTGGGGGGAAATGTATATGGTCCATGTTAGCCAAGGGAGAGAGAGAGTATAATTATAGTGGTGGTATAATTATAGTGGTGTAACACATTGATGATGCATAACTACATAGTATGTAGTCCTAATTATAATTATGTGTAAGGCTAACTATACATAACTTGGACTGTTCGTGTGCCATATGCTATTTTCCCTATGTTTAGGAAGTCTAAAGTCTACCCGCCCGCAAAATTCGTGTGATCAGCCAGACAGACTACTCAGCATTTAACAAAAATGGTTGTTCATGTGTCTGATTCAGAATCTGATTGCGACCCTCCAACCCTTCACTGTCTCCAAAACATCGGCGTTGATCACTTCAGCATTATTAGTCAGCAAGATGGAGAAGTGCTTAAACGAGCATGTTGGCTTTAATTACCGGATTAGCAACTTCCGGAACTCGGAGCGAGTTTTGAGTATAAAAAGAGCTGCCGTGGGCGCGACCTTTGACCCCAAAATTTCCATTCAAGCCTTAGTAACGAGCTCTTTTTTTCTCTTGCGCAAAAGCGCTCAGAACCCATTCGCTACACACTGTGAACACTCAAAAATATACACAAAGGGAAAGGAAATACATTCTTGGTAGTTTTTCTTTTTTACCAGAAGCAGAAACAAAAAAACAAAAAAATAAATGATTATCATAATGGCTGACAAAATACTTTATGAATAGATACAGCAAAAGGCTATGCACAATAAAGGAATCTTTTCAGCTCCAGGTCAGCTACAGTCCAGGGAACGTTGTGGAAGAGTTAGGAAGCTTGCTTTCTTGCATAATAGACGGCATTGAAAATATGCCATTGTGGAAATTCATCGAAAGTTCGATTCTGAAAAAGAATTTATATGAATATCAGTACATCTATATCAAACAAATTCTTTACTACCATTTTAATAGGGCAAGTGGAGTGCATGCCACCAGACAGTGAGGCTCTCCTCTCCCCAGCAAAGAGCTAGGGATATAATAGGATAATTGCTAGATACACTGAGAAGTAATACTTAATACTTACATTTTCTACATAGATTGATGGTGTACCCAGGGAGACTGTCAACAAGCAAAGGCAGTCGCAGTCCTTTAAAGCGTCTTCAACGCGACCTGAGAAAAAAATGAATGTTACTGAAAGGGTGATGATGCCTCGGTGTCTCAGTGTAGGCAATGAAGCTACATGCAGTACCATTATTAATGAATACACTGTACATATAATTTACATTTTAGATGGATTCATCGGCCATGGCAGATAATGCTTAATTCTTTTTATTTTACTTTATTCTCTCGTTGTTCCCCTATTTTGCTACACACAAGTTGTACTAGCTTTCAAAGTAAGCAAACATAATCATAAGCATTATTTTGCAAACCCAACTAATTGCAATTCCAGAAAATTAATAATTATGATTAGCAGCCTACAATAATTATACAGAAACTCTTCATTATCATCGAGCAGCTGTAACAGTCGATCTACACACACACAGACACACCACCGTATATCTTGCGCATGCCCAACTGAGGCATAATGACTGTATATATAAACGAACAAACTGCAAATAGATATTGATACAAAGGTCCTTCCCTACAGACTTTCAACTCTCCTGTTCGTACTACTTTATCCGTAAAATGAAATGCAAATGTTAAAAAGCGAAAAAGCGTTCGCAGGTTGATGAAGTCACATTACTTTATACTAGACTACTAACTTACTAACTTTACTATAGACCTATGGACTACTTACTTGAGTTATTTATGTCCACATCAGCATCAGTTTGTCAGATCCTCATGCTGGGCCAATGGATGTCTGGCAGCAAGACAACGCTTAGCACTGTCAATTAAACCTACAAAGACTTGCTTGGTATCTTCAGTCTCGAACTTTAGCTCCTGTGGAACCCCCAGTAGGAGGTTGAGAACAGACTTCTTCATGCTTCTTGAAATAAACTTTTGACAGCCATTTTTGTTGTGTCTACTATCTCGTGAGAGAGCGGAAGAAGGCGTATCAAAAGAAGAATGTAAAAATGTAAAGAATGTGCATTATAACTGTCAAGGGCGTCTTTTTGCAAGACTCAAGAATATTCATTGTTGCCATTTTGTCATTTTTTGGTTGCTTCCGGTCGGAGCTGCCCACGGCACGCCCTTTTATAGTCAGCATGCTCGTTTAAAGGATTCAATTGCTCAAGTTGATCAGCTCAAGATGTCCCTCGAATCTGAACATAGCCGGGAAAAGCAGCAAGTTCAAGCACTTCTTAACAATGCTCTCTCATGCATTGCAAGTCCTTGGGGCCAAGTTTCCATGGAAGATCACTCCTTGCTGCCACATCTCCTTGCTGCCACATCATCTTGTGTGTGGCTGGATCTTGGCCGGCATTTGTTCAGTCAGACTCGTGCTAGAGTATCTCTAAACTCTCTTTTCAACTCAGGCTGATTAGAAACTTCAATCAAGACATTTATTACATAGGATTGGCAGTGGGTTTGCCTGTGTTTAGCTTATTTTGACAAACTGTTCTATCTCTGCAGGGAGAAAGAATCTGGCTGAACAGAGAGCCTTTACTCTGTTTATATCTCGTTTTATATCTCGTTTTAATGTATTATTATTGTCATTTTACTATTTCCACATTTCACCGCACTTTGTCTGACTGACTAAGTAAGTGAGTAAGTGAGTAAGTTTCTTGCCCAGCATTTGCTCCAAGTACAGCAGGACATTGTGCATAGCTTTTCCAAAAATTAAAAGCAGTTCCTCAGACCAACAAAGAAAATTCCGCCATTTTCATTATACGCATGCAGCCACAGCAATAATATACAGGTCGCTCCTGCGCACGTGGTTGATGCTATAAGGAAGACACTAATTTCTTAGGTGAGTTACTTACATCTATATATATATTTGAATGACTTTATGTTACACTTGGACTGCTTACTGCACTTGTTCTGTTGACGAAGAGCTACCTCTACAATCAACTGATAAGTGTTGTATTCTTAATTAGTGTGTTTGTTAGCATGCCTTTCAAAAGCAGCAAACTCACAAACCGTAAAAACACGATACCAAAACCTTTCAGACACTCAGAAACCCTCTGGTACTGATTACAAATCTCATCGGGACATTGTTATTAAAAAAGCTTTACACTATCGTTCCCTAAATGTTGAGAAGCCTCCACAAAGAAGCATAGGGGTTTACACCCCGAAGAGGCCAAAGCCCTCACAAGGGTCAGGTGGAGAATTTCAAAGCGGAGGAATTCAAAGGCGGACAAGGCCAAAGCCTCCACAAGGGCTACGGTCAACCCCGAAATTCAAAGCCCGACAGCCCGACAGCCTCCACAAGGAGGGCTGTGTCAAAATATCGGCGCGGCAGTCGATTTCGACCCACTACCGCAAAAACACTCAACGCAGTAGAGCTTTCTCACGGACCTCTACTGCTATATGAAGCAATTGTTTGTTCTCCACAAAAAGTCTTCGCAAACCTCTAGAGCGTTGTACAAACGACGTGCGAAGGCAAGCCGCTAGCTGAACCAAATGACCAAGTAATGCACTCCCTTAGGACAAGTTTACAGGACGTTTTCACGAAAAGCAAGGAAATGCATTCTCGAAGGTTTAGCAAAAATTCCAAACTGCAAAAACAAAGCAGCCCAAAAGTTCACTGCCTTGCTGCCAGTCATTTAGTGCCAAATGGCCTCCTTAGGGGACCAACATTTCACGTGCATTAAGGTGCATTAAGGACTTTGGCTTACTTTTACGAAGCTGGGTACACCCACGACCACTTGCCTTACACTAGTGATGTACTTACACTAGTGGCATACCCAGGAGCCAGTGCCCACCGGTGAGTGCATGCTAGCAGCATGCTAGCAGACCACACTAGCAGACCACAAACCTATCGTGTCTGAAAAAACCCCTCAGAAAAAAAAATTACCCAAACCAAGGTGGGCCTGTACGGCCAGGTGTTGGGCCAGGTGTAGGCAAGTTTCAAACGTAGAGTTTGAAAGAATTGCCGATTTGCAGGACATGTTTTGCGAGCACATACAGGAATGGGAAGTCCCGCTCGACCCCAAAATTCCAGATCACGGCGGGCAATTTGAGGATGGGCCATTGTTTGTTTGTCACTTGTTCGGGAGCGTTTGTGACAATCAGTTGAGGATTCTCAGAAACGCTCTCGTGCACTATCCCGCACTATCCCGCCCTGTCCAAGTTACATGGCCAAGCAATAACAAAGCTAGACGCTGGCATTAAAAACCACGACTATCAGCTGCTCCTAGAAGCTTGCGAACTAACTTTCGACAAGCTGTTTGATCGCAAAATTGCGTAGAACCACAGGATGTCGGTAAATGTAGGTAAAAGTCCGCGACTATGCCGTGCATGTGTTGCAACCAATTTTTCCGACGTGCTCAGTGCACAGCCTTCCCGAAAGTTTTGCCTGGTTAACCGTCAGAAGATGTGTGGGAGGAAGAATACATGTGTAACCACTGTAAACCAAAGATAAAGTTGGACATAATTCCACCTAGGGCCGTAGTGAACGGTCTAGAAACAGCACCCCTGCTCGACTCCTTTAGCTTGCAATTGATTCAAACTGTCATCAGGTTGCATCCGTATTCGATTCGTACAATTGTCTCAAGCGTGCCGCGGTAACATGTTCATGCCCATGGCAAACACGGCTGAAACGCTAGCTCTGAACGAATGCGGACTGCAGCTGTACGTTAAAGTCGACGGGGTTCCCACAAAGAAAAATGTTCTTTGGCGGAAGTTCGTCGACATAAACAAAATCGAAGGAGAACTCAAAGAAATCAACTGGTTGTACGTAGACGTGCAACCGGGAAAAGTAGAACAGTCCATGGAGGACGTAGTCATACAGGTTGCAAACAGTGTAACCACAGTGCAACCAGCACCATGCTCGAAAAGGTGACCGACAATACGTGGCCGGCATACAAGCTTACACGGTACGCACGTTCAAACCCAACGTTGCCGACATAGACCAGTCAAGGTAGACGAATATCCGTTAAAAGTAGCCAGGAGCATTTAGACGTCCCAAACCTTTTCCCAACAGGTAGATTCGGCGAGTTCTACCCTCGCGACAAGCACCTGAGTTTCAGCGAGTACGTAAAGTCGCGTCTAAACAACAAAGACTCTAGGTACAGAAAAAGTAGCGAGTACCTGTTCTACCTCACGCACCAAAAACTCTTGAACTCTTGAGAGAGATCAAGGCGGGCATTTTCAACGTGCTTAAAAACACCACAAACAGACATTCCAGTGTCAAAGACCTGCTGAAACAGCTAGAAAAAAAGACGGCGAGCTAGAGGGAAACCTCTCCACAATCATGCGTAGTGTGCGTCAGTACAGGCATAAAACTGCCGGTGACTCTAGTTAGGGATTTCATGACGCTAAGCTGTGCAGAATATAGCTCGCCAGACATCCTTAAGCTACTCGGTGACTACGATCCCGGCTCAAAAGTAAAATGTGCAATGAAGACCGTGTCCAAGCACGCGATGTTCCAAATTGCGTTTGGTGAGGTGGTGTGCAGAGGTGCACCGCATTACCACGTCATGCTTTGGATAAAGGGAGCCCCGGGGTCGATCCCGATCACGTGGTTCTCGCCTGGATACAGGAGAGAATCACGGTAACATCCCAGACAAAGAAACTGACCCGGAACTGTACGCCTTGGTCATGAAATATCAGATGCATCGGTGCAGCCTAGACAGGGAAAGTACATTAAAAGGTGTAGATTCAACTTTCCCAGAATAGCGACGGCCATGGAATACTAGGCAGAGAGTGTACGATCTTCCCAGAAAAGGCAGAATCAACGATTACAATCCCTTGCTGCTGCACCTTTGGAATTGACGTCCAGTACATAGCGAGACCAGCATGGCGCTCACCGGTTACATTACGGCGTACGTCACAAAAAGCGCCACGTTTGCGGAACTGTCTAGCCTGTCTAGCACAGGCACTACTCTCTCAAGGTACGCTTACGCTTCGCACAGTACTGCTGAAAGAAAAGTGACCGCATGTGACTAATTGTAATGGCTTCTTAGTACAACCTCAGTGAGGTTCTAGGGCAGCTAGACAGTGAGGAGAACGATGCTTATGGCCTTGTTGATTGAGAGGACAGTGACTGGGATCATATATAGAATCTCAAGCTAGAAAATATGGAACCTGATGAAGAAGATCTTGGGATGGACTAAGTTCCTGGATCTGGTAAGTCTAGAGTAGCATCTGTAGCTTCAGTATAACTGTATTTAGGCTAGTTAGTACAGCAGTGGACATCATGAGCCACCATTGAACTTGTAAACCTCTTGTAAACCTGTGTGTATGTGTAGGTGAGTGAGGATGAAGAAAACATTTCCCGGGAAAATGGCGTCTGCCGATGTGACCTCACAGACAAGTTTCTGCTGATTCTGCTTGAACCATGTCACCGTGAGAACATTAAGAACACTTATTTAGTGTCTTCAGTCACTTTGTGCCTTCATACGATATTGTTTGTGTACATAATTGTAAATGTTTGTAAACAATCGCTAATTAGGGGGGGTGGTCAGTTGCTAGGTAACGATGATGGTGTCAAGATACCTCTGGGGTCTGCGCTACCTGTAGGAAGTATTTATGATATATGAATTTTTAAAGAAAACTGTTAAAACGGGGAAAGGGTTAAATTAAGTCCAAAGTCCGCCGCCAAATAATAGTTCTAGCAGCTAGCTTAGCAAATACACATGACGGCAATGAATAACATTAATAAACATTATGAATCTCATTAACACTACATTAACCCTTTCCCCGCTGAAGCCGTCTTTTTCCGGCCGCACCACTGTAAAAATTGTTGTCCACACTGTGTTGGAGTGTTGGAGCTATGCACACGCTGTAGGTACCAGCATTGAGCTGCTCTTTCACGTGGTATATTTAATATCTTGCCTCAAGGTACGCTTCGCACAACAACAGTACTGCTCAAATAAAAGTGACTGCATGTGACTAATTGATAATGGCTCTTCTTAGTACAACCTCAGTGGGCAGCTAGACAGTGAGGAGAACGATGCTTATGGCCTTGTTGAGTGAGAGGACAGTCATAGCTAGATATTAAACTACCTCAAGCTAGAAAATAAAGAGCCTGTAGAAGAAGCTCTTGGGATGGACTAAGCTAGAGAGTAGCATCTGTAGCCTTGATAGTACAGCAGTGGACATCATGAGCCCTGGACATCATGAGCCCTGTGTGTAGGTGAAGAAAACATTTCCCGGGAAAATGGCGTCTGCCGATGTGACCTCACAGACAAGTTTCTGCTGATCCTGCTTGAACCATGTCTCCGTGAGAACACGTGTCTTTAGTCACTTTGTGCCTTCATACAATAATTATGTAATCGCTAATTAGGGGGGTGGTCAGTTGCTAGGGGTGATGATGGTGTCAAGATACCTCTG
Organism: Halichondria panicea; assembly: GCF_963675165.1. NCBI lineage: Eukaryota > Metazoa > Porifera > Demospongiae > Suberitida > Halichondriidae > Halichondria > Halichondria panicea. The sequence goes on along the minus strand of NC_087385.1, from coordinate 3,026,531 downwards.
AGGTCTGCGCTACCTGTAGGAAATATTTACAAGTCATTTCAATGAATTTTTAAAGTATTTATTCTTTTTTTAAGGTTAACACTATATGTTGGCAATGAATAAAATTAATCTTATCAGTGCCTGACCCAGGCCTTAAGGGTGCCCGCACATAGCAACCACAAAAATGCAACGTTTAGATCACGTGTGCAATCTGAGACTTGCACTCGCAGTATTTAATTTCAATGCGTGCGCTAGTGTAGTAGTAACCACAAGTAACAACATAGTGGTTTTGTGAGAATGTCTTCAATTAAATTAACTACAAGCTGCAAAAGAAAATCAGGTAGCTACACAAACTAAACAAACTAATAAATCAATAACAAAATAAGCCAGATTTGTAGCAAAGGAGTGCCTTCAGTAGTAGATGGGAGAAACGTAAGTGTGCCAATAGAGGCTCAGTACAATCAGCACTAGAGCATTAGTCACACAGCAGGTTGGATTGTCTCTTGATGTTAATACACACTGTCTTCATTTGTATCGAGTGCATGGAGACGTGCATGGAGACTTCAGTGCTTTGGACGTTGTGGATAGTGTTGGCAGTGTTGTCCTTTCTCCTCAATGGCCACCTGCATGTGGCTCTTCCACCATGTTCCAGCACACAATAGCATCACATCCTTGCCACCAAGTTAGCCTGTGGTCAGGTACGAAAAAATATTATGAACAGGGGTGATGACAAAAATGGGTTGGCTCCTATGGATGGATTCTACCTGACCTGGTGCCACTATATAATTATTCACTGTACATGCACATGTATTGTCCAGATGAAGGGGACAGTCACCTTGCTGGCAAAAAACTTGGGATGGAGGACCTATACTTACAAACACGCTAGGAACTCGTCGGCAATCTGTGTTATATTAAACTCACAGAAGCGCGATCAGCTGCCTCCCCAACCTCCCTATTCGGTCTGCTAATAAGCAGATGGAGCTGTGTGGACCTCACAAAAGCAGAGGTTCCACCAATCTGATGCCCGGGGAAGCCAAGCATTACTGCAGCCCAGACAAAGAGACTTGCACAGCACTCTGGTGACACTGAGGTCCAAGAGTGGTATTACACAGGCTTTCATGGAAGCTCTGAAGGGGAAGGAGTGAAAAGCAAGGCCCTGTGTATCAAGCTAGCAAAGCTAGTTCATAGTTGTTTACCTTCAAAGTCCATCAAAACAGCAGCCAACCCTGGCAGAAGTCTATGAGCCAGCCAATTGTCAGCGCTGCCCCAGCGTTGCCTATCTCTTCTTTTCAGGCTACTAACAAATGGCTCTTGATCTTCAACGCTAATTCTGCACTCTACGTACGCAATTGGGGCGTGGTCTACAGTTAATTTATACTCTAGCGTACGCGTACGCAAGAGCCAGATATAAAAAATGTTCGATCTGACTATCTACGTACAGGACTTGGTCTATATTTAGCATGCTGCTATAATTAGGTAAGGTGAACAAAGTTACGAGCTAACTTTGTCCATATACGGTCTAGATTTTTCTCTAGAGGGTGTGTCATGACAAAACATTCTCATAAATAGATAACAAAGGGATTTTACATGTTGAAGAGCTGTGTGTAGTGCACCTGCAAACAAACGATCAAGTCCATAGCACTCTACTGGTTTCCTAGACGGAACTTCTTTTATGAAAATCAAGTGTAAAATCTGTTCTCATCATCCTTTCCTCTCCATTTTTGGAGTGCACACTAGTAGAGTGTTGCTTCATAATCCTGTGAAGGATCCATGTCTCCCCTGCAGGTAGTTTCATAGTTAGCTTTCCCTAGCAACGTGTGTGTGGGCGTAGATGTTCCAGCACCCTTAACTACCCAGAGTACTTATACTTACAGCAGAAAATGTTGGTGAAAAAGCTGACTATGTAACGAATCACAGGCAGCAAGTGGAAGAGTTTCAGCAGGTCAAACAGAAAAGGAACACTTACTTCGCTTGTTAGGCCGAATCACCATAAAGTGTCATCAGCATTTTCTGGGTTCACAGCTGACCACTGGACGACTACATTGTACGGTTTTCCAGTGGCGGATCCAGTGCAGGGCACGTGACCCCCTTTTCTGACCAGCTCGAATAAAAACAGCTATCTGCTATCTCCTGCTATCTCCTGCATACATACTGTCATCAATCAATGATGGAATTTCCACTCCTTAACCTTTCGGAAAAATCTTGTACCTTGAGCAGGTACTGACACACTTGAAGGTCTTGTCAACCACATCTTAAGGAAGACGTTTTCACTGCTACAGGAGAACACTGAATATGTAAATCTAGTCGTTTCTCCACTTCCCTTGTAAAATTTCAAACTGCAGAAGATACTATTGCTTTAGCTGAAAAAACAATGCGAAATGCACAGGAACAATGGAACAATAGAAAGCAGCTCACATGTGTGGTATGGTAAACCATTAGAAGTGTGGCCTGCTATACCATCGTCAGATATTTCGTATGTGCCTGTGCCTATTCCTCATTTTTTTTTGGCCCCAGTATTGGGACTGATCTTATAATTATCTTGTTTGTTCATTGATTCTGCATGGTCATCTTCAAAATACACTTTTTTACTTTTCGCTGAGCTAGCGTTCCGAAGAATACAGTCTTTTGAAATCGAATTTCAGATTGAGTCTTAACACTGTTCAGCGTTTTTTCTGGATCTCCAAATGTGCTGTCACTATGTGCTGTCACTATTTTGCGACTGGCACTCAACGTCCTCATCTCATCTCATCACAGCCCTCTCCTTTTTCTGTTCTTTGTCACACGGTCAATAAGATAAAATACGGTAAGAACTGGAGAAACAAAGAAAGAAAGAACGAACCGTCTAAGAAAAAGGAGAGCCTGCCTCGCTAAGTCGCGTGACGGTGGCACAGTGAAAATGAGCGTGGGCTTTCAGTAGATGGGCGGAGCCTGGCAGGCAACAAAGCCACAGGACTTTATAATTACAAGTCTGGAGAGTTTTAGACGATGTTAATACATAGTGAAGTCTGAGACTAAAGGTCTATCTTTGAGCCTAGCCTCCAAATTGAGGCTTGAGTTACTATTATTATTTTATTGAGCAGTAGTCTAGTCTAGAAACAGGAAACAGGTTGTTATCTCATGAGTACTGACAAAGTGAGACTAAACCTATGGGCGCACTGCGCTCCGGGGAAACTCATTTAACAATGAAATTCAAATTGAGTCTTTGTTCACAACTCCAAAGCGGGTTCACAATCAAGACAGTACAACTTGTCTTCTAAGCTGCCCATTCCCATCAGATTACCACTTCGATTTTGAATCCAAAAATCGAACTGCCCTCACGGAAAACAGATTACACGAGAGCTTTTGCACATAGAGAACACGATACACGATACATGCTTTATGATACATGACTGTATCGTGTTCTCTATGTGCGAAAGCTCTCGTGTAATCTGTTTCCGTGAGGGCAGTTTGATTTTTGGATTCGAAATCAAAGTGGTAATCTGATGGGAATGGGCAGCTTAGAAGACAAGTTGTACTGTCTTGATTGTGAACCCGCTTTGGAGTTGTGAACAGACTCAAGGAGATGGTGTGTAATTGTCGAACGTCTCAAAGAAGTCACAACTTTTGGGATGTGTTCAAGGCAAACTCATCAAACTCATCAACCAGAAGGCTACAGATACCAATGATTGTGGACAGAGAATAGAAACCTCCTTTGTAGCGTGCATCCTCTCCGTACTTCATCTTATACAATTCAGCAATCTTTAAGTGGGCGTTTCTCAATACCACTATTTCAGAACTTTGAGCGCATAACTCAGGCATGAAAAGAGGTATGTGCAAACTAAGCATATCAATGCATAGGCAATTCTTTGCTCTATCATCTGGTATTTAAATCTCAACAATTGTAGTCTGCTCCAATATGGCCTTTTTCCCAGAGCCTGTCACATATTGCAGGTGTATTTTACTATGTACTTTATTCGGCCTAAATTAAGGTCATCCTGATCGTGGCCCGCAATAGTGACTTTTTTTGCGAAATTCTAATTCTGCGATACTTAGGAAGTAGCTCGAACTACGCACATCCCTGTATAGAGAAAGAGCTGTAGAATCACGTGCAATTTAGTCTAGAATTTTCCAAGCCACGTTGCTATGTTAAAATTTCATTACAATCTTACCGCACAAAGTTTATAGCTATGGCTAGATTGTTTACTTGTGCCGATGTGCTTGAACAGCTTGAGGACAGATGTCTCCTCTGGTGATGACAGTGCCTATGAAGGAGAGGGGATAGTAGGATACCTCCCAAAGGCTACGCTGATGAACTGTCTGGGACTGAGGACATGCATGACATGGACCTAGACGCTAGCGCTATACACCAGGACGGTGAAAGACTAGGAGAGGGCTCACTGTGTGACTCTGGCAAGTAGTATAGTATAGAATATCAGTAGTGTAAGTATAGTATAGCTAAAATAGAATTAGCAGTAATGAACAGTCTTTATGTGAGCTTGTAAATTTCATAGATCGTTCACCGATGTAGTAATACATGTACGTATTGTACTTTAAATTGGCCTAGGCTGATCCATAAAAAAAATTTTTTGGATTTTATCGCCGAGTATTTAAAATGATAAAAACGGGTGAGCGTAATAACTGTGGTTGTTATGGCAACACATGTTGCACCCTTGTTGTATGGGCATTCTATTGGTATATGGTTGCTAGCCATTTTATTTCTCTGGAAACCCGATAGAGAATTTACAGACATTTCACTTCACTGTTAATTAAGAATCCGACGGTTAAAGGGTTAAAATGCATCAGTTGATTGATTGCTTGTGCAACCGCTCCAATGGTGAAAAAATATGGATTTGATTGAGACCATTCATTGATGAAGCTAAGTTGTACGAAGCTATATGTTGTGAGTTTAGTGTACGTTATATTCGGAGAACCAAAAGTGTTTGCTCTGGCAGATACCCTGGCTGCCCACAGTATCGGAGGATTTAAGGTTGGTGTTGGGTTTTCTCTGCGTAAGTGTCGCATGTGCCTTACTACTATATCAACTAAGGTGTTTGTGCAGCTACTAAATGTGGTGCTGTCATTGTATAGCTTAGTTCACAGCAAGAATTGAGAACGAAAGGCTCACTGCCACTACACAACGTATGGCATAAACTTTCAAGCCCGTTAAATGATGTTGAAGGTTTGCCTCAGCACGTTCTTTTTTGAGGCCCTACGAATTCTCTGTAATGATTCGAAAATTTGTTGTCGAAAAGTTTATCACATTGAATGAACTGAATGACTGCATACAATCATAATTATTTGTATTCATATTCCACTTGAGGCAAAAGACAAACCTTCACTCGTTAAGGCAGGCTGGTTCAAATGTGGCTGAGTCATGTGAGCTTTACTCGTGCTAGCTGCTCAGATGTGGATGAATTTGCCGTGTTTCCTGCTATGCGAAGTTTTGAGTTTTGTACAGCTTGAGTAGTTACCAGCTGGAATTCTGGGAGCCCAACACAATCAACTGTTTTCCCAATGTTACCCCAATGAGTCTATCACTCCAAAAATGCACTATATGGTCTCACCAGATAATCAGGTATGTGTGAGTGTACAATTAATTCTAGAAGATGCCCCCCTATGCATAGTATGTGCATCCATTTTACATACGCTACATGTAATTAATGTACATATACAATTTCAATTTCAGAACTGGGACGACTTGAAAATTCGTACTCTCAAGGGCGTATAAAAGAAGATGCAACTCCTGGTGTTTTGCGAAGAAGAGAAAGAGATGGCTTCTCTACACCTACTACAATGGGCGAATGCTAGTAAAAAGTACAAAATGCTCTATGTGGTTAGCTCAACCCTACTGCCACAGTCTCCTGAAGTCAAGTTTCTGACACTCTGTGCTGATGCTGACACAGTCTGTGCCCCTACTGCCGAGTCACCGAGTCACCCACTCAAGTTGGTAAGTTGAGCCTAGAACATATGCTGGCCTAGCTAGCTAGGTTCAATCAGACAGTAAAAAGTAGCTTACATATAGTGAGTGTAGCCGTCACTGTAGAACCTACAATATACGACTTGGCTGGAGTCTACATCGCCTTTTGAAGAAGAAATACAGCACTCTGAAAAGTGGGAAGAGCTCATATTTCGGTCGCATGTCTTTATTTGTCCACGAATCAATGGGTCCAATACAGAATCCTCGTTTTTGTGTTGTCGTGTGTTGTCGTTTCTTGTGGCAAGTCTTTTACAATACAATTAGTGTACAGGAGACAGCAGCTACTTCCATTGTCTGGCTTCGTGCTTTATCCTGGCATCAAAGAATCAAAGAGTATCCTGAAGAAATACGATTCTCTGCCAATGAGGTATACCGTTTAATTCTCTGACATGTTACCGATGGCACGTTCCCTGTAATTACGTACTGCTTATGACTGCTGCAATCCTTGTAAACAACAGATCCTGCATGATATAAAACAGCTAGCTACTACTACCAGTGGCACGAAAGAGGGCACGTACCTATATATAGTGTGACAGTAAAGCAGTAGCCACAGACATCAGACACTTTTTATATCTATTGTTAGTTACGCAATATAGTTGTGACACATGCACGAGTGCCGAGGGCCGCGGGCAAAGGCCCAATGTGCGTACGAGTGAGCTAACTGATTTGTTGCCTTCCTTGTACATTCCATTCCTTTCCGTGTACACATCACTCCTTTTGTAGGACAACTAGTTTGCAACTACTTGCTGTGGAATGCACCAGACACAGTGTTATACTCCACTGAATATAGGATGTGGGTATTGTTTTGAAGCTGAACTTCCTAAAAAGTTGGTAGACACGCTCAAAGTGTGTTGCTGTATAACATTCCCAATGCTTCTTCAATTGGCATTGACTCTTCCAATTACGTCTTGCGAGAGTGAGAGAAGCTTTAGTCAGTTGAAACTCATAAAGACACCCCACCGTTCTACAATGTCGGAGAACGACTTAATGGTCTTGCTTTGATGAAAATCAATCGTGCCCATTGTGAATTGCTTGAATTGCTACAGACAAGTTGAAGGAACTGACAAAATTGTTTGTTCAACTCAGAATGAAGCTCCCTAATGCACTGCACTGTAAGACTGCACTGTAAGACTGTTATATTAATTTGATGTAAGTTTTATATTAAATAAAAGGGGCGTGGTTTCGCCGCGCTGTGCGCGGGCAGCTATAAACACCGGGCAGCTATAAACACACTTATAGCTTCCCCCTTTAGATATCTCTATTTTTACTAGGGATATAATAATGATGTGTAGGCAACAATGATGTGTAGGCAACAATTACTGATACCCAATACAGAATAAATACACATTTTTCTTTACAAATATATATTTCCTACAGATAGCTGGGGGTAGATGTCATGGTTACCTAGCAACTGACCACCCCCCAACGATTTTTTTTACACATTTCACGGTGACATGGTTCAATCAGGATCGGCAGACGCTCTTTTGTTTTCTTCACCTACATACAGGGCTCATGATGTCCACTTGTGTATTAACTTAGACTAAGCATACCATACTGAAGCTATCCAGACTACTCCTACAAGGTCCAGGACTTTGGTTCATGCTCAGGAGCCGGCTCTATATTTATTGCTATATTTATAGCTTGACTTCTGAAAAGTAGTTTCCTCTCTTGTTGTACTACGAAGATCTTGTAGCCAACGGTCACTTTTCTTTCGACAGTACTCGTGAAAGAGCAGCCCAATGCGCATGTGCTGGTACCTACAGCGTGGGCATAGCAGCGCCCACAATAATTTTTTTAAATTATCATATGACGGGAGAAACGGTTAATTTGTCAATTTTTTTCCATGATGCTAACACATAATAAAGGGCGTACAAATAAATGTACAAAATTTACAGCATAATCTATGATAAGTATAGCTGTTCATACAATCGTCTACAATCGTCAACATGCTTTTATATCTCATTGACTAACCTGTATATATCACTCACTTGTATATATCACTCGCTCCTAAACTCCTAAGAAGCTATGATGTCTTTTCTTTTCCTCATGTATGTATAAATGTATGTGTAAATGTATAAGAAGATTTTATATAGGTTCATACAAGTACTTTTATATCAACTAGCGCTGCTGTAAACCGCCATAGGTCCACTGGTGTAGAAATAGGAAGCTTTTCTTTTCTTGCCATGGCACAGTACAGCTAGCTAGCCGGCCAGCTCTCGTGTGAAAATATGGTAACGCATTGTGGCACGTGCTACTGAGGAGCAAAAGAAATAGCATAGACTGGACATGTTTTGAACCGACATTGATAAACTGGCCTAGGACAGTGAGTTGTGAGTCAGATCCATACACAAACATGCGCTACAATGTTTTTGTATTTTTTTGTATTACTTCGATTTCATCAATGATGTTGGCTGATGCACATGTATCATCATGTCAATTGGTGCTACTCTGTATACTGTAGCTGTAGCTAGCAAACTGGAGACCACACCTAGATCTACACAGCAATCCAATTACTTGTACGGCCTGTAACAGTGACTAGAGAGATCTGCCACAGGATATCTACATGAGCAGGTAAACAATAATATTACTCACCTTGCAGTGAACGTAGCGAAGATCTTGCGCATGCACTACAATAGTCTATAGTAGCATTTATTCCCGCAGTAGATTGAGTAATATTTGAATTTTCATATAAATAGAACAAATAATTATTTAGGCAGGATGCTAGAATGGTATATCAATGTTATCAATGTAACAATAAGTCATAAAGAATCATACAGCACAGAACTGAACTAATATATACTAACACAGAGAACATACAAAGACAGTACAAACAGGAAATACAATAAACCACAAAACTAATTAACTAACTAGAACAGTACAGTCACTACAAATAGTGTCCAAAATACAATGGCAATTGCTCAAAAAAGCAGTAAAAGATGCAGATAAACTAAAAGAGAAACATCAAGAAAATTATGACAAAAGGCAGTCTGTACGGAAATTTCCACGGAAAGAAAAACCAAGCCTTGGTTAGTAGTGAATACTGCTGTGTACTCAGAGATGATGAATTCATGGAACAAAAGTTAGACAGCATAAATGGTTAGACAGCAAGCAAAATGAATATTATCAACCAGCATGATTGAACCACCCAAAGCAGTCATCAGCTGTCACGCTCTAATCTCATCACTTTCTTCTGCACGGAAAACATGATGCTTCCACCATTGAATGGGCTCCACAAAATCCATCATATCGACACAGGCGTAGCCAGACTTTTGAGACAGGGGTAGAACAACTCCTAGCGCCGCAAAATTTTTGAGACCACGCCCACTTCCCCCCGGTGCCACACACCCTCTACATTGAGCCACACCTACTAAATGTAATACAGTACGTATGGCTATGATATATGATACAGCAAACAGAAAAAGAAAAAGGTAAGTAATAATGATGGTTAATCTTCATCAGCTTCATCAAATTCACTAAGTATGTCCATGAGTTTCATTCTACGGGAATGTTTTCTTGCAAACATGTTGATTATTTCATCCAGGTTCAGCTTCATTCCATACTGTGTGTGTAGTAATGCTAGTCCACTGAGTCTTTCTTGTCCCATTGTAGAGTGGAGATAAGTCTACGTAGCACACTGACTCACACTGACTCACACTCGCAACTTGTGACGCAGAATGGTGTTAATATTGGGCCTAATATTGGGCCACATGTTGAATCTAGGGGTTTTTGATGGTAAGTCAGGGTTAGATGACTTCCACAGATCAAGTTCAGCTTCAAGAGACGAGAGGTCTTCAGCATAGAGGTCTTCAGCATAGCTGGCTAGAAGCTGAACTGCTATATTCCCTATACAAAAACCATGTATGTAATGCTACCGTGGTAAAATTGGTTGGGTCCTCTTCGGGTCCTCTTCTTCCGTGATGAACAAAAGTATAGAGTCTAGTGTCCTTTAATACATTCATAGGTTAAATTTGTTCCATAATCCCAAGAGCTTTCGTATGTAGTCCAGTTTTTTGCGTAAACAGAGTTATCGTTTCTATTTGGTAGAGTTCCTTTTGTGCAATAGTGACTTGTTTCTAACTCTTTTATGTCTACTTTCAGCTTGTATTTAGTTGCAATTTTACAAGCCCTTTTTAAGAAACAGTACTCATCCATATTACTATTCTTCAAGTTTTCCTGGTTGTATGTATGTAGGTTGATCTACTGAAAGGCAAAAATCGCCTATTCATACCATTTAGAATGTGTTGTAGTGTTGAGTATGGCTTATTTCATCAGACGTTTTATGCTCCCTTTTTAAGAAACACACATGCTTTTAAAATTATACTGACTTTATGAGAGTGTTTATCTCCATCAACTGGTACAGGTTTTGTGCTAAATTTTAGTCAGTTGCAGAAAATATGACTGGAGGTGTAAGGCCTGATTATCGGCTTATACAGAACTGGGATAGAAAGCTCCAGGTCCAGTGCCACAGTGTTTTACTAACTCATTCATATGCCCCCCCCCCCCCACATACACAGTCATACTTCATCGTACTATCAGTATGCTGGAAGAAATTTATGAAGCTGAAGAAGGAAGAGTTGATTGACTATTTTGGGCTACATAATTATTAAAAAACGAAATGAAAGACTTTGTTACCTCATGCTATAATTTATTAAAATTTGGTATTAATAAAATGTCGTACAGAAGGCTACAGTACTATCAGTCTATCTATGTTATCTAGTTTTTGTGCATACAAGCTTATATCAAATGTGAGAATGGACATGAACACAAGAAGTATTGTCTAAGTATTAAAGTGTTGTTTCTGAGCTTCTCTCTTTCTTGTTGACTTTGAGAATCCCTTAACTTGAGGCAGATTCTTGGGATGTCAACTTGCATCTGTCATCAATGACTAGTCTCGAAAGCTTCAAATTTTCTACCGTTGCCAATCTTTCCCTTCCTATATCTTTGATCTGTATAGACTGATAAGTTGATCTGTATAGACTGGCTCTGTATAGACTGGCTCTGTAATAGTGATCTCATTAGGTACCACTGCTTGATCTTCATTGACTGTGTTTGAGAGATCATCTTCTGCTGTAGGTGCTTCTAAGCTGGTAGGTGTTTTTCCCAGTTGGGAGGGTTAATATGGTGGTGTTTGAAGTGGGGGATTCTGGTCTGGTCTAGTAGGTGTTGTTCCTGGTAGATCATTGGTAGTTGTGGTTGGTTCGCTTGCAGCGAATCTTTTACCGATGTACTGGGTGTTTGAAGTTGGGGATTAGGTGGTAGATCACCGATGTATGGTAGTGGGGGATTCTGGTATAGTAGGTGTTATTCCTGGTAGATCACTGCAGTTGTTGCTTGGCTGTCTTCAGTTGCAGCTGGAAATAATCTTCTACCAATGTCCTTAAAAAGTCGAATGTAGCATTCCAAGCTGATTGACTTCGATCCCACGTACTTTTAATGGTGGTGTTTCTAAAAGTGGGTAGTGGTGGACCTTGAGGTTGTGTTGACGGATCGTTGTCAGAGTCTAAAAATGTTGCCAACACCATACACCTTCTCCTTTAAGAGATTTAGTTGGATTAAGAACAAGGAGTGAAGGGACTCCTTTCAGCAGTTCTGTTAATTGTTCTGGCTTCTTCATTGCTGCTATAACAAAACCTCTAGCTTTAAGTTCGTCTCATAACTCAGCCACTAACAGCTTATCCAAAGGTTTAAGTTTTCCTGCTTGTCCACCGTATTTACCTCTTAGAATGAGTGATTGTAGACATTCCAATGATAAGGTCTTGCATAAGGCACCCACAACTTCCACATTTGTAAGTGCCACCTACCTGGGTCCCGCGCTCGAACTGCTGGGCTGGTTTGTCTCCACAAAAGAACAAAAGAATCTTGCTTGGTCAGCAATAGGAGCGTCGGATGCGATAGCTTTTGTAGGCATTCCAGTCGGTCTGATATCAAAGCCAACTGATAGTGCTGATGTACGGGGGGCTATCATGTGTATCACAGGTTGTTCTATTTCTTCCTGTATGTTTGTTGTTGTTGAACCACCATTTTTTTGCCACTCTGTAAGGAATACTTCTCTGTCATACACCTTGTTGGAGCACAGTAGAGAGTGGTCGTGCCAGAATGCTAATGTTCGTGTCCTCAGAGCAGCAAGTTGGTGTTGAAGGTCACAAAGAGTTGCACTGGGTGAGACAAGGCAGTGTGCAAGGGATAGAAGCTCACGTTGCTGAATTTGCTGGTCACGCATGTACTTGTGATGCCTTTCTAATATTTTTTTCCGTATTTCAATTAATGATAGCTTTCTGCCTAAAATCTCCACCTCTTCATTTTTTACGGCTGTTACTGTACAATATGAGGCTCTCATTTGCCGCTAGCAATCAGTTCCATTTTCTCGACATTTATAATTTCAGGTGTTGGTAAGCATGGGGTTGATATCTCACCCCCTGGAAGTCTCTTTTTTTTTTCTCGGAGTCCTAGGGGGAGGAAGTGACCTCTTTTGCTGTCTAGCACATTAAAACCTTGTTTTATCGCATATTCCTTCAATACTTGACCTGTATTTTTTCCAGGAATTTGTAGCTGTTTTGCTGATTGTGACCAGTTGATGGTTTCTCCTGTGGGATGCGATTGGAGCAATGTGATTCTCATCAGCAGGTGAGTGCAGTTAGTTCGAAAGACATCGCAAAGCTTGTATGGATTCGGCTTCAGCTGTTTTCACTCATTGCTAACATGCTGCACGATTTTTCTTTTTTGGGCCCTGTCACGTTTTTTTTTTTGACTTTCGATATTTTTTGTGTTAAATTTGCTTCCGGTGCCATTCTCGAGCTGTATGAATGACCATGTCGTTCTTGCCACTGTTCTCCTAGTACCATGCAAACTTCATCCCTTTTAGGTTGGGGTGTTTCACAGAGAGTGTTCTACTCTGAAGACAGGTTGTTCTGGGAACGCCATGTACGTGGTGTCTGCTACATTCTGTGCACTTCGAAACGGAGTTCTCAGTAACTTTTTCCAGTTTTCGGTGTGCCTCGTAATCTCTCATTGCGGACTCACCTGAAGGGTTACAGAAGCTTCTTGATATCGTCTCTCATTATACGAGTACATGGCGATATGAAATTAACTCCTCCAAGTCGGCAGTCATGGTATTTGGTGAATCAACAAGATCACGTAGCCACTCCCGTTCCTTCTCTGTTTGCTTGGAAATTATCCAGGAGGTAGATAGTTACAAACACCTTGGTGTCCTTCGCTTAGTGTCTACTTCTGGCTCCCTCAGAATCTGCTCAGCGGGTGGGAGTTCTGTGGGCGTAAGGTTCCACCTGCTTTACTCCTCACTCTGCCTTCTCTATGGATCAGAACTCTGGTCCCTAACAAAGAGCGATCTCAACATGTTGGAGAGAACTCACAGGAAACTGCTTCGCACAATTCAAGGCCTGCCTACCAGATGTCCGTCACTCGCCCTCTCCAGCTCGTTGGAGATCTCGGCATTGGTGGACTGCAGACAGCTTTGTTTCATTAACATGCATGTCTTCAGAAGATCTCCCGAAGAAGATTATGGTTCTCGCCGACTCTCTATTAAAAACATGGTCCACACACGTCTCATCTCGTTGCTACCCTTCACTCTCGTCTATGATCGCAAACGGGAAAAATAAAGGATCTTTTAAGGCAGCTGCAAAGAAATCTGTACTAGTCACACCATACATCAAGATGACAGACACATGCCCCCTGCTATGGTCATGATTTCAGAATCAGGGGGCTGGAGCTGGATGCGTCCAGGTTTAGATACCGCAACAGAGGAAATATCTCTCCCGGGGATGCATCGTGTAAACTATGGAACACTGAAGAAGAATCACCTTCACACTTTTTAGTAAGTTGCCCTGCTCTCTCAGCGCGCTCTCCTGCACCCTCCTACAAGGCCTTGTCTGGCTGCCCACGCGCAAGCTTGCTCTTCATCAAAGATCTAAGGCAAACCCGCGCTGATCTCCTTCTCACACGCACATTGGTTTAAAAGCTCCACCCTCTTGCTGTATTATAATTACCCAATTTCAATATTCTTTTTCGTATGCTACTCTTCATTAATTGGAGGCTACAAAGAAGAAGAGTCATAAACCACAAGTGGGCGGAAACCATGGCGACCGTGTGAGCGGAGCTTCAAATTCGCCAATTCAGCAATAATTGAAACCTTAATGCACCACAGCGGTAAAGAATTACCCTTGTCCCGAAAGGAAACTGCTATTGTGATTCCACCATGATACAACAGTTTCTCTCTTGATTCTATCTGTGATTCCACATTACTTGAGAGCTGAGCCAGTGGTGCTATTGGAGCATCCCCACAACAATTTACATCTTCTATGTATAGGAAAACATGGAGGAAGATAATTATGAACTGTTGTCTTTGCACTGAAATTGTGCGTTTTTGTCCTCAAATTTGGCTGAGAAAGTAAGCACGAAGTTGCAATAGCTATGCAACAACATCGATTGTCTTGTCCAACACATTGCAGAGCTGCATTTAACTTGAAAGTTCCTTCACTGAATTCCATGATAGAATAATAATGCAAAAATTTTTGCTACTTTGATGCAGAGTGCATGCAGTCTCTTAGCCTCGGTCCCAGGCCGATTTTTTTTTAATAGAACGAAGTTGAAAAATACGTAGGCGACCTAGCGTTCAATTGGAGACGGATCGGCCTGGGGTCGAGGCTAGCAGTCTCTTTGATGCTTTGTCAACTAACCTTACCATATTTACCCGAGGCGCGCGTGGGCGGCCATGGGTCATTTGGTTTGTCTGTTTGTTTGTAATTTCAGGATCTGCTCACCTGGCTGCCACAGCACTGCGTTTATAGCCTTCACACAATAAGTTATTAGTTTTAACAATAGTAGATTTCGATGTTAGAGCTTTGTTGTCGAATAAAAGCGAGCATAAACTAAGAAGCTTGAACTTGCACGTTGGCTAGCTAGCTAACACTATACACGCGGCCTTTATTCGAGGCACCCTCCGTATTTACAGCTTAAGTGATCCCGTACCAAAAACAGTGGAAAAGAGTCACTACAAATAGAATTGTGACTTGTTTGTTGCTCTGTTAGGACTCCAGGATCCCAGGAGTCATATCATACATGTACTTCTCTGAGACTCCAGGCATCTTTGCTGTGATCCTAGTCCACTGCATACTAAAACTCTGCATGCCTCTAGTCTGGTTTAGTTTAATTGCTCCTGAGTTGCTGTGCTAGACAGTTCAGTCATACACCACTACATGCACTGCATTATATCACTCTTCTGGTTTCTTTATAATCATGTCACCAGCCGATCTTTGACTTTGTTCTATCGTGCAGAAAATGATAGCAGAAGAGGGGGGCCTAGAATTTTAACAGTTTGGACCCCCTGGGGGGCCTAAAATTTTATGACACCGGCTCTGGCAAGTCTACTTGCTTCCAGACGCTTGTTTGATGCCATCTCCTTGTATGAGCCTAGAGTTGTGATGGCGATTTCTCTCTCTTGACACAAATAGTTTAATCAACCATGTGGGTGACTAGAGTATATCGGTGGCTACCCTCGATCCCAGGCCGCACTTCCCTAGCGGGAAGTGGGCCTGGTATCGACTGCTTGCGCATGCGCTAATATCCCCCCGGTATCTGGGGGCTTTGGATAACATCGTTTATGCTCAGTAAAACTATGACATCACAACGAAAGGAAGTGGATTGAAGGGAAAGTTCGATTGAAGGTTTCGGATAGCATTCTCTGATAGCTACTCTTAGCCTGTTATGTTACTCACAGCCTGCAACAGTGTGGATGACGATCGTCTGAAAGGAGTGACGGCTGATAAGAGCCTATATGGACAGGCCACGCCCATTTAACACTAACTTTGGTGAAAGTCTACTATACTACTGCTACTGATTCTATCAGAAGAAAATAGCAGTACAACAAACCTGCACAGCTCTGTTTCTAGCTAGCTAGCTATATAGCTCTGTGTATGACTTTTAGTATATTCTCTGATGTATCCATTATTATAGGAATATTTACGGAAAAAAATCTAATAGACTATTATAGTATTATAGAAATATTTACGGGAAAAAATCCAATAATTTGGCGCATGCGCAAGCAGTCGATAGCCGGCATTCTTTCAAAGGCCGGTGAAGGAGGCTAGTGGCTACCAGGCCCTCTAGTAAGAGGGGCTGGAATCGCAGAGGAGGCGCGAAGCACTTAACCTTTGCTAATCAGGTCTCTAATTGCCGTTGTGTTAATTGCATGCCAGTCTCATAAATTAGCCGCCCTTCCTACCTTAAGGTTGAGAAGGGCGGCTGATTCAAGAGCCTAACCATGGGTACACAGGAGTGAACTGCTATAAAGATCTCTCTCACTTGCACTGAGGAGATATCAAGCATTCAAGAGCTTCCAACTGCATGAGATGTGGAATGCTTCTTCAGAGATATGGTGGGCACATTTTACACTTCACACCGTCAAGTAAAATTGGAAGAAAGTTCTCCCAAACGAATGGATTTCTCGTTGCCATTAATTATTACTGTTTTATCAAATGCCTTCATTTGATGTACGTGCGAATATATACTACAATGTGCCAGTTTATCATCCTCCTCCCTCACAAATTACTGCAATATAACTGACCACAACTATTTATAAATTGGACATTGATAATCATGCATGAGCATTATATAATATATAATGCTCATGCATGATTATCAATGTCATGCATCATATAATTATACACGTATTAATAGCTGTTAGCCATATTATGGCTAACAGCTATTAATACATGTATAATAATAATGTATAATTATATGATGCATGTTATTGCTGCACTTGGTCGAATTTCAATAGAAATGTACAACAAAAAATGACATGAGCGGTGAACAATGCTATTAGAACATGATTGTTTATAGTCGTGCGAGTGTTAAATTAATGCAGTCATTGGAAACAACAGTACTTAATGTGTACTTCAACATTAATTTGATGGCCATACACCTTTCGTTGTTATGTTAGCAAAAAAAAACCTGGGCCCATACGGTATATACCAGTCACTGACATATTTGACCCACTTGAATGTTACAACAGTAATGTCATTCCTTATGAGGGCATCGTACACAGCATCCCGTGCTTCCTTCACTACGTATCCAAAGGAACCGTCTACAACGCAATTGCATTTGGAGTCACAGGATTGTCAGGTTCAACATGTACTTCTATATAATATTATAGGTATATACAGGGACACCTTCGTCAATAAGTACACTTGCTTTTCAGAGTACTTTCTGGATATAGTTTTTCCTTAATACATCCGATCACCTTGAAAGGTATGGTGTGTGACTGTTTCAGACTCTGCGTCTGAATAGTCCGGGGTTCCGTTGGCCGAAAACAAAAAACAAAAACACTTCCCCTCACTATTATTACCGTCTTGTCTTGTGGATGTAGCACCTGCCACTTCCAAATAACAAACACCTTGCCGTCTTTAATTCTCAATCCATCGACATTGACCACATTGGCAAACTCAGGTGTGAATACTTAATGAGGAAGAAAGTATTGAGCTGCTCCCTCCCACAGTCGAACACAGGGCGGATGAGATTTTGGCCAGGCTTCTCAATAGCTGGCCTTTGTTGCATGTAGCATGCATGTACGGTCCACTTTTATAACATTGTAAAAGGAGGCCTCAGGCTCTTCTGCTGTGGTACATGCATGGTCCTGGATATAACTTCTTTTAATCATAGATGATGGCTTGTTGTTTTGGAGTGTTCCCTGACATGATTCTATTGATGGCAAGCTCTTTGCTCCAGGCTGCTTGCATGATGTCTTTCAGCTTGTTGGTTAGTCCCACAAATCAGCCGCCCTTCCTAGGTCTCTCACTTAGGAAGGGCGGCTAATTCATGAGACTGGCATGCAATTAACACAACGGCAATTAGAGACCTAATGAGCAAAGGTTAAGTGCTTCGTGCCTCCTCTGCTGGGATCGAGGCTAATCAGCAACACAAACAGATCAACACTAATGTATGAGTAGGTGTTTGGTATAAAATCTACCGAATCTTTCATTTGGATAATCAAGATTTTGGATGATTGGGGATCAGATAATCAAGACTGCATGTACTATAAAGTAATAATTTAGTGTATTGGGTCCAAAGGTCTGTTGAAGCCACCGCGTCGATTCATGTATTGCCTGTAAATATTGGAATAATCATAATATTAAAAGCGTCGTCCATTATGGTTTAAAATTGGTTACCTGTAATGTTTGGGCTTTTGCACCTTAGCCACAGTAGTTCCACTGTTGCCATGCACATGTTTACCCTGTGCAGTGCATGAATTAATGATTAACAGCTAACACACCACTACACCTTTGTTGAATCAAACGTATTGAATCCCATTAATCGTTGCATAGCTAGTGTCTCTTCATCAGCGTCCTCTGGCTCAATGTCTGATAATGTTACCTCTTTGTCACTACGTCTGTCTTCCTGAGGACTCCTGAAAAATACGTACAGTAACGGTGGTAATTAATTGAGCACTTAAGGACAGCTTTACCGGGATCTTCTGCGGGTGTGATAGTCACCATAATTCCCAGACTTGTTCTGATCACTGTCATCCAAATATCTATGTACAGTGTGTATCGTATACAGTATCAAATCATGTGACAGGCTCTGGGAAAAGGGCCCAATTGAGTAGTATACGTATACATAATAATTATTTTTAAATCATACATGTATACATAACAATTATGCTCTGACGACATACATCTACGCTGTACCTTGAGCTTGATCTACATCGTCTGGGGGATCTTGAACGACTGCGTGCTGTTAGTAAAAGTAAGGAAACTTTTATTTAATGATTCTGACACTAACAAATCAGAGTCTAGAGTGTACAAGTCAGTACGGTGTACGGTTACGTTGTGGTTCATTGATTGTTAAAAACTAGGCAGAGTGAGCAAAGAAGAACCATAGAATATTATGGTACCGAACATGCACTCCACAGTTAGTAAGATCGCAGTAGCATATGCACTAGGTGACTTCTATGGGACTGGAGTAAGCTCAAAGTAGAGCCAGCAGTGGGGTTTTTTTCCATGAAATAGTGCGCATG
This sequence comes from Halichondria panicea, assembly GCF_963675165.1. Taxonomy (NCBI): domain Eukaryota; kingdom Metazoa; phylum Porifera; class Demospongiae; order Suberitida; family Halichondriidae; genus Halichondria; species Halichondria panicea. Next base: position 3,007,569 of record NC_087385.1, on the reverse strand, counting down.
TGTAATGAAGTGCCTCAAATTGAAGCTGATTAACTGTGGACACCCATTTCAATCAAAGCACATTGCAAATTATTTACCTCGATCTTCTATAACACTCTAATACTTTTGAGCGAAAGCAAAAACATGGCGAGAGGCATTAGCAAGCGCACGCTTATGGGGTGCCGTTTGTGTCAAAATATTGATGACAAAAACACAAGGTTTTGGTGGTATTTACTAAACATTTGAGGGTATTTGGTAAACAACTGAGGGTACTGTATAGCGCGAAATTTTCGAGGGGCTTAATTTTCGCGGATTTCGTGGATTAGAATTCTACACGAAAATTAAGTCTACGAAAATTGTTCTTTAATTAGAATTACCTGCTATCGTGCAAATATTTAAAGGCGTGGCTTCCGGTAAGCAGTCATTCCGCGAACATTGTGCAACGAAATGGCTTTTAGAGGCCAATCCACGAAATATAAGTGCCTCGAAAATTTCGCGCTATACGGTATTTAGCAAAGGACTGAGGGTATTTACTAAACAACTTGAGGGTATTTAGCAAAGGACTGAGGGTATTTACTAAACAACTGAGGGTATTTAGTTAATATCTGAGGGTATTTAGCAAAGGACTGAGGGTATTTAGTAAACAACTGAGGGTATTTAGCAAAGGACTAAGGGTATTTAGTAAACAACTGAGGGTATTTAGCAAAGGACTGAGGGTATTTAAAACAACTGAGGGTATTTAGTAAACAACTGAGGGTATTTAGCAAAGGACTGAGGGTATTTACTAAACAACTGAGGGTATTTAGTAAACAACTGAGGGTATTTAGCAAAGGACTGGGGGGGGTATCATGTTTAGTAAAAAAACTGAGGGTATTTAGCAAATAACAGAGAGTATTTAGTAAATAACTGACTAATCTCCACATTCAGACATTTACTAAATACCCTCAGTTGTTTACTAAATACCCTCAGTCCTTTGCTAAATACCCTCAGTTGTTTAGTAAATACCCTCAGTCCTTTGCTAACTACCCTCAGTTGTTTAGTAAATACCCTTAGTCCTTTGCTAAATACCCTCAGTCCTTTGCTAAATACCCTCAGTTGTTTACCAAATACCCTCAAATGTTTAGTAAATACCACCAAAACCTTGTGTTTTTATCATCAATATTTTGACACAAACGGCAGGCACCCCATACACGCTTGCAACACTCATTCTAATTGCATTCCAAAGGGAAACTCTCAACATTACCTCGATCTTCTATAACACTCTAATACTTTTGAGCGAAAGCAAAAATATGGCGAGAGGCATTAGCAAGCGCACGCTTGCAACACTCGTTCTAATTGCATTCCAAAGGGAAAACTCTCAACACGACAGCTTGACTTCTCCCAGAGAGAAGGAGTGGTTTCCAGTCTAGATACCGTATGGCGTGAAATTTTCAAGGCACTTATATTTCGTGGAATCACCTCTAAAAACATTTCGTTGCACAATGTTCGTGGAATGACTGCTTACTGGAAGCCACGCCTTTAATCTTTGCAACGTTATAGCAGATAATTCTACAATTTTCGTGGACTTAATTTTCGTGTAGGATTGCTAACCCACGAAATCCACGAAAATTAAGCCCCTCACGCTACACAGTAGAAGCATGACTGTGTAGATCTACAATGTTACTGATTGAATACAAAAGTATTTTGCATATTTTTGTCAATGTAATTTGGATTTGCAATGAGGTCTGAGTTCACAATTAAGGGCTGCTTTCTGGCAGTACATACATTCAGCTTTGCAGCTCTTTTCTGACTCTTGTAGCTAAGAAACAGCTAGCGCTTTAGTAACTCATAAATTAAATACAAAAGTTTGTGCGAACAGATGATGCTATGAAATATTCTGAAGAAACCTTCGTGCGCTTATGTTTGTGTAAAACTGAGTTTACCCTCGCGCCCCTGGGTTTATGCACCACTAGCTTCATCCTTTTCATAATCACAGAGAAATCAGTTGAGCTATTGCGCCCCAGACGAACGAACCAGCTTCAGAGAAGAGATCTCAAATTTAATTGCAACCTTCGACTGCATTCTTCAAGATAATTATGGGAAATTTTAGCCTTCTGTAGCTCGAGTATAAATGTTGATGTACTGGTTTGCTGCTGCACTTGATGTAGGTAGCAAGCATTCCAAGCAGGCAAATAAATGATCAAGAGCAACAGAAACGGTTCCTGCTATATCCAAGCAAAGGCCCGGACAAGATGATTAATGTTTTCATTAAAAGTGGCCCTGTTGACCTTGGCTCTAAGAAAAGGTCAAGAAACCAGGAAAAGATGATTAATGATTTCATTAAAAGTGGCCCTGTTGACCTTGGCTCTGCTAGCTGCATATTAAAAAGCTGCAGTTGAGTTCGAGGAGTACTGCAGCTAGCTAGTTAGCTATACTCTGCCTTCAAACAGAGAGTTGGACCATGCACCTGCTAAGAGCTAGGAGAGTGAGCAACTTGCTACAGTTAATACTGACTTCATGTCTTACAACACATGCATGTTTAAATTTGTGTCCTCCTTCCTGTACACCTCCCTGCATGGGCGGCTTTGCCCCCATCATTGTTAACCACCTCTAAAAATTCCTGGGCAGAACCCTGTGTCTAAGTACACTATTGCCTCCTTGCACGTTCTCGATTATCCGAACCCCAATCATCCGAATTCTCCATAAAATGCTATCGTTTATAACCTAGTACTAAAGAAGAAAACGTTGACCGAAAGGCGGATCGTCAATGCGATTTACAATGCATCTAGTAGTAGCTAGGTAATAGATAGCATACATGTACATGTGCTACTACCTAAAACAGCTTTCTTCATGCACTAATTGTGAATATTAGCATTAATTTTAGCTAAGTCCTGCGCATGCTCAAACTCTTCCATCACATTCTGGGAATAAAGGTATCTTCACGATCAAAAGGTAGATTTTTCTTCTGGGTGGGCGTACTATCGGGTCAAATACCCTTGTGCAAGTAAAACAGGGGATAGGCATATTTTCGGGAGGGTACGGTGTGGGTGGTGGAACAGACCAGCGAAGGATACACTTTTTGAGCCAGTCGAGGTCCAAGTTGTCGAGGCACACCTATGACGTATAACTACGTAACCGTTTTTATCATTGCATCATCTATAATTAAAGACTAGCTTTGCATAAACTATATTGTATATTGTTGGGTACTTCCATGACAAGTATATAACTTATTCTCCTTCCTCAATTAAATCAAGAGGATTGTAGTGCGGAAGAAGGGAAAACAGAGCAAGGCTAAGCAGGGCTGCATCCAGGACTTTGGGGGCAAATAATTGGGTATTAAAAATATAGGAGGGGCGAAGTCATCAGAATTATAGCAGTATAAATGAATCTGCCAGATCCTGGGGGGGGGGGGTGAATTACCCCCCTCTAAAATCAGTGAGAATTAATGGTGGTCGCTATTCAACAACCCAGAAACATGATTAACTGGTTAGTTAAGCCCTGAACAGTGGTGAAAGTGACTGGGTCGGCCAACTACTACATGTAGATCGCACACGCACACGCCAATCACTCACCAATCACACTACTCCTGCTGTGCACTGCGCACGTACAGGGTAACTAATAACTTGTTGTGGATCGAGGCTATCCATGCTGTAAACGCAGTGCTATAATTATGGCATCCTGGTCAGTAGACTCAGATATCAAACAGACAAACAAATATAATCAACAGACTACTAAAACCCGCTGGCCGCGGCACGGCCTCGGGTCAATTATTACAAAAGTGAATTATCACAAGTGCACGTACTGCAAAACACGACAAAGCATGAGCTGATCAGTGTCTTCCTGGAAAATTAACTCTAAAAGTAGATCTCTAGCTAGCGAGCTAGATTTTTTCTCAATCAGCAACAGATAGAGTAGATATAATTATTAATTGAACCTGCCGTATATGGGCTAGGGGGGCGTATTAGAAAACATGTACATGTATAACTCACCAGAAATATGTTTTTTAGCTCCTCTGTCTCTCCCACTACCTCTATCAAGTTCCCGCTCACGCGACCGGCTCCACTCTCTGTCACAACTTCTTTCCCTGTCTCGATATTTGTTCCTGCTTTTGTTGTCCTTAACTACATCTCTGTTTCTGTCACTATCTTGGTCTCGGTGACGATAATCTCTGTGCCTGTGACTTCCTGTGGACAGCAAATCAAAGAATGTTGTATTGAGGTCCAGATAGTAGATGTCATGCATGTAATGGGTACTAGCACATACATTTTCAACATGCCCCTGCAACTAAAGCTACGACAACAACACATCATTTTGTGACAAAAATTTTGATCTGGATACTGTTACCTCAAGTATGAATTCCTGTTAGAGATAAGGTTGTCATAATAATATTGCATGCTTATAACCTAAAACTAGAGCACACAGCCCATAATTATAATAATATTAAATTGGTACCCTAGAACCTGGCATGATCGAGTCTTTTTTTATGATGCTTATCGTATGTAATTCTCGAGATGTACTGTAGGTTGCGTTGTTTATAAAATGAACCACGGGTGCTGGATGCCAAGGTGGAAAGCTGCACATGAAGCTATAAATACTTTTGCATACATAAACGTAGCCTCCGAAGGGAGGCCTGCTACTGACTCATTGCGCATACACAAAATTATTGGATGACTTTCTGAAATTTTACCAGAAAAATATCCTGAATAAAATATACAGACAAAGAATACAAATTCATAATAATTATTACAGTCATACACAGAGCTATATACATGTATATAGCTAGCCGTTTGGTGTGATATTAAAGTTATGAACTAGAGCACTAAAGTGCCAACCCTCAGCTGGTGACACGATTATAAAGAAACCAGAGGAGTGATATAATGCAGTGTATGTATGACTTGTATGACGTAGCTGTCTAGCACAGCAACTTAGAAGCAATAAAGACGTGGAGGCATGCTGAAACATTTGAGAACAGAGTCTTAGCTCGCTTCTATACGATAACAAAGCTTTAACATCAAAATCTGCCACTTTCAAAACTGAAAGCACCGCGGGTGCTGATGCCTCAGGTTCCAGCTTTGTGCATTCATTGCATGCAGGCAGAATCATAGTTAACCTCCTTCACAAGGCCTCAATCTTCAGTGCGGCCTGGAATTGCGGCTAAATCACAGGGAAAACTCAAAGATTGGTAATGATCGACCACAATTGTTGTTAAAAACGATTGGATGCAAACAATTCAAGTCTAAAATTAATGGCTGCATCAGCAGCCTTGCAGCTCTCTTCTCACTCTTTGCAGCTTACCAATAGCTAGCGTTTTAGTGCAGAGCTAACTACTAAGTAGAGTACGTAGCAACACACGGTGAACAAGTTTTGCTACACATTCTTCTGAAAAGGCTGCAATGGCATTCCGAGTATTAGCAAACTAGGCATAACTCGAGAACGAATAATTAATAATCACTATTGTCTAACAGCTTGCAGTCAGACCTCGAAACCAGAGCTGTACATTGTTGCATATTACGGTCATGCATTGTAGCTAGCTGTAGAACCTTCTGTTGATACGAGAGAGGGAGTTCGAAGACTGTTCCAATAGTTGAGTGTTTGCCCTTGTCACTCTGCCGAGGAAGCTTTCTGTTGGCCGTGGGTTCGTACTTCAATAGAGCATTACCTAGTCGATATCTAAGTACTATCACCTTAGTGCTTTGAGCCGCTGTCCTCCGAGAACAAGCGTTCCAAAATAGAACATGTTCGTTTACCCAACTCTAGCTCTACAGTCTGCTTGCAAAACGGTCTACCACACTTTGGAGCCAACACTACTCCTTCACATAATACGGGGTACGTACGTACCTATAGGTGATCGGCTTCTTTTTGTCTTTTCACTAGTACTCATTCTTTCTTTCTATAAATTCTTTGGCCTGTGAATGTGGTGACCACTTACCGTACTTATTCGATTTAAACAGAGATACAAAAGAAAGGGGATTGGAAACGACCGCCCACGCCCTATGTAAAAGGACTGACATCCGGTGAAGCACTCCGTGTAATTATTGCGCTCGCAAATAATTACATGGAGGACTGCGCTACGGTTTTGTATCTAGCTCTCCTATCCACTAGATATCACTCAGGGCCTGGTAGATACTTGAGAGAAGTAAACTTATACCACTGACAAGCTCTAAGTCCGTTGTCTTTACTCTGTTTCCAATTTTTTTGAGTTTAGCTTGAATTACTCTATGTCAACTTTTCTCTGTCCCTCCTGTGAAGTCAAAACAGCAAAGGACATTGCTTGACTTGGTCATTATGTATCTAAGTGTTGCATAGAATGGCTTCATGCTATAAATAAGCTGTACTGTTCATAAACGTTTGCAGTATAGTCCTTCAAACTGCTTTAGTATACTTTTAGACACACCACGGGCCTGTCCCTCCTACGACTTCATAGTAAAGGCTATTTCTTCTTGCATAGCATTTATTTGTCTAGTAATAGTGGCTGCATGGCTTAGTCGACTTTTTAGAGCTAAATTCTCTTTACTTTTTAGAAAAATCAACATTAAAAATGATCAATGAATAACCTCCAATTAGATACGACCCAGACCCTCCAAAAGAAACGACTTGGTAATTATTTAAAAGTGTCGCTTTAAATCGACGGTACCCTACTATTCTATGTACTGACATGCATAACAGTGATGCTATTCCGTTCCATCTGTCCCCACGATTCGAATAATACTGTACACTTATGACGATTCAAAATCACCATCCAACTTCCGCCCAATATCAGTCCTACCCGTTCTTGCCAAAGTCTTTGAATCGTTTATCCACCAGCAGATCTACTCCTATCTAACTGCACACTCTCTCCTACACCCATGCCAATCTGGATTCTGACCATCCCACTCCACGCAGGACTCGCTCCTAAAGACTGTTGATGACTGGAGGATTGCTCTGGATAGGGGCGAATATGTTGGTGCAATCCTTATTGACCTCAGTAAGGCATTTGATTCAATCAATCACGCCATCCTCCTCAGTAAGCTCTCAGCTTACGGACTTATTGACACCGAACTCAACTAGTTTAAAGACTACCTGACCGGCCGCATGCAACGAGTCTGTGTTGATTCAACCTGGACTACAATTACCAGAGGGGTTTCCCAGGGTTCTATCCTCGGACCATTGCTATTCCTGATTTATGTCAATGACATGCCTAGTGCCATCGACAAGTGCTCGATCAATCTGATGATACCACACTTTACCACTCTGATAGTGACCCCAGAACTGTCCAATCAGCACTCAACAAGGATCTCGAATCGACTGCCAGATGGATTAAAGCCATTGAGAAAACACAAATGTTGACACTATCCAGGAAATTGATACTTCACAGAGGTATATCGATAAATGTTTCACTTGATGGTACTGATATCCCCCAAACGGACTCAGTCAAGTATCTCGGAGTGACGATTGACAAAGACCTCAACTGGAAAGCTCATACGGAGCAAGTACGTCGCAAATCACTGGCCGCACTCTCAACAATCAAACGCTCTAGCTCCTTCCTACCAAGCAACACCCGCAAACTATTATTTAACAGCCTTGTTCGCCCCCACCTAGACTATTGCTCAGTGGTATGGCATTCATGCAACTCTACCATCAGTAAGAGAATTGAACGTATACAGAATTATGGAAAACCTCCACGCACCAGCAGCTCACCCCTCAGGGACCAACTTGGCTGGACTACACTCCAAGAAAGGCAGCAGAGGTTCACAGATGTCTGCTGAACCTTGCCCCTCCTTATCTGAAGAACAAGTTTAAACTCAACTCGATACTGTACAACATTGGGACCCGTGGATCAGGTAATATCCACCTAGGCCAGCCAAACTCTGAACACTACAGAAGGAGCTTTGAATACTCAGGTGCTCTGCACTACAACCGTCTCCCGCTATCCTGCCCCACCTTAAAGTTGTTCAAAACCTCCCTGAAAACCCTACACATTACAATCTAGGAGAACACCTGTCATATATGAATTTATTATCTATACGTATGTTTTATTTATTTATTTTTTTTCTTTTCTTTTATATAGGACCTGCATGAAAACCTACCATTATGGTGGATGCAGCATTCCTATCCAAAGCATTCCTATCCAAATGAAAATTTATCTATCCATCTATCTTATAGGTTAATAGACAGCTCGTTATGTCTTTGTGTTCTTAGTTCTTACTGTTTCTGTCTTGTTGCATTAAAGTTGCTGTCAGTGATCTCTCACCTGCTAGCAAGATAGATAATATTGCACTCATCAGGTTATGGGCCCAGACAACTAGTTGAAGTATTTGTGCGACCGTTGGATTGTTGAACTATTTTGGAGCTACTCGACAAAATTGCTAGATATGGCCGAGGTTTCGATTGTACCGCTCGGAATTATCCTACATGGTCTGTGGGCTGTGGGGCATTGTAAATGAGACAGAAGCGGTTGAAGCCTACGGAAAATTCATGCTTCGAAGAGACCGTGCGTTAGCCATTATTGGGCATCTGTCATTGCTCTACTTAGTTGGCACTGATCCCGAGGATCCAGTAGAGGTCTGGAAGGACGTGGGCAAACAAACTAGAGCTGCGAAGGAGAGTCTGTCCAAGAAGTCAATGTTCGAAGAGCTAGCAGTAATCGATGATGTGGTTGTACATTTGCTTGCAAGCTTACCGGTAACAAGTATGGACGAGCGACTGCGAACGAAAACGAGACAAGGAAACTGAACAAGTATGCTGCTCATTTGAAAACACAAAGGAACGAGAGTCAGCAAGCAATGCCGCAACCAAGGAGGAGTCTTTGTTGGTGAGGTTTTTTTGGAGAACTAAACCGTCTACAAAAACATCAGCTTGGGAGATGGGCATGAGGGTTCGGTAACCAGTGTAAATGTCGTCTCCTCAGTGTATCGAAGCATCTGAATTGGGAAAACAACGAAGTTCACAAAAATCCTGAATGAAGACAACAAAGTCATCGCTTTTGCCGGAAGTCTTTACCATTTAGAATTTTGCCTCAACTGAATGTTGCTGAGAGTGAAAGCAAGAAAAGAGTTTCCAGAAACGAGGGCTGGTAGAAAAATAAAATTCGACTACAACGTCAAAAAGAGTATCGGTTTTTGCGAGACGTGTGTCGGCGGAATACTTCATCGAAGTCGTTTTGAGACCAGCAGTAGCCACACTAAAGAACCTCTCGAAGTGGTTCACTCTGATGTCGGATACTGCTGTTGGTAAAAAGGCAATGGGGGAGAATATACGTCCAACCAGAATATTTGAGAGGAGAAGGGTGTTGCCGAGAGACTTAATCGATCGCTTGTTGAATCAGCTCGATCGATGTCCTCACAAATTCTGGGCGGAAGCTGTCTCTACAGCTGCCTATTTGCGAAAGCAGTCAAAGGAATGACCCCCTACGAAGCGATAAAAAGCCTAAGGTGGAACTACTGAGAGTGTTTGGATGCGATCATATTCCAAAAGTGAAGCAAATTGGACTCTAAAGCAAGGAAATGCCAAGAGACAAAAGGTCACCGATACGACTCGAGGAAAAGTGATTCACAGTGGGAATGTAACGAAAGATGATCCCACTAATGATGATGAAGATTACCACCTGATAGTGGATTTTTCAAGCGATTGTGACATTGAAAATCAACCTTGTGAGGAGGATGTACCTGAGCCAGTGTCTACGGCACTATTATGCAATGCTGAATTACCCAAAGAACCCACAGTTCAAACTGGGAGCAAGCGATGGCAATAATGTCTGGGATCGTGTGAGATGTCCAGCTGGAAGAAAAGGTGTACAAAATAAAAACAAAGGCTGATGGATCAGTGGAAAGGATTCACTCAGCAGTACCGGGTTGTTCGACTTGAATCGCTTCGTATGCTTGTCGCATTATCTGTGCAGTATGGTCTAAAGACACACTGCTTTTCTGAATGGAAACCTTGAAGAACCAAAAGGATTTGCAAGAAAAACAACATGTCTGCCGGCTATCACCCAGGTGCTGGAATACCGGTTTTATCCAATCGACGAGTGACCCCTGCATATATATGGATGCAGGCGGAGATGTTTTTTTGGCAGGTCGATCCAATGAAAGAATCAAAGAAAAGGATGCAATTGCCAAGAAATTTGAAATCAAAGATTTTTTGGTCATACAAACTGAGACAAAAAACTCTGTCTGGATACTGTAACCCAGTTGGCACTCCAGTAGAAGTCAGCTCAAAAGTTAGCAGCATCAAGCGAAGACGAATGTGTTGATCAACAATTGTACCAGTCAGTGGCCTAGATGTCAACGACAGGAAGTTTCAAGTAAGTGGAGGAGCAACTTCACCGGCCTTTGAAAGAAGGCCTGCTATCGACTGCTGCGCCAAATTATTGGATTTTTCCCCCCGTAAATATTCCTATAATACTGGATACATCAGAGAAAATATCCTAAAAGTCAAGCTATATAGCTAGCTAGATAGAGACAGAGCTGTGTAGGTTTGTTGTACTGCAGTAGACTTTCACGCGTGGCCTGTCCATATAGGCTCTCACTCTTTTCAGATGATTGTCATCCACACTGTTGCAGGCTGTGAGTCTTTTGTTAAGGCTAAGGGTAGCTATCAGAGAATGCTGGCTCAATCGAACTACTTCCTTCAATCCACTTCCTTTCGTTGTGATGTCATAGATCAAAGCGATATTAGCGCATGCAGGCACACTTCCCTAGTGGGAAGTGCGGCCTGGGATCGAGGCTAATGGAAGAGCAAAAAACAAAGCTGTGTTGCTCTTTCAACAGCTCTCTCCAGTGGCTCAGAAAAATTATCACTGAATTGGGACTCAAACAACCCCAACCACGAGACGCTATTGCAATGACTAAAAACCCACAATTTCACGGGCGTACTAAACATGTTGATATTAAATATCACTTTATTCTGAAATATCAAACTTACATATTGTCCGACAGCTGATATGTTTACAAAAGGACGTTTTGCAAAATTTCAAATTGAGAACGATGGCAGGAATTCTCAAACCACAGGAACACCCTGAATTAAGTACTTAATTAGTTTAGTTATAGTTTCCATGGTTTTTGTTAAGAATGTTAATTAGTTATTTATTGAGAGCATTAATTTTGCTCTAGTTGTCTTTTGTTGTTGTTCATGGGATGTCTTTGTGCTTTGTTATCAAAACTGTCTCACCTGCTAGCAAGATAGAGCACTGAATATTCTCCTCAGTGGGCGACTGTCGAATTGTGCACACAAAAAACTAACTTCCCTCACCCCCTTTTGCTGCACTCAAAATTAGTATGGGTCAAACTCCTACGATTAATTTTGGTTAGACCATGGCTTTTCTCAGAGAACATTATACTCTGGCTTTGCTTGACATGAGATGATAGGAGACTATCAAGGCTATCCTACCTAGTCCCCTAGCAGAGCCTCCAAGTAGAGACTTTTCTTTTAAACTTATTTTTCCGTATTTAATGATAATTTTCAGTACAAAACATGCTGGCTTTGTAATTGCCCCGCCCCTTCAATAAAGGGGCGTGGCAAGCGAGACTTGGTAAATTACTGTGCCGATACAATGAACCAACTATCAATGAATACAAAGAGACATTTACTTTCTAAATGGGTACACAAAAAGTCTGCTTTTAAAAACCAGCTTACTAAGACCATTACTTACCCACCTAAAGGCTTTGATTTTACTTGCACAGCTACTTGGGCTGTAGTCACAGCCTCTCCGGTACACAAAGCCACTAGATAGAGCCGAAACGATAATACAACACTCAAAAAACTGCCTTTGAAAGTTTTCAAGCTCTTGGTGAGATACACAACGCTTCTATATGATGCACAGTAGGTGTGGATGCTCAGCAGCTGTGAATGATAGTAATAACATTTCCCGCTGGGTTGGCGGAGCCGAAACGCGAATCAAGTTTTGGCATTACACAGAAGTGATTCTGCGCATGTGCTCCGTTTCCCATCCCTCTCCCTTCTTATATCTATGGCTTTATAAGATAAATTTATAGCTGTCTTTCAGTGCAGTATCAGACTCACTACGGCATAGAGGATGCTACTAGATCATTCACCAGTTAACTTATTCTGAAAGCTGACAAAAGGGATCTACATGTATATCTGTATTTTTGCCGTATTAGAAGACAGAAATCCGTATAAATACGGAAAAAACCATATACTTGGAGGCTCTGCCCTAGGTCCCTTTGTCCACTGCCCGGCCATGCATGCAGCTCGGTCTAGGGGTGGGGTCACGTGAAGGAAGTGCATCAAACACGGTGAACTTCAGAGGAGGTTGGACACGCATCATCATGACGTCATGTGATAATTATAAACCTGTCAAAGGTGAGAATGTAAAAGCTCAAGTAAGAGCTAGAGAACGCTAAAGAGAAACAGAGTAATCAGTGTGGATTATAACGGTCGGCATTCGGCTAATAACCGACCCAAACACCTGAAAAACTGGTCAGCTTAGCTCTGGGCTGCCACAATGACCTGCCAGAACTCGAGATCTAGTTGCGCATGCGCATTTGCGTGCTGATTCAGCAAGCTAATTAGTTCTCATTGCATGCTGATTCATCATAATTAGCCACGTGAAAAAAATAGTTATTGTTTTTGTGAATAGCTAGCTAGCTAATTATGGCATCAAAGCGCTCTAGCTCTAGCAGTGGACACTCTCAGAATTCTAAGCAGCCTAAAAGACAAGTGTCTGTTGGAACTTTTAAGAAGTGGCAGCTCCAACAAGAGAAAGAGCACAGCACTCTATCGTGGCTGCGTTGTACAGAGCAAGACAAGTTTGTAGATACTTTGTGGTGTGAAACTTGTAGAACATTCGAAGACAAGATATGTGGGACAAAAAACTTCTCTGCTGTCTGGATTAAAGGATCAACAAACCAAAAGCTAAGCAATGTCCTTGATCATGCCAAGAGTGATCAACACAAGCGGTCCATGTCTGTTATGCGTATCCAGCATGCAAAAGCAACAAAGGCACCACTCATCGAGTATGCTCCAATTGCTCGAAGCTTACTGTCTGGGCCAATGGACCAAGCAACGAAAGAGAAAATGGGCAGAAAATTTGACATATGTTATATGCTTGCTAAGGAAAACCTAGCTTTCCGTAAATATTCACCCATTCATCAGTTGGAGAGACGTCATGGTGTAGAATTGGGGGAATCGTATATGACCAAGGACTCAGCTCGATCGTTTACTAAGTACATAGCAATGACCCAGCGCAATGAATTTGTAAACACTATCCAGTCGAATCTCCACCTCTTTAGTTTTCTTATGGATGGCACTACTGATGCTGGCAATGTAGAAGATGAACTAATTGGTATAATGGGCTTTTGTAAAAATAAAGCTGAAGTAGGGTCATTGTTAGATTCTTCAGTATCCAGGTCCCTACAAAAGTCAATGCAGATGGGCTAATTGTGTGTGTTAAGCAAGCTCTAGAACCGTTTGGAATTGATAGTGTGCTCGAGAAGGCTGACGTGTTGGCGAGCAGGCCAATACTAATTGGTAGTTGCACTGATGGAGCATCAGTAAATATTGGTCAACGCAACGGTATGCGAGGAAAAATGCAACGAGCACTCCCGTGGATTTTTTGGGGGTGGTGTTATGCTCACAGGCTGGAGCTGGCTTGTAAAGACTCGTTCACCAGCGGTCTATTTCAGGGTATTAGTGACATGCTACTCCGTCTATACTACCTATACTCCAAGTCTCCAAAGAAACTGAGAGAGCTGGCAGAAGTAGTCAGTGACCTGAGAGGAGTGTTTGAATTCCCAAAGAGTGGTGATACCCCAATTCGCTCTGAGGGTAGTCGATGGATTTCGCACAAACGCCAGGCATTGCAGAGGATTGTTGATCGCTATGGTGCGTACATGGCTCACCTTGAATCTCTAGCAGAAGATCGCTCAGTTTCAAGTTCCGACAGAGCTCGTTTAAAAGGATATCTGTTGAAGTGGCAGCAAGGCAAGATACTTATTGGATGCTCTATGTATGTGGATGCTTTAAAAGTGCCGTCTATGCTCAGTAAGGTGCTGCAAGAAGAGAAACTGGACATTGTTTCTAGTTTACAGAGCATTCTAAAATCTATGAAGTCGCTACAGAGCTTAACCGACACTGATCCCCTACAATGGCCGACTGTGAAGCTTATTTGCAATAGACTAACAGCTGGGAATGAGTATCAAGGAGCTACTCTAAAGAACTACAACCAAGCTATGTTGACATCATGCTGACATCATGCAGAGACCAAGCCTTGGCAGATGTTCAAAGACTTGATTCTAGCATGCGAGAGAGACTTGAGTGGTCAGATGTCAACTTACTTCGAGCAATACTGACATTTCTTGATACCCAAACTTGGCGCGCCCCAGTGGCAGAGGCGGAGGACAAAGCACTCACAGAAGTTCAGAATGCTGTTGATGTAATAGCAACCACATTCAGAGAACCCCTGGAGGCTGTAGGTGTTCGAATTCTGGAACTTCAAGACGAAATAACTGAAGTATTAGAGTATTCTCGACAATATTTGTCAATAGAAACAGACGGTTACAAGAGTGTATGGTACAAGCTCCATGTTTGCCCAGATGCTGTCAGATGGGAAAATGTCATTTTGTTGTGTGAGCTATGTTTTAGCCTCCCTTTTTCTAATGGGTGCATAGAGAGAATGTTCTCGGCTTTGAAACTGGTAAAAACAGATCGTAGAACACAACTTAGTCATCAAATGCTAACTGACATTCTAGAAATTCGACTAGAGGGACCTCCACTTGAAGATTTTTCACCTAACAAAGCTGTGGAAACTTGGTGGAATGACTCTACACGAAGACCTAATCAGAGTACTCGCAACCGGTATGCTCCTCGTAGCGGTGAGGGCTCAACAAGTACATCAATAACAATTCCTGACGAAGCTGAGTCCGACTCTACCTTGTCACTGGATGAATGGGATTCCTGGTTCGATAACTAATAAATTTTCACCTTTGACCTTATACTGATACATTAATTATGTGTATAATTATTAATTATCTCGATCCTACATAATAACTATGTGAACGTGTAATATAATTATCATTCATGACAAGAAAATTATACGACTATTAATCCATCAAATGTCTCGAGGCATCTAAAATACAAAAACATTCTGGGGGGGGGGGGCCGCGACATTCATGGCAGAACAGGAATCTATTTGACTGATCATTTGGTAAATGGTCTGACATAAGTCAGTTCACTTCACATTTCTTATAATCCACACTGGTAATGCGATCATAATCCTGTTAAACAAAAATTGGAAAAGTGTCAAAAAATCTAAATACTAGTCTAGATCCATCTTGGAATCTTTTCAGCAGTTTAGGGAAGGTGAGAGGGCGGTGGGAATGCTCCTAGACCACTTCTGGCTATTTGCAGTGTCTCTGTACAGCCTACAAAACAGTGGAGCATCGAGGTGCCCTTATCGGCCATTTTATCTTATGAGCGCACGTGATAAAACCTGACGGTGGATGACGCGCGTCCAACCTCCTCTGGTGAACTTATAGACAAACCTATTTATTACTAATTTATTACCGTACTTATTCGATTTAAAGCGACCCTCCAAATATTGCGTCAAAATGTAATATTTTCGCCTCTATAGCATGCGCCAGCTGCGCTTGGAAATAATCAATGCTACAAATGGAGGTAAAGATCACAGATTTTTTCGCTGTTGAAACTGCAGAGGAGGCTGCCGCCAGACCCTGTATCAGACCTGACCTTCCAGCTAAGAGGCCATTAGGAAAGCCAATACCAAGAAAGCACCCTCGTATTGAGCAACAACCAGCTGCAGTTGCAAGCCGTGCAAACCAGCAACCATCCACTTTTGATGGAGCAACAGGTCAGTGTCAATGACTGTGTCAGGGTAAAGCTTTCTGCTGGTGCATACAATTAACTGTGTAGCCGATCGACCGAGGCTATAATAACTGTTGACTATCAAATTTTGTAGGTGAACCGCTCATTCATAGGAGATACTCAACAAAGATAGCAAGGCTGCATGGTTTGCGACCTGCCGAGCGAAAGTTTGGAGTGCACCGACGCAGTATGAAAAAGTGATGAATTTAAGAAGAGCCATCTGCAAGAAAGGGAAGGGGAGAACGATATCTTATCCTCAGGATTCACTGGTGCTGGAAATGCGTGATTTGCAACTTGTTTTAATCACTCCTATTGTTCCAAAATTTATGTAGGTATGATTCGTCAGGAGTGGTCCTGATACTGTGTTTATAACAATTCCTTGTGCTCCGTCAAAAAATCACCCTGGCACAAAAGCTGCCCAAAAACCTAGAGGAACAAATAGGTGTTTCTATAAAAGCTTCAGCTTAACTTAATTATTTATATATATAGGTGCCTTGGTAATAATTATGGACGAAGCGCCTGTATATTTTGACATGGTCCCTGGGAAAACCATTCACATGAAGGGGCAAAAACTATCAAAATAAGGACAACTGAGAATCAAGTACATACTTAATTGACTAGTATATATATTATATATATATAGAGCGTCACTTGACGGTAGTACTCACCTGCACTGCCGCCAATGATAATTTTAAAGGGGAAGACAAACCGGACAATAAAGAAACTTGTTGTTCCGACAGGTTTTGCTGTTGCGACTCAAGATAAAGCATGGATGGACGATTCCTTGATGGTGAGATACATCGATGAGATATGGATGCTGTACGTCAAGAAGACTGGCTGTATAGAATCAATTCTTTGCCTTGACAAGTTTCAGGCCCACATATCTGCCAGTACAGACTCCAACCAGGAGGCTGGACATCTGTGCTCCAGTCTCTAGACGTCTGCTTAAACAAGTCTCTCTTACGCAAAACTACATGTTAAAATGCAGATCCTAACGAGAAGATCTCTCCACCAAGTCGCCAGGACATCATTGATTGGACGCCTGGAGCAAAATCAAGGCAAAGAGGGCTCCTTGTCACGGGGATGAAGACGACTTGATTCTATGATGGAAGGGTTGAAGTTTTTGGCGAGGTCGAATCAACCTCCATCAGCAGATGATATATTTGATAATGTTTCTAGCGACTCCAGCTCCGATGATTGTCAGTATTCTTTTGACGAGTCCAACGAAGAAATCTGCCACAACGGTATTCTAGCGAATGTCTGAGTCTGAGTCTGAGTCTATCTGTGCTGGAGAATGGTCCCTAGCGTACCCCATATTTATAGCGGTTCCTATCAAAATTATCATCGACTAGTATTGAAACGATCAACATCAACTATAATAAACCAATACATCTTGCCACTAGCTAAGTTGTTTCTCACCGACATATAAGTATTTACAAGGCCGTCCGTGCATGTTCCAGATCATAAGCAAATTTTCTTGGTCCTGTCACTATTGCTTCCACATGCCCTCTTCTATTCCTAGAATACTTTTTTGGATCATTATTTTTAATACAAACTGCATGTGGATCATGATGATTCCCTTCTTCTTGTAGCACCTGGCCTGTTACTGCTGTCCAAATAGTTTTGTAGTGGTGGTAGCCACGGATAGTACACTCCAGCAATACAGCCATTCTTGCACGCATGCGCATTCCCTCTATTTAGATGCGACCCTCCAAATGCGCGACAGCTGGACTTCAATTGAATTTTTCAACCTCCAAACGTAGCGACCTCTGGCATCGTAATTATTTTTAAGTGTCGCTTTAAATCAGAGATACAAAAGAAAAGGGATTGGAAACGAAGTTTTTATGAAATTTTTGCGTGAAGCATTCCGTGTTATAGGGCGTGGCTAAAACTACAAAGGATTATATTTATAGTCAGCATGCTCATTACCTGTCTTGACTGCTCTACAATGTGCTGTACATAGACTCGATTATAGGCCGCTTAAATTACCGTATAGCGTGTAATTTCGTGGGGCAAAATATTCATGGTTTTCGTGGTTGGAGGTCCGACCACGAAAGCGACCTTGCCTACCTTTACCTGCAGCTACCAGGTGCTGAACCACAAATATTCGGTACGTTGTTTCTTGCGGCCGGCTGTGATTTGACCATAAAAAAATAATTCTGCAGTCACTATTTTTAGAGGTCAGAAAATCGGCATATTTCTTTTTAAATCGAATAAGTACGGTATACGCTAACCTCGATCCCAGGCCGAGTTTTCGCTTTTATAACGGTTAGGCGTGAAACCATTATAAAACTCGGCCTGGGATCGAGGCTAGGACAATCAAAAAATGCAACTTAGGTAATTCAAGTGTACGATTCGCGACAAGAAAATGTTTGATGGCAACAACGTGTACCCTCTATTTTGCCAACAAAATGGGGAGATAAAACGGTAGCTGAATCACAGAATCACAAAAGTTCAAAGAACGACATTGAAGAGAGAATGCAGAGTTTTAACTCTTTAACCGTCGGATTCTTAATTAACAGTGAAGTGAAATGTCTGTAAATTCTCTATCGGGTTTCCAGAGCAATAAAATGCCTAGCAACCATATACCAATAGAATGCCCATACAACAAGGAATAAAATGGTGCAACATGTGTTGCCATAACAACCACGGTTATTACGCTCACCCGTTTTTGTCATTTTAAATGCTCGGCCAGCGGTGAGATAAAATCAAAAAAATTTTTTTATGGATCAGCCTATCATTGGATCAGCCAAGCTTGATTTTCACATCATATGAATGTAACAGTGCTAAGATATATCAATTTGAAGTACATGTATTACTATATCAGTGAACGATCTATGATCACATAAAGACTGTTCATTACTGCTAATTCTATTTTAGCTATACTATACTTACTACTGATATTCTAGCTATACTATACTACTTGCCAGAGTCACACAGTGCGCCCTCTCCTGGTCTTTCACCGTCCTGGTCCACAGCTCTAGCGTCTAGGTCCATGTCATGCATGTCCTCAGTCCCAGACAGTTCATCAGCGTCTGGCATAAATCTGGTAACCTTTGGGAGGTATCCTACTATCCCCTCTCCTTCATAGGCACTGTCATCACCAGAGGAGATGCTGTCCTCAAGCTGTTCAAGCACATCGGCACAAGTAAACAACCTAGCCATAACTATAAACTTCGTGCGGTAAGATGCTAATGAAATTTTAACATAGCAACGTGGCTTGGAAAATTCTAGACTAAATTGCATGTGATTCTACAGCTCTTCCTCTATACAGGGATTGCGTAGTTCGAGCTACTTCCTAAGTATCGCAGAATTAGAATTTCGCAAAAAAAGTCACTATTGCGGGGTTAAAGGGTTAATACTTTCCTATCGACAATGGCGTACCTATAAAGAATCATATTTAAATATTTACATGGCCCTTCAATTTATATCGTACAGGCTTGAAGTTGAATCGTTTTGTAGTCTCGCAGGCAGTTGTAGTCATACTCCACAATCAGATTGTGGAGTATGGCCCGCGAGACTAGATTTTGTTTGCTTACAATGAGGAATTCGAGACTAGATTATTTGTAATACGAGGTTGTCTAAGTTCACCGGAGCCTAGCCTATCACACACCATATCGTATTAAGGAAAAACTATATCCAAAAGCGTACTTATTGACGAAGGTGTCCCTGTACCTATATTATAGAAGTACATGTTGAACCTGACAATCCTGTGACTCCAAATGTTGCTTTGGATACGTAGGAAGCACGGAATGCTGTGTACAATGCCCTCATAAGGAATGACTTGTAAAATTCAATATGTTAGTGACTGGTATATACCCAGGTTTTTTTTTTGCAAACATTACAAAGAAAGCCATCAAATTAATGTTGAAGTATACATTAAGTACTGTTGTCGCCTAACCTAATTTTGCGTTGATCGATTTCCAATGACTGAATTGTAACACTCGCACGACTCGCACTCATGGTATTGAAATTCGATCAAGTGCAGCCATCATATAATTATACACGCAAGAATAGCTGTTAGCCATTATCAATGTCCAATTTATAAATAGTTGTGGTCAGTTATAATTATTGCAGTAACTGTGAGGGAGGAGGAGGATGCTCAACTGGTACATTGTATATATTTGCACATACATCAAACTAATAATTGGAGAACTTTCTTCCAATTTTAATTGACGGTACCAGCCCACCATATCTCTGAGCATTAGCTCTTGAATCTCCTCAGTGCAAGTGAGCCGCCCTTCTCAGGTCTCTCCCACCTCAGGTGGCATGCAATTAGCAGTTTAATGTAGTTAAACGTAGTTAACGGGGAAGTACCCTAACCGCGGCGTTACCTCGGGCTATGATAATAAAGTTACCGCGCATGCTGCCACACACGCCAGAGTGTTGGAAAAGACAGTCCCGACTACAGCGTTGCTCTGCTAGACGACGACCAGGGCCGACGAGGTGTCCCAAGAGCAAATGGACTACGTGGAGCGGAACTTCACAAGAATCCGAATCTCCGACCCGCCCTGCTGTGGAAATTCCCTTTCGGGTTCCCCCCCCCTGCAGCCACTTAGGTAAGCGCAAAGAAAAACTGAGAGCAAGGTAAGCCCCGCACCCGCAGAGAAAACTGAAAGAGGCCACGCCTACAACCAGGTAAGCGCCGCATCCGCAGAGCCTACATCAAGGTAAGCCGCACCCCATAACTGAGGCCCAAGGATTTAATTGTCTGTATCTGCATACAGTCGCACGGTACCTAACCTTACCCCCCGTTCCACTCGGTCCCCTGGCCCTCGCGCGTGGCACGGACTGGAGCACAACCAGCCCTGGTGCCACAATGTCAACCACTGTTGCCCACAACTGAAGTTTGAACTGAAGTTTTTCGCGAGATCACCTCGGACGATCCCCCGCCAACAGGGCGCCCGACACCCACCCGGCTTCCTATCACTGACATTTCCGTCTGGGTGGAACGCTTCTCCACTATGGCGTCGCTTACCAGGCCCTCATCGTGAGGTGCGAGAGGAACTACCGGGAGGGCAAATGGATGTCCTATGACAGGGCCTTCCGCCGGGAAGCCCTAGCAGCATCAAACCTTGAGTGGTCAGTCCCAAACCCTCGGCTCTACCAAGAGGCGTTTACTGGCCGCGCATGGGACATACCCCGCTGCTTGGATGACCACCGCGACCTCCCACAACTCGTCAACACCATTCCTCCTCCTCCCGCTCCCCATGCCGCCCCTCACAGCATCAGGTACAACAAGGGACTGTGTCGGGCAAGATGCAGGTACACGTATGCCTGCAGGGAATGCCAGGGACGCCTTCACTGCCACGGCCGTAGCAGATCCCCAGGAAATCGGGCTCAGGGTCCCCGCTACTAACCTCCCCCTTCGTGGAACAGACTATGGGCCCCATTATATAGCTGTCCTTTCACTTATCCCCATCTAATATTCTACTCATCTGAAAAGTGCATGCATAGATATATAAATTCCACCTCAGGGTGTAACTGCCGGGAGGCAACCATAAAATATGCTCTGCATCTCATGCACACTCACCCCCGACTGGCGCCAGCTGTACCAATATACAGCGGACCTTGACGTGGCTCCCGCACAGTCACCACGGGTGCTCTCGGACCGTGCGGAATTGGGAACAGCAGGGACAGCACCAACCTGCCGCTGTCCCTGGTGTGATAGACTGCTATATAGAACAGGAACTCTCGCTGGGTAGAATGCTCTCCGAACAAACACCACCACATACTCACATCAACCGTATGGGGTTCGCCCCAAAGGGGCAAAACACGACCAACCTCTCCCACTCCCAAGGGGCCAGCGTCAACGACGGTGTTGACCCCTCCTTATGCTCTCTCTCCTACAAAACGGTAGACGACGTAGCCCGACGTATTTCAACCATGGGCAGGGGTACTCTCATGGCAGCGTATCGCATCATACCTGTGCACCTGGACAACCGACCCCTCCAAGCAATCCAGTGCAAGCAATCCAGTGCACATACGTGGATTCGATCACAGCTCCACTAAGCTGGTTATTCCGTACGTGGACCACTACCTGGATGATTTTATCATCCTAGGCCCCCCCGAGCCGGCAAATGCCACCTCCTGGGCGTACCTCTCGCTCCTCATAAAACAGAGGACGGATCGAAATTGAGTCCCAGCTGACAAGCTCCGACGCCTCCTCCTCCTGCGAGAATGGGCGAGCTCGAGTCGTTAATCGGTCCGCCTGTCCGACCCGGACGCTCCTTCCTTTGCCGGACGCGTTCCCCTCCCACGTCCCCTGGCTAGACCAGCACACGGACTGGAGATCTCCAGTACTCAGTTCAGCACTATTTCAACAGGGCCTAGCCCCTTCGGATCAGGTGGAGTATACGGCACCTTGCTAATTAGATTATAAATGAGTGGGCGAGGCAAATAGCCATGGCGGTAGTTTGGCGCGAAATTGAAGGCTATTTCTGGTGAACAAATTATAAGGATGTCCTTCTTGGAGTTAGGACCAATTGTGTATGGTGGGGTGGATAGAATTATTACTTATCTTCGGGGGAAACATCTGCTGGCATCTAGCTGTGATTGTTCAAGGTACAATAATTAAAAACATAATAATAATAATAAATTGATTCATCACAAAACAATGATAATAGTATATAGATGATGGTTAGGTGCAATATACCAATGGTTGAGAGACCAAGACGAGATGTTAGTGATGGAAGTAGCTGGTGGTGTAGGCAGTGTAAGACACGAAAATCGATCCGTGCTGGGAGCTTCTTTTCGAAGTCAAAGTTAACTTTACAGAAATGGCTACTGTTGATTCAATTGTGGGCTTGGGAGTTCCCTGTTACATCAGCAGTTGAGCTGGTGGAGCATACTGCTGTTGATACTTACCAGTGGTTGAGAAAAGTCTCCTCAGCCAATTTGCTTCAGACCGTGGTTGTGTTAGGTGGGCCAGGGGTCACTGTCCAATCTCTATTTCGACATAAACCTAAGGTGAAAATTTACTAGTGTACGTTGCTATAACTTTGTATGCTATACAGCAGAAGGGCCACATCAAGTGAGATATGGGTTTTTGGACTAGTAGACGTTTCTGTTTCTCCTGCCCTAGGGTACATGGAGATAGTTCCTAACCGAACAGCAGCAACACTTCTGCCCATTATCCAATCACATGTAGCTCCTGGGACAATAGTTCACTCAGATCAATGGGCAGCCTACAATGGCGTTGGTAGCTTACCAAATGTAAACAGCCACAGCACTGTAAACCATTCCGTCACATTTGTAGATCCTGTAACTGGAACTCACACCCAACATGTCGAGTCGTATTGGAATAGGTGTAAGACGAAGTTCAAGAGGATGAAGGGGGTTGACAGTAATCAACTACCCAGCTACTTGGATGAATTTATGTGGCGAGAGAGAAGTGGGAGAACCCACAGAGTGTCATTTGATAACATCATATTAGATATTGCTGCTCAATATCCAGTCTAGTCCACAGCGGGTACAATCATTTATTCAGCGGCATTCATATGCATTCAATAGTGTTGTGTTCATTCATTTAGTGTTGTGTTCTTTCATTCCATGATTCAGTAAACTTGTCCAACAATCCAAATCACTTTATTATTTTTGTTTCTATGAAAATGTGTTCATGACAACCAGTGCCACACCCAGTTAGCCCACGTGACTTCCTGTGAAACGCCCACTCATTTATGAATCTAATTAGCGAGGTGCCGTATACTCCACCTGATCCGCCGCCCCTTCAACCAGGAAAACAGCAACCCACAACTTCTGTGTCCGTTTTAGTGTGTTTAACCCATTCCCTGTGTCTGAGCAACTCCTCTGCTCTTTTGTCTCGTTCCTGGCTGATGAGGGCCTGGCGCCGCAAACGTGCAAATCCTATTCGGCAGCTACCCTCAGATATCGATTGGCCTCCCGGACCCAAGAGAGCAGTCATCTTTACCGATCCTGAAGAGGGTCCAGGCAGGCGCTAGGATGCTCCACATAACAGCTGCACGACAAGAAGCTCATGGTTTCCTCGAAACTGGTGATCACTTCGACGGCGGCTCGGTGAACACCTCTTCTCCGCTTACAACCCAGCGACATGCCGGGACATAGAGGCGTGAAAACCCAACCATGGTCCAAGTCGCGAAATGCAACCAGTTTGGAAAGGGCACACATCATATCGGGCGAAGCTAAACAGGGGAGGAGAGATTCTTCGTCATGATGTCTGGCGACCCTGCAACCGTTCACCACCCAGATACAGAGCACCCTCCGTGACCCACAGGATGACTACGCCGGCCACAGCTTCCATATTGGGGCTGATTCTTCTGTGGCAGAGTGCAGCCTTCCTGCAATACATCAGGACCCCGGCCGAGCAGTTGGCATCGTAATATATTCGTATTGTCATGATTATCATAAGGCTGAATTGGTAACACTGGGTGGTACTACTTGGGGCTGAATGAGGGGCTAATCAGTACTCCCCCCCCAAAACCTAACCGCAGTCACGTGACCTAGCGCAACAGAGACGTGGGGCATTCGCTTAGACCCGGTACTGCCAAAATATCACAATCTGTACAGTTAAACGTAGGGGAACCGCGGCGTTACGGCTTGGCCTGCGCAGTATCTGCCACACACGCCAGAGTGTTGGAAAAGACCCCACCACATCGGTTAGAGCCTTTTCCATCCGACGATGTTGATTTATCGGTTTGGGCGGCTGAATGAGGGCCCCTCTCTCAGTACTCCCCCCAAAAAGCTTACCGCAGTCACGTGACCTCTAACCTCTAGCGCAACAGAGACGTGGGGCACGTCAAAATATGACATAATATCCTCGCGCCAGATGACGCCTTCGCTGTACAACCATAGTTAACGGGCAAAGGTTAAGTGCTTCGCGCCTCCTCTGGCCTATTGGTACATGGGTGGACAGGGTCAAAAGGTCACATCACGTGAGCTTATGTTTTGTGCAGTAAATTTGCAAGTTTGACTGCACATCGCGCCCTGATTCTTGGTACCCTACTGCTGCTAGCCCTCCAGAGAAATCGTGCAGTGCCTAAAAGGGGTGACCTCTCACAAAAGGTCGTAGTTCTGTCATGTCAAACTGACCTCTGACCTTTATAAAGTAGGAGCTACCGTGCTGTAGAGTGAATGTATAGCTCATCATCTAAGTATTACGGTGGCCCTGAGCGCTACTGTAGTTGGTAGTTCATACTTGATTGGTAGTTCATACTTGATAGCAGTTCGTGTGTGTGTGTGTGTGCGCAGTTGCTACTTGATACTTCAAATGCGTAGTTGGTAGTTCGCAGTTGCTACTTGATAGTTCAAATGTGTAGTAGTTCAAATGCGTAGTTGGTAGTTCACAGTTGTTACTTGATAGTTCAAACACGTAGTTGGCAGTTGGTAGTTGGCAGTTGGGAGTTGGTAGTTGGCAGTCAGTCTGCCCTAAGACCCCCAACTTTTCAGTATTTGCAAGACAAGACAGGAAATACATACCACAAGTATTTTAATGGTATTCATAAAGATGACATCACAAAAACATTGTTTTAATGAGATTCATGATGATGACACCCTACAACTCTGCCAGATTGTAGTGAAGGGTGATTTTTTCTGAATTTCCAAAGCTCATAACACAGACCATTTACTGAACTAGAACTTGTTACTAGGAGACAAATTAGTTCAATATGGAATGTATTGACTCAGCAAGTTTGGACTGGAGCTTGCGCAAAAATTCAAAGATAGCTCATTCTGAATAATCTCTGTGGTTGGTGGAACTCATGGCTGCATATCTCCAGATGTGAAAGGAACCAGTGACTGCCTAAAGTATCAACTAGTGCATCTGATGCATGTGCATGCTTAGCAGCAAGCTAGAAGGCTTGAAGTCATTCATGATGTGTTCTATGCTATTGCCAAGTTGTGTATTTATGTCAAAGTTTGTGTAACTGCTTGCAAACACTATTCATTTGTATGGCATTTACCTTGAATATGTTGTTATTCAGATCCTTCTTAATTGTTCAATCAATTTTTAGCTTGCTACGTCGATGGTGAACAGCTTGCTCAAAAATTCGAACTTTCCGCAATCGTTTTACACAACTTCATGCTAGTTTGACCCAAATTCATAATTTAAAGTGTTTATCGTATGTTAAACTGTCTTCTTATTACATATTTCAACTTAGATAGCTCTAAAAACCTTAATTTTTATCAGAAACAAAGAAAAACTGTTCTACATTCATGAGGCAACTTGTAGCACTTCCTATCTTACAACATTTGGGGTCTTAGGGCAGACTGAGTTGGTAGTTGGCAGTTTAGTTGGCAGTTGGGAGTTGGTAGTTGGCAGTTGGCAGTTGGTAGTTGGCAGTTGGCAGTTGGCAGTTGGTAGTTGGCCTGTAAACTTTGCAACAATAATTAGCCTGCTTTTAAATTATGATACTGGCACCGACATCTAGCTGGCCTAAATCTAAGACGGCAATATTAATCTTATATATACACATCTAGGTAATCCTCATGTACCTATATTCCCGGGAGGGGGGAATTATAGAAACAGGTTTTGCATGGATTCGATCTATTTTGCTAACTGCAAAGTTTAAGCGATGTCAGACCGATTTTTATTTTTGCTATTTGTAACTCCTATGTATTACTATCTCTTTTGAACACTCTAGGCAAACCAGAAAAACTTTACTGCACTGGATTTGGTCAAGCGAATGCAGAGATACAGCGTTTTGAAGAACACTAGTCAGGGAAAAATTCGTACAAAAATTTACCGCATTTTAATGTACTTGGGCGGGACTTATGAAATTTGTTGTTAATACCGGAAACGATCTTAAAGTTAGCATATCTGCTTGAACCGCTTGGTCTATTCTCTTTTAAAAAAGTATGAAATGGACACTCAGGACTCGGGAGTTAACATTGTAACCATTTGATATCTATTATATTAAGTTTATAATGTTTCTGTAATGTATATCTTTATGATGTCCCTATAATAGTATGATGTCTCCTGCTTCAGAGAGTTCTTTTGGATTTAAAGTAACCATGCTATCTTTTCAGTATATTGTATCATGTTTCAGAACTCTCATCAATGTCCACCTTACGCTTGTATCTGTTTCTTGATGTTTATAAGCAACTTTTCTGTCAATTTCATTTGGTCTAAATAATTCGTTTTTAGTGTGATGTAGATTTAAGGCCATAGAACTATAAATCTATGATACAACTCTGTTGACAGCTTCTAATTAATACAGTAGATTACTCTTGTCTTTTTTGTGTGCAAATTGAATCAGTTCTTGCAATTTAATAGTTTTGGTAGATTACATTGTTGTCCCTGGAATTCTCTCCAATCTTTCTTCTTTCTTTTCAACAGAGGCTTTCAGATTGCTTCAATAATTACTTTCAGGAACTTCTAGGAACTTCTAAGAAATAAATACAGCTATTGGTACACTTGGCTTGATTTTACTGCATTTCTATTCTCAGCTCCACCCATCTATCCATGCAATATGTGATTCCGCAAGAAATAAAAGCTTATTGTAGCAACTTTTTGCATAATCTGGAGAGAGTTAGAGATGAAAGACATGCTCACTTGTGTTTTTGTTCATTTTCATGTTTGGTTGCCAAAATGATGATCACCTTTAAGAAAAAATCACACACAAAACAAGCATCAAATGCTAAAATCATAAAAAACTGTTATAAAAATCAAATTCTACGCTATTTTTTACCCTTGGGAACAGCTGTTGTTTTGCTAGACTCTTCCAGGGCTTGCGGAAAGCCCTTCTTGTTCACTCACTTTCTGGTCCCGTTTTTTACCATTGAATTACTGTACGAAAATACGCCCACGCACTACTTCCGGTCTGACATCTTAGGTCACGAACTACCAACTGCCAACTCCCAACTGCGAACTACCAACTACCAACTGCCAACTACCAACTGCAACTGCCAACTGCCAACTACCAACTGCCAACTGCCAACTACCAACTGCCAACTACCAACTGGAGTAGCACTCAGGGCCACCGTACATTACAGATAACTTTTTGGCTTCGTGACCAACCTCCTCCGGGAGTATATACATGGTTTCTTGTCCGTGGGTGTGGTTTATACATAGATCCTTTCCGGGCAAGAGTAGAAACAAGGGCTATTAATTTTGTGCTCTGCAAGTTTAATACAGTACGTGTTCCTCTGAGCTTTGCTGCACTCTTATCATGTCATCTCTTGTGGATATTCCCGAGTGGAAAGCACTCGAAAACCACTACAAAGCTGCCAAAGATTGGCAGATGAGAAAAATGTTTGAAGAAAATCCGGACAGATTTAAGGAATTCAGGTAAACTTGTTTGTTTAAAATTTATAGGTTGATAGGTTGTTGCTGGTATTGGCTATCAAGCATGGTTCAGAGAAAATATTACACTGCAGTTAAAATTAGACTAGACTTGCAAGCCAGCAATTTTTGCACGCTCCAATTTCTCCCCCTGAAATGTGCATTCAGGTACTAGTTGGGGTCCATAGCTGGCAATTTTACATACTAACAGGGTATTGAAATAACCTTTTGACCTTTTTTTAGCAAAATGTTCTACTTATTTCCCCCTCTACTTCAAAATCCTGTACGACACACCAGTGTGGATTATAACGGTCGGCATTCGGCTATTTACCAACCCAAGAACCTAAATAACCGGTCAGTTTAGCTCTGGGCTGCCACAATGACCTGCCAGTACTCGAGATCTAGTTGCGCAAGATGCGCCCTATGCATGCTGATTCAGCAAGCTAATTAGTTGCTATTGGATGCTGATTCAGCAAGCTAAATAGCCACGTGCGAAATTAAGAATAGATTGTAAAGTAGCTAGCTATGCCCTCTAACTGTCACTCTTCTCAGCATTTAGCTGTCAAACAGCCTAAGAGACAAGTTTATGTAGGAAGAGGCAAGTCCATTGAACTTGAGAAAGATCACTAAACACTATACCATGACTGTGTTGCGAATCTGAGCAAAACAAGCACATCTAGCTCTACAACCAGTCCTGATGAAAATGAGTCAACCATTTCACTGGCTGAATACTTATAGGATGGTTCAATGACTAAATTTTCACTTGTGCATATTAATTATTAATAATTAGACTGTCATATCATATTTTATCAGAATGAACGTCAATGAGCTATAAATAATAATGCATGGTAGATCCATGTCTCAGACCCTAGACTTTCCTCATTAGTCGGGCCTTGCGACAGTCATGGCAGAACAAGATACTACAATGACAGAGCATTTTGGTTATGGTCTGACATAAGTCAGTTCCTGTCAGATTTCTTATAATCCACACTGCACACTATTATCATTATGAATAAAATAATTGTTTCCGTCGTCAATGAACCAGCCACAAAAATCTCAGCCAATCGTATACAAAGTGCCAATCATATACAAAGTAAAAAATAATTATACCAAAAACATAATTATCAGAGAGTTAGTTTAGTTTTGTTTTCTGCTCTTCTTAGCATTGGGAATGAACACAAATGTCTTCGAATTTCTGTTGAAAAGTTTCTACAGGATCTATAGCAGTACAATATACATTGTAGTATAATTTATGTCGAACATTTCATTCATTTACTTGACAAGTACAAGGCTTTAACACTGAGCTTATGTATACGTTTAGTCCAACAAAAAGTTCTTACAACAGACTGAAGTAACCGTTTGCAGAGAGTGCAGTGCAGTGCAATACTGTAGACTGGCGCGAGCGACTGGCCAACTGTCTATCAGTCACTCGTCTCAGCGGAAGTGTATAGATCATGCAACACTACCAAACATGAATATCATTATAGATAATGTGGTTAAATTTTGCTATGAGATTTAGCTACTATGGAATGTACTGAATCCCCTGAAGTGTAAGTGCCGTTACAATTACAGGGCTAATATGACGTTGAGCAATCTGATAGGCTGCAATGCTCGTTGCAGCTGAGACGAGTGACTGATAGGCAGTTTGCCAGTCCCTCGCGCTACGCACGCGAGGGGCTGTCGCCGCCGGTCTAGCAATACTGTACCATAGATATAAGAAGGGAGAGGGATGGGAAACGGAGCATTTGCGCACAATCACTTCTGTGTAATG
The DNA here is from genome assembly GCF_963675165.1 of Halichondria panicea. Taxonomy (NCBI): domain Eukaryota; kingdom Metazoa; phylum Porifera; class Demospongiae; order Suberitida; family Halichondriidae; genus Halichondria; species Halichondria panicea. The sequence continues at coordinate 2,977,765 of NC_087385.1, read as the reverse complement.
CCAAAAGTTGATTCGTGTTTCGCCTCCAACGGGAATGGTCATTACTATCATTCACAGCTCCCTACTGGGACTCCTAGTCCTGTGCTGAGCATCCACGTCTACTGTGCATCATATAGAAGCGTTGTGTATCTCACCAAGAGCTTGAAAAGCTTTCAAAGGCGGTTTTTTAGTGTTGTGTTATCGTTTCGGCTCTATCTAGTGGCTTTGTGTACCTTCTACAAGGAGAGGCTGTGACTACAGCCCAAAATATTAATGATTCCCTCTTTCTTAATTAAGTAGCTGCATGGGCATTGTATGCAAGTAAAATCAAACCCACTTGGCTTTAGGTTGGTAAGTAATATTCATTTTTGCTGGTTTTTGAAAAGCAGACTCGTTGTGTACCCATTTAAAAAGTTATGTCAACGATTTGAATGTACTAGGTAAATGTCTCTTTGTATTCATTGATAGTAACTGGTTCATCGTATCGGCACAGTATTTTACGACAGAACTTTGTTACATTTCCATAATTCTCTATCATGTCTGTGACTGTACTGGAATACTCAACAGTACAGACAGAGCTCCTCTCAAGAATTTGCCTGTCCAAGCTGCTTTTTATACTGCTTGGAGGGGTCTCACTAACTATTGCTGTGACTGTTCCACTAGCCATTACTAATACATGGAGCTCAGTAGCTAGTTTATAGCCTAGTACTACCTTAGCTTAAAATATGGCCTGGTCTCTATTGCATGGGTGATACAAAGACTTGGAAGTTGCCATAGTCTGTCTCCTGTGAAGCTGTGGCTCTATTGCGTTGTCGAGAAGGCTTGCACACTGTTCTGAAACCAGAAGAGGCTCACATCTACCTCTATGATGGCCCTATGGTTGCAGTTGGAAGCACAAAGTTAAAGACTTGCCAAAAAAGACTTAAAGACTTGCCATAGTCTGTCAGAAACCCAGTTCAAAATATCACGACCATCCAACCATCATAGAGGTAGATGAGAGCCCTTTCTGGCTTCATAGCGAATAGGTACCAGCACATGCGCATTGAGCTGCTCTTCCACGTGGTATTTTTAATATTTTGCTTCGAGGTACGGTTCCATCAGAATCGTCGAAAGAAAAGTGACTGTTTTATAATTGCTACAAGATCTTCGTAGACAACCTCAGGGAGGTTCTAGGGAAGCTAGAGAGTAAGAATATCGATGCCAGGGCGCACTTCCTCAAAGAGTGGGCCTGGTAGCGACTGCTATTAATTTCTGCGAATGAGAGTAGAAATAAGTGTATTCGCAGATAATTGCAAAATGCAATGAACTCATTACAACCATGAATACCAACATTTATTTCACAACTTGACTTAAATACCAGCAAAATGAGCTAAACAGTGAGAACGCAAAGAAATTTACCTGTGAAAATATATCATCTTAAGGTATAGGTATTAGAGGTGTGGCCTGTCTAGTGTCAGCTTTTACTCTATTCAGACGATTATCATCTACACTGTTGCAAGCTGTGAGTCTTTTGTTGGCATAGCAGGCTACGGGTAGCTATCAGATGGGCTAGAAACCTTCAATCGAACTTTCTATCTACTTCCTTCAATCTACTTCCGTTTGTTGTGGCGTCATTGTTTTACTGAGCATACCTGTTGTTATCCTGCGTTAGTCGGTATCTGGTTAATGGTTAGCGCATTCGCAAGCAGTCGCTACCAGGCCCACTCTTTGAGGAAGTGCGCCCTGGGATCGAGGCTAGACAATAACCAACAACCTATGATTATAAAAATAATACGGTTACAGGGTTGTAGGCAGTCTCCCCCCTGACTAGCTTTTAGCATGTGCAAGGCGAAACATTGATCTGCACATACGCAATGCGTGGGTGCAACTGTTGTTCGTGATCTAGCTATATCTGCACTCGAAGTAGTATTCGATCGAATGTGTATCAGCAACAGCAGCATTTAACTGAGCCATTCAAACTCAGGGCCGTAGATAGCTTAGGCACAACAGCTAGACACTGTGGTACAAGGATCAAAAGGTTGATCTGCATAGGTGCCAACTGTCCATATTTAGCACACCTGTCCCTTGTCCTGAAAGGAAACTGCTATTCACCTCAAGGTTGCTGCTCTTGAGCTGGGTCATTAAGCTCCAATAAATCCTAAAACTACAAAACAATGAGTTTTACACAATAAAACTTAGCTAGCTAGAGCTCGATCAATCCAGTAAGCGGGGCTCACTTACTTGTGCAAATAATAATAATTTCATTATTCCATGGATAGTTTAGTTAAGTTTGTCTACATGTAAGTGCAATGTGTGTGCTAATTAATGTACCAATCTGTCCAGTGCTACTCTCAATGGAAAGGATGGAAAGGTGCTTATTGATTTCTCCAAGAATATAATTCAAAAGGAGACGTTGGAACTCCTTTTCAACCTGGTAAGTTTCTCACTATACAGCTGAGCTGTTGTTATTTTACAATCATACGTGGATTTGTGTAAAGTAACTCCTTTAACTTACAATGTACATACTATTTCTTTCTACAGGCACGAGCGCGTGGAGTTGAGCAGTTGAGAGACAAAATGTTTTCTGGGGAGAGAATCAACATCACAGAGGTGATATTGATGATCTTACTGTACGTGACTGTCTTTGATTTGTTACAATCTGTAGGATCGTGCAGTCTTGCATATTGCCCTACGGAACCGCTCTGACAGGCCTATTCTAGTCGCTGGGAAAGATGTGAGTGAATCTACATGTATGTATAGTGAAACTGGCATGACTTCATCCATATTACTCCATAGGTTATGCCTGATGTCAATCGTGTTCTTGCGCAAATGAAGTCTTTCACACAGGTAATTAATAGTATTATATTTATGTTTCGGCATTATATACTTTGCTTCATTATTAGGCTGTGCGTAGTGGAGAGTGGAAAGGTGAGTAGTACATGTACGTGCTACATTTGCATACATGTTCATCCATATTAATTGCACAGGATACTCTGGTAAGAGGATTACCGATGTCGTGAATATTGGGATTGGCGGATCAGACTTGGTATAGCATGCCAATTGTATCCAGTTCTTGTAACTCCTGTCTTGTAGGGTCCTTACATGGTCACTGAGGCTCTTAAGCCGTATGGGAAAGGAGGACCCAATGTTCACTTTGTGTCAAACATCGATGGCACTCATCTTGCGAAGACCGTCTCCAGCCTGAATCCAGAAAACACACTGTTCATTGTTGCCTCCAAGGTTTGATGTTATTACAATATTGTATGCATCTGTGATGATTTTTCTGCAGACCTTCACAACCCTTGAAACAATCACTAATGCTAAGTCTGCTCGAAAGTGGCTTCTTCAATCAGCAAAGGATGTAAGTGTGTGGTGTATAGAAATATGTGTACGTGGTCAAAATACTATCTTACCCCTAGGATTCTGTTGTTTCCAAGCATTTTGTTGCGCTTTCAACAAATGAGGTGAGGTGATTCTGTAGGTTATGGTGACTGGATTGGCTAGATGTGGCAATGCTTTACCGTAGAAACTGGAATATTAGGGTTGCATTAGTGGGGTCAATAGTAGAGCTCTGCGCTTATATTAGAGTCTTTTCTAGCACTGTAACCGACTCGACTCGAGTGTTGACAATTGGAATTCTTATAACCATAGATTGAAGTAACAAAGTTCGGAATAGCCAAAGAGAACATGTTTACTTTTTGGGACGTAAGTAACCTTGACTTTTGATGCTATAAATGATATGGTATATCTTTTGAAGTGGGTTGGTGGTCGTTATTCCTTGTGGTCAGCTATTGGACTCTCAATTGCTGTCAACATAGGCATGGACAACTTCGAGCAGCTTCTTGCTGGAGCTCACTTTGTTGTAAGTTACATGTTTTTATATATCCATGAATGGGTTCAAACTGAATTGTAATGGTTATCGCGCAGGACGAACACTTCCGTACTGCCCCCCTAGAGAAGAATGTACGTGTGTCAACAATCAATTCTGTATGTTTTTCATTTATCTAATTGCATACAGGTACCTGTCATCATGGGAGTGCTGGGTGTTTGGTACAATAACTTCTTCGGTGCTCAAAGTCATGGCCTGCTTCCCTATGACCAGGTATAATGAATATAAGTGTCGTCATTTGAGTTGATTTTGTTACTCGGTCTTAACAGTATCTGCACCGGTTTGCTGCCTACTTTCAGCAGGTTTGTTTATTTAGTATAGCGTAGACTATTGTCGTTCGTCACTTTCAAAGGGAGATATGGAGTCAAACGGGAAAAGTGTGACTCGTAGCGGAGCAAGTGTTAACTACTCAACTGGGCCAATTGTGTGGGGGGAGCCAGGAACCAATGGTCAGCACGCCTTCTATCAGCTAATTCATCAAGGTATAATAATTACCGTACCGGCAAGGTTATTTTCGTACGGTGGAAATGTTTGTATTTTTGGTATTGATGATGCTTTCTAGAGGAAATGTTCTACCGCAATAGTCACTATCCTGAATTAATCTCCATACGGTACGTCGAAATCCACGCCTAAGCATGTAGATTGAAATCACCCCATTTGCTTATGCCTCGGTGAAGACAGCAATACACACATTACAATTACATTTGCATAGCAGGGAATGCAGTTAGAGTACGGAAATGATCGACCATGGTGGTTTCTCAGTGCAGGTTTACTGTTTTTTCCTCACTTTTGCGGCTACCAATAACCAAAAAAGGGGACTAGTATTCGTATACAGTGGACTCTCGATAATCCGGTCACCCTTGGGACAGAGCAGCTTGGCCGGAATAGCGAGGTGACTGTATTTCAGGAAATAGCCGCAGCTTAAGAACGACCTTACCTCGAATCTTAATGACTATCTTGAGGATAAAGGATAATGAATCATTCTGCTCTCTATTTAAGTGTAATCCAGCCAAACCACACCACATCCGGCCGTAATAAACGTATAAAATGATTGAAAACCTAGTTTGGGGCAGCCAGCACTGGCCATGCAGTGTGAATAGCGAGTGGCCGTACTTGATCGAGGGTGAGTTTTGTGCAGTAAGCATCTAGCTAGCAATCCGTGTCAAACGAAATGGCCGGTATATCATGTGTCTGTACTTTATAGAGCCGGAATAAGAAGTAGTGCAAACAGCTTGTAAGTTGAATAGAAAGCTTGTGCGATCAGATGATGCTATGAAAGATTCAGAAGAGGCCTTCACTGTAGCAATAACTCGAGAGAATGAAGCTGTGCCGGTCCACAGACAATACAAAATTTCGATGTTGAAGACTAGCCCAACTAGTGCAATTTGTGTTGTTCCCAACTGCTATGACTGAGCATAGATATAGAAGGGAGAGGGATGGGAAACAGAGCACGTGCGCACAATCACTTCTGTGTAATGTTTTGCCTTTAGACACCCCGCCAACCCGGCGGGGAATGTTATTACTATCATTCACAGCTCCCCACTGGGACTTAGTCCTGTGCTGAGCATCCACGCCTACTGTGCATCATATAGAAGTGTTGCATGTGTATCTCACCAAGAGCTTGAAAGCTTTCGAAGGCAGTTTTTCGATTGTTGTATTATCGTTTCGGCTCTATCTAGTGGCTTTGTGTACCTTCCACAAGGAGAGGCTGTGACTACAGCCCAAAATGTTAATGATTCCCTCTTTCTTAAGTAGCTGGGCATTGTATGCAAGCAAAATCAAAGCCACTTGGCTTTAGGTAGGTAAGTAATGTTCATTTTTGTCTTAGTAAGCTGGTTGTGACAAGCAGACTTTTTGTGTACTCATTTAGAAAGTTATATCATGCAATGATTGAATGTAGGTGTCTCTTTGTATTCATTGATAGTTGGTTCATCGTATCGGCACAGTAATTATTTTACGACAGAACTTTGCTACATTTCCATAATTCTCTATCATGTCTGTGACTGTACTGGAATACTCAACGGTACAGACAGAGCTCCTCTCAGCTGCTTCACTAACTATTGCTGCTTCCTTGTTGTGACTGTTCCACTAGCCATTGCTAATACATGGAGCTCAGTAGCTAGTTTATAGCCTAGTACTAGCTAAAAGCATGGGCTGGAGGAAGTAAAGAAGAAAACATTGAACGAACGCAGATCGTCAATGCTATTTATGTAGCGTTTCCTATCCCTCTCCCTTCTTATATCTATGGACTGAGAAAGAAAAGTGTCATTTCATTGTTTACCCCACTGAGCACTACTAAAAGTGTGGACTCTTAAAATCAGGCAGTTCCTCTAAACAACAATTCAAGAGTTTGTAGTGCACATTTTGTGAACGATGCCCATTGCAACAGTAAAGATATTGCTGTAGTGTTGCTCATCCGCATAATTTTGAGCAGCTTCCAGCATTAGGAATTACGCGGGAATAAATGGTCGAGTGGGAGGGAATAATTAATTCCATGTGGTTAGAATACTAATAACAAACACTTGCATCACTAGCTAGCAGAGGAGGCGGGATATGCATCATCAGTCACATGGCATGTGTGGCATACATACGTACGTTAGGTTAACCGATTTCAGTAATACTTGTGACACATGTGACACATGCACGTGGGATATACTGGCTCAGTAGTGACTTACGCCCCAGTACTGAGCCAATATATCCAATGTGCGCGCTAACTCGGGAGGTTGAACACGCGTCATAATGTTTTACGGAGGAAATGTGTGTGCATGGAGAGATATATGGAAACATGCAGAGAACAGTAGCTATTCAGCCAAGTCAAAAGCCTGCAAGCGATTTTAGCACTCCATACTAGTAGTAATTTGATGCTAAAAATACCCAGTGAAACTAGAAACTGAGTAGCATAGTCATACTAGAAGCATAGCCTCGATCCCAGGCCGAGTTTTCGCTTTTATAACGGTTAGGCGAACAACTAGGCCTGGTACTAGTTGTCTGCGCATGCGTCAAATTTTCGTTGTATTTGTGGTCGGCAAAAATATTTCGAAATTTGTACACAGAAAATGCACAGAGTGAGTACACAAACTATGCACATAGAGAGCTGCTACAAGGGCCTGGGGAGTTGCCAGTTGTGCTGCAGCACGATTACAGTGACCCAAGGCAACTTCAGGATGATTGAATGCCTTCAAATTACGTTTCAAAAAGATTTAGCAGGCTGCTAGACTTCTCTGATTCTAGGCCCCAACTCGTAAATCAGTTAAATTTTGAAAACGTAGATTCTCTTGATGCCTCTGAGCTACCCAGCAACGCTCGAACGAGCAGGTCATACTCCAATCCTGTGAATATAGGACAATATCAAAGACGGTTAAACCCTTACTTCAAACTGTCCAGTCTCGTCCGTTAGTATAGCCAAGAGGAGCACTGTTGGGATAGCTGGACATTAGCCATTGCTCCTGTACAGAGAAGTAGACATTCTAAACACGTGTAGATCTATATACATATTCAATTTCTCATATTAAACAGGTTACAGTGTCATTGTCGACGAGCTGATGATGGCAGCACCAAGTTCTCTAGCTCACACTCTTCACTTGATCCACCATATTAATGATGAAACTATAGTAGATCTTGCCAAACATGAACAAGACTTGATAGCATAGGGCCCACACAAAAATATCTGACCTTAACAAGCTTGACAAAGCTTTATACCTCTTCCCTTGTTGTTTAGTCTTCAGAATAATGTTTTCTAAGCTTCAGAGAAGAGAGAAGCTTCAGCTAAGAGCCATTCCAATCGATTCCAATAATGATAAAACGGGAACTGACTTCTAGTACACGATAAATGTCACGAAAGTGAACGAGAATATCCATTCGTCAGAATCTGACGAACGACTGACGCATGCGCAGACAACTAGTACCAGGCCTAGTTGTTCGCCTAACCGTTATAAAAGCGAAAACTCGGCCTGGGATCGAGGCTAACTAGAAGCAATGTGCCAGAAACTTAGATTACATAGAGTTATTCCTGCACTGGCTTTGTTTTTTTACTCTTGTCTTGATGTAGCAGGTATAGCAATTATTGTTAACTACTAACTAACAGGAGATATAATACAAGAGAGATAGACAAGCAAGAATGAAGAGTTAGGTAAAATGCTGACTCAGCAGGATCAAAAGGATCGGTTTTAAGCGTATTCATGAGATTATTAATGGAGAGTGCGTGTGGCGCCTGTCCAGCCTCCTCTGGTAACAACTGCACTCCTTTTATAAGACAACATAGGACAACTAGTTTGCAACTACTTGTGGTCAGCTGTGGAATGCACCATACGCACGAAAAACGTTTTTTGCTTCACTAAGTAGGTAAAAGGGACGGTTTCAGATTATTGGGTAGGTGGGTGGGCTTTAGGTAACTTCAGCCATACTGTGCCAGTATCTAACTGCTATGCCAAGCTCACATCACTTTCTAAGACGGCAACCAACCTGCTCTCCATAGTAGCCGTGAAAACCACTTGTTTTGATGGTAACTTCAGCCAGGATCCCACCATCCGAGAAAATGGCTGTGGGATCGGGATGCCGCACTTTTCATGCACAGATTGTTAATAATTACTGAGGCATGTGTGTCCTACCTCCTCTGGCTAGTTTGCAAGAAAATGACTGGGATCGTGATGCTTGAAGATCTGCACTTTTCATGCACAAATCATCTTTGCAGCTAGGTTCTACATTATTTCAGCATGGGATCTGGAGATTGGTACAATAGCAGTAGCACCAATGCCCCTATGGTGGCGTATCTAGTTAGGGGCTCAAGCACCCCCCTAAGCTAAAAATTATCTGGGAGCTGAGCAGCACTAGCTATTGAGATTGACAGCTTTGCGCATAAAAAGAGGGCCTGGTACGTGGGCGTATAAAATTTGTGTCGCGCACTCTCTCAGCACCCTGCTACTGCATTTCATAGAGACAACACTGCCTAGAGGAGCTCATGGAGCAGTAATAATTATACCATGGCAAAAAACGTTCATTGTTAAGCAATATATTTAAGAGGATAATATGATTGCTAAGCAATGTCCGTTCATTCATGGGGCAAAATATTTGTGGTCAGAGAACTTCAACCGTAAAAACCACCATTACCAGTTATACCGTAAATACGGAAAATAGACCTAATCGGTTTATGAGCTAAAGAATGCAATTAGTGTTGACAAGAGTGCATGAATATTATTCATGCACTCGCAAAGAAAGTTTAGAACAAGGGCCATTGTCGAAATCCAACTGGAGGTGAGATATTCTTCATGCAAGTTTAGTACTATCTAGCTGGTTTATAGACCTTATCCTTCATCTGCGTACATATAACACTCTATAGCTAGGCTGTTCAGTAGCTTTTAGAACTCATTTGGAGGAGCAAGGAGGTGTGAGATAGCTTTGGATATACTATCTTATGTAGATTTACTGAGTTACTACCTAGCTTGACATAAAACACACAACTTAAACTATAAGTGTTTTGCACTTCTAAACTATAATTACTGCAGTATAAACCAACTTTACTTGCATGAACACCTCCAGTTGGATTTCAGACAACTACCATGTGGGAGCCCTTGTTCTAAACTTTCTCTTTATTAGAAAACTGCAAATTCTACTATCACTTACATGTAAAGTGGGCGGTGGGTGTGGCTAAAACTACTTCGGAAGTAAACCAAGTGTGATCAACACTAATTGCTTTCTTCAGCTCATAAAATGATAAGGTCTATTTAGATATTACGCTACCTTGACCGTATTCTGTTATGAAATTATTCACTGGAATGTCATAGGTACAAAGGTTATCCCGTGCGATTTTATTGCCCCTGTGGAAACACAGAATCCTCTGGCTGACGGGCTGCATCATGAGGTGGGTAACCTGTTAATTATACATATTTTTTATCGATGTAACATGTAGATTCTTCTTGCTAACTTTTTGGCCCAAACTGAAGCATTAATGCGTGGAAAAACACGTGGAGAGGCCAGAGATGAGCTCGTCAAAGTTGGTGTTAAAGGACCAGAGCTGGACGCTCTCTTACCTCATAAGGTATTTCAATTAATAATTGTTCGTAATAAGTCATTTAATCCTACTGCCAGATTTTCAGTGGGAACAAGCCAACTAATTCCATCTTACTTCAAAAAATCACTCCGTATAGCCTTGGTTTGCTGATTGGTAAGCTATAAACATTTGCAAGGTTACCATTTGCACTTCTATGTTATGATCTTTCCAGCCTTGTACGAGCACAAGATTTTTACACAGGGTGCCATATGGAACATCAATTCATACGATCAATGGGGGTAAATACAATGTGCTAATAACCAATAACCTATAATGGGAAATTTGACACAGGGTGGAGCTTGGTAAACAGCTTGCTAAGATTATCCAGCCTGAGTTGAAGGGGAAGGAGCAAGCAACTGGACATGATGCCAGTACTAATGGTCTTATCAACTACATTAAAGCTCAAACAAAATAGAAGAGAAACATAATTATAACTCAGACCAAATAGGAGTGTAGGCTGGAGTGTAGGCTGTCAGAATATGTGGCGAGCATGAAATTGAAATTTATTATTATGTATATGTAATTAGCCAGACATGCTGCACGAATCACTACAAGTGCTAGTGCATTTGGCCTGGAGCAGCAACTAGATGTAATTAGAATTAATTGGCAATTTTTGCTGAGTCAGCAAATACGTTCAGATAAAAAACATTGCGTCACGAGATCAACTCCCACGAAATCAATTCTTACCAGATCAACTTCGCATGAGGTCAACTCTCACTAATAGTGAATTACAGATTAAAGTGCTGATAAGTACGCTGTGTTGACCCCTTTTCCTTCTGTGGCTAGCTCCAGACATAGATAGAGTAGAAGAGTGATTGGAAACGGAAGTACCCTCGAAGTACCATCCGTGTATCTCCGCGGTTTTAATCGAGGCTTACTTTTTAACACAAGGGCTAAACATGAATAATTCATGAGAATTGTTTTGCTCTCGTTTTGCTCTCTGTAAGAAGTCCACGAGCAGTTCTGCTGCTAAACATCAACTTTCTCTAATACTTGAGGCCATTTGGGACACAGGACACTATTTAGTTACAAAGCCTTAGCTATATCATGTCAAAGGTACTATAGGAACACTAGTTGGGCGGAGTCCAACCAACTACACAGTTGGTTGGACTCCGCCCAACTATAGGAACACAAGCATGAAAAAGCGCTCTGTGTACCTCTAGCTACTTCACGACAATCGAGATTATATTTTCTTTGTTTCCAATTGATACCTACTATCAGGGGGGGGGTAGCTCTGAGATGTACGCTTTGGACACAATAAGTTTCCTGGGCTTTTGCGGGAGTTATGAGGGATGGTCCCAGAGCCACTATGTAGACTCACTTCCGTTTCCAATCCCTCTTCTATGCAGGCATTCTCTGCATGTATTCGATCCATTTAAATGTTAGGATGAGGGTTGCTTTTCTATCCTAGAACCTATTCTCATCTCTGGCTCTCTTCCTCATTCCTGCAATGGCAACTTGAGTGGTATAATCTCAGCTGGATTGGGTGGGTGATCATGCTCGTTCCTTACAACCATACTCAAACCCTCTGAAGTGGCTCTTGCTTTTATGGTTTTTGCACCTCCAGAATTGCAATCATTTTCATCTATTATTTTGTATGCTTAAACTTTCCTCCTCGGTTTGTCTTGATGAATTGAACTGTGCTAGCTTGTATTTTTACTTAATACCTTTCAACCTACTAAAATTATAGTAAGCTAAAAATAAAGGTCAAAACACCTTTAGAAATTTCTGGAAAGTTGATTTCGGGAGTTGAGTTGACTCTATGAAAAGTTGATTCTATGAGAGTTGATCTACTAAGAGTTGACCTCATGCAAAGTTGATCTGGTAAGAATTGATCTCGTGAAATTAAGTTGATCTCGTGTGCACCCACCAAAAAAACTCAGCGTTTGTAGAGTCCTATGGACCTCAGGCAGCAATTACACTTTATGTAGCTAGTATAAGGTCACTGCATTGAGCATCAAGATAGCTATCTACACATTTTGCTGACTTGACAATATTCGTAGCACGTGATTGTTATGTGTCGAGTCAGCAAATAATAGCTACGTTGATGTACAGTGGTTTGCAGAACAGTTGTCGAGTAGCAGTAGGCGGTAACTCTGTCTTTAAAAGAGTTTCTTCCATGAACTGCAGGCGTTGAGCTGTACCACCTTTAATTAATCTTCTGAATAATTATGGTGTATAGCTTCCCACAAGAAAAGTACTGAAGAGTAGTTCAAATTTAATCACCGGTACATGTTAAGTATATTCATATACTCTCTTCAGTGCTTCCAGAGGAATTATTAAAAGTGATGGTCAGTACAGCTCTAATTGACAGCAACTACAGAAAACTCAGAGTCCTATAATTATACCACCACTTACGTCACCACTAATTGATCTCATTGGTCAACAGCTGTAGGATATATAGATACAGCCCCAGGCATGCACAGTTTTCAAGTTGTTTTTAGTTTTTTCATTTGTTCAAGAAAGTAAGCAAAGAGAAAAGAGCCATGCTTGACGGTACTAAGACACAAAGCGACGGCAGAAACACGGAAGGTGCTCTCCAACAAGCTTCCATGGGTCCATGGGCGCGGATTTTATCCAAGAAGAGCTTGCAACTCCAGTAAGGGACGTCGAATGGTCAACGCTTGTACCAAGGAAACTCTTGAGCGGAGTCAACATGTTGCTCAACTAGCTCTTTGACGGCTGCAAAATCCGGCATAGTCTTGTTCTTTTTTGCAGTCTGAATCGCGATTGAATTATTGCTAGGGGGAGGTCCTTTTATATAGTGCTGCGGTCACGTGGTATAAGTCAGATATGCCACACCTACTCGGACCCTATATATCCTCTTAGGTGTGGTATATCCTATACTTATGGCCAACAGGCAGCAATTGCAAGATCACAGGTATACGTCATACTCAGAGTAGCAGTGGGTTCACTAGACCGTTTACTCATGCTTTTAAAGCTGAACGTTTTTGCTGACTCAGCAAAAATTGCCAATTTATTTCCAAATTAATTGCCTCTGGCCTGGATATGTAACCGCAATGACACATCAATGCATTGAACTTCATGATTTGTGCACGCATGTCGGACCTCCTCTGGTAATTGCTGTAGCATGCAAAATATAGATTTAGTACAATTATTGATAATTATGCCTCGCTGTACATGCGCAAGCGAGGTACCCATAATTATTAGATTTAATATCATGTATAACTCTCTACTCAAAAGGTGTACGGTAGTGTGTTTGTGTGTCTGTGTGTGTGTAGACTGCTACAGCGAAGTACGTGCAAGTAAGAGTTTCTATAGGTTTCTAGTCATGGATTTTAATAATGCCTATTTGGCTTACTCGGAATACCTTTTCACTTGTTTACCGAGTGTTACTACTCTGCATTAGCTGCAAGGCTCTGCTGATGGCATGCCATCAATTGAACTTTTGGCATCGATCGTTCTTAATAACAATCATAGTCGATCATTACCCACTCCTTGAGTTTGCATGCTAGCAAACAAAAATGTTCATCATTTGTACGTGTATAAAAGCTATTAGTAGCTTTATGTTATGTAGCTTTGGCATCTCCACCGATGCGTGCATCAGCACCTGCGGTGCTTTCAAGAGTTCATTGGGACATATATTCCAACCTACGTCACAACCACATGCTGTTGTGCTGATCAGTGATCACAACTGACAGTAGGAAAGGCAATAGTTACTATTCATTGCCATTCCTGCTAGTTGCGGTGTAGCGTCGAGCCAAGCCGATTTGTCTCCAATTTAACACTAGGTCGCCTGGTGTTGACATACATACACATGTGCTGTGGTTGCTCAGGCCTTGGAGCGAATAATAGTAGGTTAAATCACGAAGAACTCATGTCATAGGTCTATTCTAGTTTGTCAGCTATAGAGTGTTAGCTGAAGGGGTCTGAGCATGGTATACAAAGAGATTGATGGCCAGAGTGTGAGGATACCGTATAGCGGGTATATTTCGAGGGTATAAATGTTTGCGGTTTTCGCGGATTGAGCCTGTACCGCGAAAATTTATACCCACGAAAATTTATGAATAGTAGGCGTGTTCAGTATTATGGATTCGAGGCTAACGGTGTGGAGGTACACTGCATGTAGTCTCAAGAACGGCGGCTGATTCATGAGACTACGCTGCATGTTGATGTGCGCATGCGCCAGAAGGCTGGAACTCAGACCACGAAAATAAAATCCGCGAAATCCTTTGTAATGGTCCATCCCCGAAAATTTATACCCTCGAAATATACCCGCTATACGGTAGTATAGACTTAGTTAGGCGGAGTCCAACCAACCCACGCAGTTGCCCTCCAATCTACTTGTACTAAACTACTGACGTGGAATGGCTCTGGATTCTACTGTCTCTTGGTGCACTGTGAACACACAAGGCACATCCAATGGAGAAGCTCTTGTTTGAAGCTCTTGTTTGGTGTACTGCTTGTGCAATAACACTCTGCAAAAAACAGCGATTGCCCACATCTAGTGTCATTATATCACTGTACATGTATTTTTAGACATAGCACAAAGTAATTGTAATAATTATTAATACTATGTACCGGTCACGCCCAGATACAATCGGCAACCTAGCGTTCAATTGGAGCCTGGGATCGAGGCTAGTTGCGGTGTGACGTAGGTCTGGAGGAATGCCTTTTGTATACAGTCTATTGGAGTTGCGTACTCTTCCTAAATAACTTTTTGATGTGATAGAATTGAGTGGAAGTCCTGCGAAACTAACCCTAACGCTTCAGGACGGACTCTGTAGGAGGACGGAGACCAGAACGTGGAAGTGAAAGCTTGCGAGTACTCTGTCACCACAGCAGCGATCAAGGCTTCTACCATTGAGGCTAGCTAAAACGAGTTGTTATAGATGCTTCAAGAGCGGCAGCAAGCTAGGATACGATGTAAGAAGATTATGTTGAGTGCCAGACAGGGGAAGACTGGAGGATGTGGAGGACCAGCTGAGGGAGACCTTGCCCGAACTGGGAGAGCTAATTCCCGTGTGCGAGCTCTAATAAAACAGCACTAAGTCTTATAACTTTATTGGAAAGTCTCTTTTTACTGTGTGTGTGGCCACCATGGACTAGGGAGTATCAGGAGTGCATGATAGCTCTTTTCCTTTTTTCCAAGGTCGCAGTTTGCCCGTTGAGGTCGCAGTCAGATGAGAGAAACATTTTTGTTTGTTTTTTGCAGGCCCCAGGTGGGGTAAAAATAATTATTAGAGAATGGCATGTACAGTGACAAGGGCACACGTACAATAGTAGATTATTTATTATTGTTAATATTAATGAGATGGGATTCTGCTGAGATCAGGTCGATCTCAATGGGCACACCGACGATCTTGCACCTCTAATTGCTTGGATGGCTGAGCGAGAAGGTTAGGCGACATCTTAACCAGCATAGAGTTTTATTGTAGGTGATGTCCCATTGCTGGGCGAGTAGTGAGCTCAGGTGTTTGTAGAAGCCTTCTACGCCCATGACTGATAGAACTAACGGTTTGAAAGAGGAGTGTTCAACTTCCTGGACTCTTTGCTGATATGCCCGTTTCTTTTCTAGTTCGTGTTTTCTGTATGTTGCTACATGTGACTGACTACTCTTGTGATGTCTTGAACATTCATGCCCTTGCAGGACATAACTTGAATAGACTATATCAGGTGTTAGTTGTAAGCTGTACTTATGATGTAACGTCTGTATTCTATCAAAATTTGTGCAATAATTGAAAACACACACTACTGCACTGTCAATCCTATGTACAACCTACTGGTTGTACTAATATTTATACATATTCTCGTTTTTGTATAAATACCTGTGTTGTTTATTATGAATGAGAGTTCTTTATTATTCAATTATTCAAGTCCATCTACGATATTACAACTGGCGACGAGGATTGTGGATTAACAAATTCTATGATGGTAGGAACTCTCAACTCATTCAACCCAATGGACGAACCTATCACCTCCTATCTGGAACGTGTTCAACTTTTCTTCGTTGCAAATTCAGTTGGCGATGGCAAACAAGTGCCTACTTTTCTCAGCATCGTTGGCCCTGCCACTTATGCAATTCTACGAGATCTATTTGCTCCTGCACTCCCAAGTTCTGTCACACTGGCTGACATTTTCGAACGCCTCAAGAAGCATTACGAGCCCAAAAGAGCTACCATTGTGGAACGCTACCACTTTCACAAAAGAGATCAACTCGAAGGAGAGACTGCAACCCAGTACGATGCAGCTCTTCGCAAACTCGCAACACACTGTCAATTCGCGGATTACCTCGAGGAAGCCCTTCGCGATCGGTTTGTTTGCGGCCTACGGCTGTTCAACGACGATTGCTCTCAGAGAAGGAACTCTCACTCGCAAAGCTATGGACCTTGCCGTTTCAATGATCAGCCCCCCTTGTTCTCGTCATCGTAAATGGAAATGGACCGAGCCTATTTGGACGAAACTGAAACTGGCTTAAGTACATCCAACTCAATTGGGAACAAATTACCACGGTGCAAACTGAATCCAAGGTGCTTCTGGAAGACCACAATGCCCTTTTTAAAGATGAGCTGGGTTCGATACACCCATTCACGGCAACTCTACATGTCAATCAGGATGCTCACCCCAAATTCTACAAGCCTAGACCAATGCCATTTGCCCTAAAAGACATTGTTGGACAAGAGCTGGACCGCCTTGAGGAACAAGGCGCTCTTAAGAAGGTCGAATTCAGTGAATGGGCTGCCCCGATTGTCACAATACCAAAGAAGGAAGGCCGAATTCGAATATGTGGCGATTACAAGATCACCATTAATCAGGCACTTACAGTGGACTAGTATCCCCTGCCAAAGCCCGAAGAATTGTTTGCAACCTTAGCAAATGGGGAACAATTCACCGAATTGGATTTGTCTCAAGCCAGTTTCCGCTGGACGAGTCCTCGATGCCTTATGTGACTATCAACACTCATCAAGGCCTGTACCAATACACTCGCTTACCATTTGGTATCGCATCGGCTCCAGCTATTTTTCAAAGGCTGATGGAGACAATTTTGCAAGGAATCCCTGGAGTCGTATGCTACATTGACGACATTCTTGTCACTGGCAAAAATGAAGAAGAACACCTCAGAAGTTTGAACCAAGTGTTTTCGAAATTGACCGATCACGGGTTTCGACTCAAGAAAGGAAAATGCAAATTTATGGCGAAGTCGGTGGAGTATCTCGGTCATAAAATTGACAAAGACGGAATTAGCGCACTACCAAACAAAGTAGATGCCATTGTCAATGCTCCTCACCCAACCAACGTACAAGAGCTACGCTCATTCCTGGGCTTATTGAATTACTACGGGAAGTTTATTCGAAATCTGGCTTCATCCTCTCAACCAGCTACTGCAAGCCAACCACAAGTAGAATTGGACTGCAGAATGCCTTTCAGATGGCCAAAGACCAGCTAGTATCAGCTGACGTGCTCACCCATTACAACCCAGACCTACCCATTCGCATGGCTTCAGCTTATGGAATTGGAGCCGTGATATCTCATGTGTTACCGGATGGAAGTAAAAAGCCGATATCATTCGCTTCTCGAACACTCACCCTGACTGAAAAGAATTATGCACAACTGGAGAAAGAAGCACTGTCCCTCGTGTTCGGAGTAAAAAAGTTCCACCAATACCTCTATGGAAGGAAATTTACCCTCATTACCGACCACAAGCCTTTGACGGCCATATTTGGATCCAAGAAGGGCATACCCACTCTAGCAGCAGCACGTCTACAAAGATGGGCCTTACTTCTGTCGACATATGACTACGAAATACAGTTCAAGCCCACTGAATCTCACAGCAATGCAGATGGACTTCCTCTACCTGTTCTCGATTCAGACAATGGAGGAGAAGCTGTCAGTCTCTTTAACGTGTCTCAGGTGCAGTCTCTGCCAGTAACATTTCAACAAGTGCAACAAGCTACCAAACGTGACCCCGTTCTGAGCAAACTGTTGAGATATGTGAGGGAAGGCTGGCCAACACAAATTCCAGATGAGTTTAAAGCCTACCACAATCGTCAACATCAAATCACGATCGAACACGAATGCCTGCTATGGGGAATCCGAGTGATCATCCCTACAAGTCTGCGACAGAAATTGCTGGAAGCTCTTCATGAGGGACACCCTGGTGTAGTGCGAATGAAAGCGATTGCCAGAAGCTATATGTGGTGGAGTGGACTAGATAAAGATGTTGAGAACCAAGCCAAATCTTGTTTACCATGTCAAGAATAAAAATCGAATCCTCCAGCGGCACCTCTTCACACTTGGCAATGGCCAACAACTCCATGGAAAAGAATCCATACAGATTTTGCCGGCCCCTTCTTAGGAAAGATGTTCCTTATAGTAGTTGATGCCCATTCCAAGTGGCCAGAAGTCATCATGATGTCAACTCGACCAAAACGATTGAAGCACTTCAAGCAATATTTGCGAGATTTGGCCTACCGGAACAGTTGGTGTCTGATAATGGACCCCAGTTCACATCTCAAGAATTCGAGCAATTCGTACAACAGAGTGGAATCAAGCACATTCGAAGTGCACCCTATCACCCATCAACTAACGGATTGGCGGAACGATTTGTACAAACTTTTAAGAATAGTATGAAGGCCAGTGAGAACGATGGAAAAAGTTTGAATACTCGAATTGCAAGCTTCCTTGCCAGCTATCGTTCAACTTCTCATGCCACCACTGGTGTAGCACCGAATGAACTCTTCCTCCAAAGAAAGGTCTGTACTAAATTCGACATGCTCCAGCCTGACGTGCAAAGAGTTGTACAGGACAAACAGTCTCTTCAGAAGAAGTATCATGACAACCGTGCCAAGCTACGCACCTTTACTCCTGGTCAAATTGTGATGGCCAGAGATTACTTATTGTCGAAGAAATGGATTCCAGGAGTGATTGAAACCAGCTCCGGTCCAACCATGTACAAAGTTAAGATTTACAACGGGAAGATTATTGTTAGGCATATTGACCAACTCTTACCAGCCGATTCCCAAAATGATCAATTGCCACCAGATGATAGGTTTACATTCTTCAATGATGAAGTTACCAACACCACTCCTCCTACCGAAGACCAGCAAGATGAAATACCTGCACCCAGGTACAATCTTAGACGAACTCACGAGAGACGCCCTGTCGATCGACTTATGAACTTACAAGCTAAGCGGGGAGGAATGTGATGTCTTGAACATTCATGCACATAACTTGAATAGACTATATCAGGTGTTAGTTGTAAGCTGTGTCTACTGTACTTATGATGTAACGTCTGTATTCTATATTTATACATATTCTCTCTTCTAGAATATTCCCTGAGTTATCGTTTTTGTATAAATACCTGTGTTGTTTATTATGAATGAGAGTTCTTTATTATTCAATTATTCAAGTCCATCTACGATATTACAACTCTCACATCAAAGTATGTTTTGGCCGAGGCCCCGTTGAGTTGGTCCGCGCTCACAGGTTGTAGGTTGGGTGCATACTTCCGTGAGAAGGGATGCTGTGGTATCTCTTATTTCGTTGTGCCTTAACGTAGGAAACCTCCTTTGGCACAGGACAGGGCGTGCTCCACATTGAAGTTTTTGCCACAGTCGCATTTGGAGGGCAAGTGAGTTGGGGTCCAGCCATAGCGTAGTGCTCTTGGAAGGCCGACTTGTGTAGTGTGAATCCATGTTCCAATAGTGGGAGAACTGTGAGCCGCGCTCCACTGCCTTCTGGAGCCAGCTGTTGATGTATAGAGGCTGCTTGTCTGTTCCTGTTGTCACCTCTCTTTTCTTCAGTTGCTGATCACGTTATATCCATATTCATTGTCTTGAGCTAGGATGTGGTCAGTGAGGGATGAGGTGACTGTGAGAGAGTGCTGCAGTTCCTTGTCCGCTAGCTTGGAGGGGATGGTTATTGCTAGTCGTATAAGTCGCATTCAACACTGTTTGAAGGTGGTATTAGTTTAGTTCGAAGTGCTCATGTTGGGTACGACCCGGCTGAGGTATGTCCATTTAATTAGGAGGCCATGAGTAATGGCTGAGTAGGCGGCATGTGGTTGCGACTTCGCTATGTTACTGAGGGCACAGTTGTACCAAGGGCGTATAAAAGGCATGCAACTCCACTATTAGTCTCGCACCAGCCCCGATTAAAAATCGACCTAGCGTTCAAATAGAAAACATCCGGGGCTGGCTGTGCGAGACTACTCCACTGTCCACTATCAGTACACGTAACTAGCAGAGTTCAAACGTGGGTGGTGCATGAAGTGCTAAAAATAGAAATTTCATTTCATGCACAGTCATGCACATTCAACCGCCCACGTTTTAACTCTGCTCATATAGGCCCTCTCTTCTTTTATACGCCCTTGGTTGTACCTTAGTGTTCACGTATTCAACAATGTATTCACGGGAGCCAATCGCTGCACCTAGGTAAAGTCTGCCTTCTGGCGTGACGTTGACTCCAGACCCAGCGAAGATGTTGGTGGCTCGGTCATGGTGGTTTTGCTTTGTGACAAGCCAGGTTTTAGACGGATTAGGGAGGCCTATTGTAGTGGGAAGTGCGGCCTGGGATCGAGGCTAGGCCTATTGTTGCTAACCCCTCATGTTCAACATATTCATGAACTCCATTTCAAAACTCTCGCTTTCGAGAGACTGCCACCTTATGCTTTATGCCGACGACATCTTACTCTTTAAACCGAGCTGGAGGATTTTCAGGGAGACGTTACAAACTGGATACAACCCTAACCATCAGAAAACTCAGTACCTCCCAATCTCTCGATCAAAAAACGGCCCAAGGCTCACCATCTCCTTAAATGGTCAGACCCCATCAAGTGTCACCCTAACACCAAATTTATCGTGGTCTACCCACATTGAGAACATCTCCAAGTCTTCCAAACAACTGCTAGGTAGAATACATAGGAACTTTCGTGACGCCCCAAAACACCTTCGCCACAAGATATATAAAACCACTGTACTCCCGAAGCTAGACTACTGTGGGGGAGTTTGGGACCCCCACCAACTCAAATCCACAAAATTACTGGAAAACGTTCAGAAATTTGCGGGAAGAGTTATAACTCAAGACTGGTCATCAAGCTACCCGTTTCTGTGCTCCTCCCTGGACCTAAAGCCACTGTCTATCCGAAGACGCATGCAAAAGTTGAAGCTTTGCTTTAAAATCCTAAGAAAAGAATCATGCATCCCTCCAACAGCCTTCACTCCCCACCCACAACCATCTCCAAGAAGTTCAAACTCAGTCCAACTCTTCACCCCGTTTGTACCAACAGATGCACACAAATTTTCATATTTCATAGATGTCATCAAACATTGGAATGCCTTGCCTGATGAAATTGTCTCGGCACAGACCCCGCTCATTTTTAAAAACCACCTACACCGTTTGTATACCTGCACTCCGTAGTTACTGCATGCATGCTCCTATACCATTCTTTTTTTCTTTTTTACTGCCTTGTTCGTCTGTTCGTTCCCAGGTAGACAACGTTTTAGTACGGTGGCCCTGAGGTACACACCTACTCCATTTTTCGTTTGCGGTTCATTTCGCAGTTCAACTACGCTTCTGCAGTTCACTTTTCAGTTTGCTTCTGCAGTTCAGTTTTTCAGTTCTCTTCTGCAGTTCACTTTTGCAGTTTGCTTCTGCAGTTCAGTTTTTCAGTTCTCTTCTGCAGTTCACTTTTGCAGTTCTCTTCTGCAGTTCAACTATGCTTCTGCAGTTCACTTTTGCAATTCGCTTCTGAAGTTCGCTTTTGCAGTTGACTTTTGCAGTTGCTCAATCACAATAATCACGTGACATCACATGACTTGTGCTTTCAAATTCAATATGATTTTGCAGCATTAAAGACAATATAGTATACTCACTGACCTAGAAATGCTGATCATGTGGCAAGCCTGTAGAAACAGGTTACCATAAACAACAATAATAATTAGTTTTTTGCAACTTAATTCTTTAATAAGAAACAGAAAGAGAATATTATGCTGGCTAGCTATAGCTGTGTGTCTAATATCTCTGCAGTCTGTGTTTGAACGATTAGTTTGTAGGGTCTCCACGAGTAAAAGTATTTTATCAACAGATCTGGGGTCTGCATACATCCTACCCTATGCTATATACCGTTGAGTTGTTGTGTAGATTAATGTGCCATGATAAACGTTAAACACAGACAGACACAGCAGAGACATAGCTAGCTAGTTAGCTATTAGTGCTACATAATAACATTCTCTTACTTGTTTCTTATTAAAGCACATGTGATTGAGCAGAAGCCAGACAACTGCAAAAGCAGAGCGAACTGAAAAAGCGAACTGCAAAAGTGAACTGCAGAAGAGAACTGAAAAACTGAACTGCAGAAGCAAACTGCAAAAGTGAACTGCAAAGTGAACTGCAGAAGCGTTAAGCGTAGTTGAACTGCGAAATGAACCGCAAACGAAAAATGGAGTAGGTGTGTACCTCAGGGCCACCGTAGCCTAGCGCTGTAAGGCCAAGCAAAGTCAATTTGTAGTTTCTCAGGCTATTATTCCTAAAATAGCAAGCGGATTGAGGCATTTGATAAATATTAATGATAATGATATTCATAGAATTTTAATTGAAAACACACCCCTAACTTCCTCAATAAGCGGAAGTGCATAATTTTTACTTATTAATTTTAGTCATAATTATATTCATGACCAAAAAACCATATAAATTTGTGGTCACGTGATATTTAACTTTTTTGTAAAGCTGCCAATTTCCAAGCGCGAGGGCCTGAGAAACTACAATTGACTCTTTGCATGGCCTAAACCCTGTATGCTCTTTTGCATAAAAAATTTTAATTAAAAAAAAAAAAAAAAATCAATCATGTAACTGCTGTTTTCTTGCTACGTAATGTTCATCACATGACAGTACAGCTCATTGCAAATGCAAGAACTTTGAGCATAGATAGTGGAGGAAGGGGATTGGCAACTCCAGCCGTACAAGCGGCACATCCGCTATATGGGTTAATAGTCATACAATAAAACCTACTTTCTTTCTTTGCTGCCTTCGTTCGTGGTGAAAGGGTTATTTATGCACATGCTGCTAAATAATTATTATTGCTGAAATACCGCTCACTATGGCTAGTGCATTGATGCTTAGTGCTTTACGTGGAGCTATAGAGAAATGTATACCTATGTCAGGAAGTAGCAGGAGCATTGAGGTGAATGAGAGGACAAAGGAAATGTTGGACAAAGTCATCAGCGAAGAAAATGCAGATGTATTTGAGAGTTTCTCTGTCACTGTCACACGGTTTCTTCAGCAGCAGGTTAAAGATACCTGTGACAATAAATATGCAGCAGCAATAAAGAGGACAAGGTTGTGGGTCTTATTTCATCAACTAAGAAATGACACAGAAGGTGTTCTCATCTCTAAATGGAACGAATTACTGTTTAGATTGAAAATTGACGTGTTCGATCTGATTTGCATGCAAGCTGTCTACGAACAATTATTTGAAGGGATGATTAAGGATGAATTTTCCAAGAACTGTAAGAGTTGCAAAGAAAAGGAACCTATATTATGTCTAAGCGGAGATGAGCTCAATGCTCTTCGGTACGCAGCAGGGTTTGTTCCCCACTCACTTTTAAAACGATTCGAAAAAAGAAAAGGTGAGAAGTTCTCTCGGTTCATTACCTGTTTAGGAGACATGGGTGTTGTCGGTGAAGGCAGTGACATCATGTCGTATACAACTAAGTGGTTTGATCTGGTAAATCGGGGTGGTTTGTTTCCTCTAAATGACAACTCTTTCTCTCTTTTTGTTGCCATTGAAAAAGTTGTTAAAACTGTGTTAGAAAGTCACATGCTCAGTCGAACTGCAAATAAAGAGAGCTTCAAGCAAAATGTCCATGATGTTATTGCGGCAAATGAAAATGTGCAGTTTTTTTGGTGTATTCTGTCACAAGACATTGATGATCCAGAACAATCTGAGGAACTATTACTTGAAATAATTAAATTGTGGGTTACTGTAAGAGGTTTTTCAATGGTTGCTTCATGGTTAGAAGCATACAAACATCGTCAGAAGAAGACAGTACAAAAATCAACTAGTTTAAGGAAAAGTATAAATGGAACAAATTAATTTTATGTTCGTTTACGTTTTGGTAGTGGAGTGCTATCTATTTCCATATCTTTACTTAAAAGACGTTTACGCCTACAGTTTCCTTTTACTTGATCTAATGCATAAGATTTTTTCATCCGAAGTGCTGGAGCATTCTTAACACACTGGTGTAGAGTGGGATGATCATTTCTTCCACCACACCCCCTCTGGTTTCCAAAGTAATGTTCCAAGGGGTCCTGAGATATTCGTTCACTCAACAGAAACGAGGATGAATCCAGGCTGAGTAGGTATTTCACCATCTCCACAAAAGACTTGACTACATAAATAAATAAAAACTTATCAGTGTGAGTGGCCTAATTAGCCTTAATTACCTGTAATTTGAATACCTTCCAGCGTCTCCCTAGAGAGTGTCATTTTGTTCTTTTCATTTGGTGGTAAATCTTTCACAGAGTCCTCCCACTCATGAAAGTAGGCTAAAAAATCATTTTCAAGCCACTGTATAAAGAAAGCAATATCAAAGAATTGATGACAATAAGTATCTTACGTTTAAACGCTCATCTGATGGGGAAACGTATGGCTTCAAATTTGGTTTTCGTTTACCGACCCACTCAACCTTACTGCGTACATTTAAACAATCGAAAAATTTGTCGAAATAGGAAACAAAACACTGAGTTTCAACTGTATCAGGGTCATCAAAATAATGAAAAGCGTTCGCGACACTCTGGCTCAAAACCTGTGCAATGCATGTGTTTGATATCAAAGATAATTAATTCACATTGCGCAAATACATGTACAAGTATTATTATTAATAAGTAGATTTACTTGTGCGGCCAGATCAACCCTCATTCTTGAAAAGGAAGTAAGCTTGACATGCTCTAGCTTTAGTTTGGGAAGTAGAGATAAGCCTTTTGAAGTGGAAGCGGTACTTGAAACTTTGTTATAGAGATTAATGAGATGCCTCCATTCGATGAACTTTCCAGATATCTATAAATTACACAGCATGTACACAAAATAGATAAAATCATTTTTTCTTACCTTCATTAGTCGAGTACCCTGAAATCCTGAATGTGACCAGCAATTTCTAACCGTCTTCATCAAGTGTGGTGGGTCGGCAAAGAAATAAACCCAACGACCTTGAACAGTGTAAGGGTTCCGGGCCTTATGGGTGTAGGTAGCGTTGACTTTGGGGTTTTGGTGCATTCTATAAAACTTCCTGTTTGGACTTGCACCGTCGGCAGTCACATGTATTACTTTGATTCCATTAACTTCTAACCTTCTAACGGCTTCCCAAACAATTGGGTAGAGCAAGTCTGCCGTAATACCTTCAGTCCCAAAATGAGCGTACGGGAATGACAGTTTAAACATGGTACCACGTACCATTAGTACCAAGACTTGCTTCGCCAAATGATGATGCTCTTCTTCTCTCTCAAGCTTCAGTAGATCATCGTTAATATCACCAATGCTTGTGAAACCAATAACACTGCCACTCGTCTTGTTGTACACAATACCTTCTTTAAGCTTCATTTCATCAAGAATTAAACCAACAAATTTTCTTGAAGGTGGCAAAGATTTTGCGTTTACTTCATCAAGCAATTGTTTGTCTACCTCGTCTTCAAAACCTACTTTACTCTCAAACACATTTGAGTAGTCTCGAAGAGTTCTTTCAGATGGGAGTTTCAAGAAACCACTTGTGCGCAAGGCATTGTAAGCACTCAAAGAAATAAGTTTCAGGTTTACGCACCACTTAATCATTAATGGATGCCACCTCATTCCTGTACCATTCTTTACAGAGGCAGCCTTTTTCTGCTCATTCCATAACAACCATTGGAAGCTTCCTTCAGGAAAATCTGCGCATATTTTATCGTTATTTTCTTGCATAATTGAACATAGATCAGTATGTAAATCATCATCAACCGGCTCTCCTCTAGACTCAATTAGCGTTGCAACTTTCTCTTGTAATCTTAAGATTCTCTTGTCCAAGGCATTAACTTGGGAACGTAGCTTCGACATTTTGTCCTTCTTTTCTGGGGTTTTTAGGTATCTTTCATTGCAATGACTACTGGGACTAGTTGTACACGATTTCTTCCATTGTTTATATATAGAACGGAGATTAGCTCTATACTTCACACAGGCACCACATCGCCCAGCTGCGATAGCACTACAATCAGCACTTCGAATAGTTTTGGGATATTTTTTCCCACAGAATTCCACAGGATTTTCATCTAAATATGAAGTGACATCACCGGTACGTGAAATTATTTTTCCCTTCTTTGATTGTATCATGATCACAAAATCCCCATCTGGATGACCAGCACACAGCGTCATACGGTCCAATATCAAAAGTAACTCTGAAACTTGAGCTTGAGTAAGGGAAGCTGGAAACTGCTTTAGTTCATCACATTTTGTAACTTGTCTCTTGTACACGTGTAGGGTCCACGTTCCATTATCATTAATGGTTACTGTATGGGTAATAATAGCTGGTTCAACAGAGGCTTCATCACTTGTCTCTATTTTATAATAGACTGCCTTCTTAGTCGTCTTTTGGCAACTCCAGGAAGTACTCGGCAACTGAATATTACTTGTATCTACACGTTTAGGCTGTTCCCTTCGACTCTTCAGGTGTGCTTTCCTATGCTGAAAGCAGCCTTTTCGAGGCATTGCTGCAATAATTAGTAATGAAACAAACATGTAAATATGACAGTACAAACATCGTCTAGACAGAATTAGAGCTCATTACGATACATATAGTATCATAGACTCCATACGGCAAAGAAAAAGTGTTTGAGCTGTTAAGGAACTGTTGACAGAGGGAGAACAATGGGGGTATCTAATTCCACTAAACAATCTCATTAAATATTTTATAAGCATAATACATAACAAAAGTATTGCTTTATACAATGCTTCTAATAGTGCAGCAAATATCTGTATCATTCTTTTCATAATCTAGCTATCCAGAAGATTACAAAAGGTACAAAAGACAAAAAAACTTACCAAATAGAGACAAAACACTGGAGATCTGAAATAAATCACGCTTTTGTTTTTTCCAGTGGTTTCCATATGATGTCTACTTTACTGTTGGTGTGGTATGTACAGTTATGAATGCTGTTGACCTCTACTTCAAGAGAGGCAAGTCTGTTTTGTGTGTTGGTAAAACCTCCCGCGCAATACCCAGGCGAATAGCGGATGTGCTGCTCAGCTCTGGCTCAGCTACATTGCAAACATAAGCTCACGTGAGTGAGTTGCCAATCCCCTTCCTCCACTTATGCTTTGAGGGAGCCGGAGTACGTACGTACATGATCTGAGAGCTTGAGCTAGCTAGCTAACTACAGTACGTCGTGTTATTATATTGTTGTCAAGATGATTACTACTGCTAGGGTATGTTACATAGGAGCATATAGTTTTGATAGCCGTACGTTTGTGTATTTTTAGGTAGGCATAATATGGATTGGTGTCCTTTAAATGAACGCGTTAAATGAAACTGTACACACTATCCACATCCGTTGATGCATGTCACAGTCATCATTATTAGCCCTGTGCCTCTACCTTGTATGTGTGAATGTAGGTGTTCCGAATTTGTCCACTTGGTCTGCAAGTGCGCTACCTGAGTGCTGGTACTGGGGTGAGTTACTTTATACCTAGATGCAAATGGATTTGAAACGAGGTAGCATAACACAGAT
Source organism: Halichondria panicea (assembly GCF_963675165.1). Taxonomy (NCBI): domain Eukaryota; kingdom Metazoa; phylum Porifera; class Demospongiae; order Suberitida; family Halichondriidae; genus Halichondria; species Halichondria panicea. Next base: position 2,950,163 of record NC_087385.1, on the reverse strand, counting down.
CATCCACATTAGATGGAAGTAGAAGTGTAGTGGAAGTGTAGTGGGCATGGCTCCACAGACAACAAAATTCACAAAAAATTAATAAACAAAAATCTAAGTGAGGTACACGCATGAGGTCGTACCGTAATTTATGTGGTTATGCCTCGGTGCGCATGCGCAAGCGAGGTAACAGTAGTGTGTCTGTGTAGACTGCTACAGCTACTCAAGGATCAATGAATTGTAAGTAAGAGTTTTTATAGGCTTCTAAGTAAGTTTTCATTCGTGGATTTGCAAAGTAATGCTTTGTTCTCGAGTTATGACCTAGCTACTTTTGCTTACTTGGAATGCCATTGCAGCCTTTTCAGAAGAGTGCGTAGCAAAGCTTGTCCATGGAATATTGCTACTCTACTTAGTAGTTAGCTCTGCACTAGAGCGCTAGCTATTGGTAGCTGCACGAGTGAGAAGAGAGCTGCAAGGCTCTGCTGATGCAGCCATTCATTTTAGACTTGGACTTTGGCATCATTTTAACAATAATGGTTGATCATTACCCACTCATTGAGTTTCTCTGTGATTCTGCATGCAGCAATATGTTAAAAAGCTATTGCTATAATAGCTAGTAATAGCTTTATGTTATGTATAGCTTTGACACCTCCACCGAGGCATCAGCACCTGCGGTGCTTTTATTATGCCTCTAGGCGTAGCCGCACGAGAGATACGGTAAAGCTGTCTGTGTGTGTGTGTCTGTTCCAACTGTAACTGCTCAACGGGTGCAATGCGACGAAAACTAACAGCTTCTATAGGCTTCTAGCCACGTTCTCTTGGATTTTGTTTTGTGGATTAGCAAACTAAAGCTTCTTTCTCGAGTTATGGCTAGTTTGACTCACATTGAAGGCTGTTTGCAGTCTCTTCAGAATCTTTCATAGCATCATTTGTTTGCACAAACTTTCTATTCAACACATGAGTTAGCCTTGCACTAAAGCACTAGCTTTTTGTTAGCTACAAGAGTCAAAAAAGATCTGTTAAAACAGCTAGCTATAGTAGCCATTGTGAACTTGATCTCTTTGGACACACCCTTAATTATTCCTGTGGATGCAATGCGCATGCGCGCTCATCCCCACATGTTAGAGAATCCAGTGACAGAATCAACTTACTTCTTTTTCTTGAGGTCCTGGTATAGCGGTAAGCCACAAAACAAATGATACCATATAGACTAGATAACAATAGATTCATGTACACAAGTCTGGTAACAATAGATACATGCATGTACACAAGTCTCTTCTTTTCAGTATTAATAATAGATATACAACCTTTTTCACCTCACTTGAAATATACATTTTAAAAACAAAAAAAGAAATGTACCACTAATTGACCTCAGGTATGTGTACATATAGTAATGGTCAGAGCTGGGCATGCTCACAGTAAATGAATGATTGCAAGTAATAATGGGGGAACCTGGCTGTGCAAAATCCTATAATCCTTGTATCTGAGGTGGAGAATGGTATGGCAAAAGCTTGTCAATTGCTGTACCATCGGGAAGCAGCAGATAGATTGTTTGTTGCTGAAGCTACTACATGTTTGGGGGTTGTTGATAGATTTCAATTCACTGGAGATGTGTCGCTGCTTATAAAGCCAGCCCAAGGGAGCACTGTCTAGATGATCTCACGATGAATTGAAATTATTTGTGAAAAGCCGACTACCTAAAATTCTGACCCAATTGCTTCAGATTACTGGTAGATCTAAAGTGCTGCCACATTATACTGTCTACTTAAACGCCTAGGATTCACTCGAAAGAAGGCTAAACACATCAATACAACGCTCTAAAAATAGATGTAGGTCTTGCACAACCAATCATTCGTTTACAATTTGAAACTGTGAGCATGCCCAGCTCTGACCATTACTATATGTACACATACCTGAGGTCAATTAGTGGTATGTTTCTTTTTTTGTTTTTAAACTGATATTTCAAGTGAGGTGAAAAGGTTGTACACACTTTCTGCTTGTTTATATATACTATACTGTTTGTGCTATACTACTCTCTTCTTTCTTTTCTCTTACTCCGTACCTTTGACAAACTCACAGTATACACTACTGTGGACACCCCTTTCTTGTGAAACAATAAAGCACATTGCAAATTATTTACCTCTTCTATAGCACTCTAATACTTTGAGCGAAAGCAAAAACATAGCGAGAGGCATTAGCAAGCGCACTATTCACTTCAGTTTTTGTTTCGTACAAAAAGAACAAATGGGTTCTTTTTCCTTAAGACACTCTGAAGACATGGGTACTGAAAACATGTACTTTGATCTTACTTTGATCTTGCTGACCTCAGTAGCTGCAGTACAGTAAATTAAATGCAGATTGGCTGAAAATCAGCAGCGTAATACAATCTCGCTATACACACCGTACATTCAAAACAGTGACATATCACACAACAGTGGTGTAGGAAGCAGGGTGGTAAACAAAGTTAATTGTTAGTTTCTTATCATCGCCTGTGCAATCTTTAACCTATGTGCCTTCATTGCTGACTGTGCAAAATGTTGTCACATGACTAAGTGGTACAAAGTCGATATGTTGCTATGCAGTGTAGTGTAGTGCTCCGATCAGCTAGCTTGAAGTGTTGCCAACTTGTCTATGAAGTGTTGGTACTATATAGTTAGTTAGTTAGCTCTGCACTAGAACGCTATAGCTATTTGTAGCTCAAGAGTGAGAAGAGAGCTGCAAGGCTCTACTGGTGCAGCAGTTATTAATATGGCATCCTTTTTAGCAACAATCATGGTCAATCATTTCCCACTCCTTGTGATTCTGCCTGCATGCAGAAGAATATTCATCTTGATATGATTATTGTGCCTCAGTGCGCGTGCGCATGCGCAAGCGGTAGTGTGTTTGTGTGTGTGTAGACTGCTACAGCTGCTCAAGCAGTGCAAGTAAGAGTTTCTATACCGTATAGCAGGTAATTTTCGTGGGCAAGCTGACCTCCACGAAATTTTAACGTAGGCGTGGCTTACCGGAATGCATGCAGGCAACGAGACTAGACGAAATTTTTACTCACGCAAACCACCGTTTCTCGAGTTGAACGAATTTTTTACCCCACGAAACTTACCCGCTATGCGGTAGGCTTTTAGTCATGTTTACTTGGATTTTAATTCATGGATTTGGCTTCGTTCTCGAATGCCTAGTTTTGCTTACTTGGAATGCCATTGCAGCCTTTTCAGAAGAGTGCGTAGCGAAACTTGTCCATGGAGTGTTGCTACTCTACTTAGTAGTCAGCTCTGACACTAGAAGGCTAGCTATTGGTAGTTGCAAGAGTGAGAAGAGAGCTGCAAGGCTCTACTGATGCAGCCATTAATCTTAGGCTTAAATTTTTGGCGCATTGATCGCTTTTAACAACAATCATGGTTGATCAATTCGCAACAGTAAAATCCACAAAATTATTACTATTAAATATACATGATCCTTGCCAGAATGCAATAGTTCGATCACAATGGGTCAAATTTTCTGCTGATTTGGCTTATTCGCAAAGGTTTTTCACCAGCACAATATTGTAATAACACGGTACTTATGGTATCTATGCAGCCTACCACGAAGCTCTTCATCAATGGCGAATTTGTCGAGTCAAAATCTGATCGTTGGATTAAAAACTACAATCCTGCAACGAATGAAGTTTTGTCTCTAGTACCTTGTGCAACACAAGATGAAATGAACAGTGCTGTTGATGCTGCCAAGCGAGCATTTCCAGATTGGAAGTCCCGTAGCATCCTCTCTAGACAGCAAGTTATGTTTAAGCTGCGGGAGCTGATCAAGAACAATATGGTATAAGAAACCATTCGTATTATTATAGTACTTGTTAAAGGTATCCGTATGTTGTACGTTTGCAGGGACGTATGTACATGCTTTATATACTAATTACTATAATTATTTCAGGGAAAGGTAGCAGCATCTATTACATCAGAGCAGGGCAAGACTCTTGCAGATGCTGAGGGGGATGTGCTGAGGGGTCTACAGGTAGTGGAGCACTGCTGCTCTATCACTAACCTTCAGCTGGGAGAGACCCTTGGAAGTGTGACAAAGGACATGGACACATACAGTTATCGTGAGCCAATTGGAGTGTGTGCTGGAGTCACTCCATTCAATTTTCCGGCGATGATACCGCTTTGGGTAAGTATTGATTATTGTATTGTTATTCTAGACGTGCCTTATTAAGTGCCTATAATCCCACAGAAACGATATAATGTACTCCTAATAAGGAAGCTTTAATTTGCATCATTTAGAAAATAAGTGAAATGCAGAATTCTGCTCAAAGGCTCTTTTGCAGCTGCTGAGCTTACCTTCCTTTTTTGGCAGCAGGACATACATAAATCATAAATCAATTTGGAGACACGCTGTAGGATATATACTACTGCTAGAGCTGCATGGACCTAAGCTTAATAGGGAGTGGGCGTATCAACGCTCAATCAGAGTTTCTGACTGAGCTCAGAGAATGATGATGATGGAAGCTTGACAATAACAAGGGTGCACTTTACATGTATAATAGATCTGGGATTTAATAATAGGCAAAATAAACAAAAACTATAGATTGGGCTATAAATGAATGATGATAATGCTTTATGGGGGGTGATGAGTGCCAAAACCTCCAGCTCTGTTTATTTAGTACTAAAATCATTTGCATAGTGAAGTTCTACATACAAATGACGCGCTCTCTCTTATTTGCATGGTGAAGTTCTACATACAAATGATACTCTCATTTGCATGGGGAAGTTCTACATACAAATGATACTCTCATTTGCATGGGGAAGTTCTGCATACAAATGATACTCTCATCTGCATGGTGAAGTTCTACAGTGATACAAATGATACTCTCATTTACATGGTGAAGTTCTACATACAAATGATACTCTCATTTGCATGGTGAAGCTCTACATACAAATGATACTCTCGCATTTGCATAGTTAATTTGCTAAACTGGAAACTACTCCCCTTTTCACCTAAGAAAAGGCTCAGGGGAGCGAGTAATTTTTTTAACTCCATTATTGGACACGCCCACTTATGTGACCAAAAAGGATTGCCACATGAGCGGGCGTGTCCAACACGTAGTTGATATGTTAATTAAAATGTCTGTCTATACTATAATGTTAATTGTGTCCTCCTTCAATAAATTTACAGTTGTCCTATAGGGGCATGCGTGAAGAATGTCACGCTCCCACAATGTTATTGTTAACGTCCTAACAACTTGCGTGCCACCACTCACGCATGTACTATTTCTGTTGCTATATAGCCTCGAGTATACAATACATTTTCTGACGGTCTGGGATCAAAGCTGAATAAACACCCACACATTATGTAGTTATAGTAGTTTGTTCTAATTGTATTCCAACCTTCCCTTTTTCATCCGAGCCCTTCCTTATAGATGAAAAAGGGAGTGGTTTCAAGTCAATGCAAATATATATGAGAGTGTCATTGTAAAACTAACAAAGCTTATCATTTGCCATGCAGCGTTATTTGTATGTAGAACTTCTCATTTGTATGTAGAACTTTCATCGTATGTAGAACTTCACCATGCAAATAAGAGTATAATTTATATGTAGAACTTCACCATGCAAATAAGAGTATCATTTATATGTAGAACTCCACCATGCAAATAAGAGTATCATTTGTATGTAGAAAATCACCATGCAAATAAGAGAGAGCGTGTGATTTGTATGTAGAACTTCACCATGCAAATGAGAGTATTATTTGTATGTGGAACTTCACCATGCAAATAAGAGAGAGCGTGTCATTTGTATGTAGAACTTTACCATGCAAATAATTTTAGTACTAAATAAAAAGAACTGGAGGTTTTGGCACTGATCACCCCCCATAGCCGTAACAGCTGATATGGAGTAGAGGCTTTGATGTGAACATGTGGACGTTACATTTTCGTGTCGCTCTTCCGCCTGTCGATTAATGGTTTCCTTCTTTCTTCTCGCGAGGCATAGTCTGGTGCAAAACATAAGTAAGCTAGTCTAGCATGACATTGTAACTACTGTAATACACGAATAAATACTAGTATCTAGCAAAAATTATAATTGTTCAATAACAAATATCATTGAAAGCGTAAATTGTTAGAAGTTGATTTTTGAACATGCCCTTACTGCAGTATGCAATAAAACTTAGTACAGACATTCAAAAAATGTTGTTATAGAAATCAACTGACACAAAGATGGACACCTGAAAACACCTTTAACTGCAGATTAGTTAAAACGTACACAAGGTCAGAAGTATGTGGACCCAATAACTATATTATTAGGTATACGCACACGCATGATTAGCCTCGCGCAGAGTGGTATTTAAGTACAATTTTAGGAGAAAGAAGGGAGTATAATATATTCATGACTTTTCAGCAATAAGGACAAAATGAATGATTATAGCACTGACCTAGAAATGCTGATGGCCAGCTGTAGAAACAGAGGTTACCATAATTATAATAAACAACAAAACGTGAATGTTGCAACATTTATTGCATGGGCACTTGAAATGCAAGGTGCAAGGAATGTTGGAGTCGAAACTTCTGAGGAAGTGTTGCCAGAGGAGGTTCTTCAATGTGGGTTTGATAGTGCTGCTCGTGAGGTTCATGTCGATTGGTGGCAGCTAGCTAGACTATTCCATATAATCTTGGGAGACGATTGTAATAAATATGTCTGAGAGTGTTCGTACGTGAGTACGTGTTATTTATTTAATCTATGATTGTCCAAGGATCTGGTGTAGTAGCCTTGTAGTTGGTGTGACATAATCCAAAATGTCGCATCTTGGAGTTCTGAGTTTATATACAACATAATGTCTGCCAGTTCTAGATGGTACATGAGAGGGAGGAGATTTAGCTTGATGAGTTGTGGGTTAGCAGTGATAGACCTTGGCCTAGAATGAACTTTGTCGCTCAAGTAGACTTGCTACAGAGTATAGAGAATGAGATTTGGATATAATTATGAAATACATTTCAATCAGTCTCTCAAGAAATCTACTATCTATTTCCAAGAGTAGTAGTATCGTTTATGGCTTTGTTCATGTGAGACTCTTGTATAGCAGGGTGTCATACAGGGGAAAGGGGGGATATCCCCCCCTTTCAATTATGACTGAGTGTCCATAGCTGGGTATTGAAATAACAGTTGACCTTTTTTTAGCAACATTTTCTGGTTACTTTTCTCATTTCCCCCCTCTACTTCAAAATCCTGTATGATACCCTGTATAGCTACAGCTAGCCTAGCCTAATTAAGCTAGCTCTTCCAACTAGTACGTAGCTTTTATTCTCTGCATAATTATGCCAATAGTAGATCAGTTTGGAGGTAATAAAGATAATACCAAATGTAGCCACACCCAATTCCGCATTCCTGAAGCGTGACATTCCTGAGCGTGACATACGTACAAACCGTATTTACTTGCGTTTATTTCAGATCGAAGTCTTTAGAGGGGGCGTTTAATCCAGGAGGGCGTTTATTGTTATGTCTACTCCAAAACTCTTGCACAGCAGCAGTGCTCTTCTTGGGCTGCTGTCTCAGCTTAAATCTATTTCTCAGCTTAAATTTAAGTCATAGGAGTGCCCTCTGTGTCGGTATCTCTCTCTCTGCCATCGATGCATCATAAAAAGTATTATTATTCTATGCTGCCATGCTTGCAACTGGGTTCCATGTGCTATTTCAGCTCCACCCACAGTGCCACGCCCCATATATGGGTGATTGTTTAAGATGGCGTTTATTGACAAAGACAGAGCTTTTACCCTGGGTGTTTAAACGAGATGGGCGTTTAATCAAGTAAATACATACAAATGTTTTCTGAGCAGTATTAGTTGCTCAGCAACTATTCATAGTGGCTCACTGCTAGTATGTATAATTATAGCAACAATATTCCTCACGTTAATTTTTGCTCAGCAATACATAATTATAATTTGTATGATACCATAATTATTTCTATGTAGATGTTTCCCACTGCTCTGGTGTGTGGTAACACATTTGTGCTGAAGCCCAGTGAACAGGACCCTGGAGCTTCAATGCTTCTTGTGGAGTTAGCTAAAGAAGCAGGAGTGCCGGATGGTGTATTGAATGTCATCCACGGTCAAAAAGAATGTAAGTCAATTTATGTCCAGCAGTGGCGTAGTACATAGCCAGTATTATTTTAGGAAAGGGTGGGGCTAAAAGCTCGCGTGTGGAATTGTGCGCCCCCCATCCTGCTAATTTTACATGCTCCTTATATTGATTCCAATGCAACCTAGACAGTATGTTTGTGTAATAAATTATTGCTACTTGGTCAGGATAGAGTGCATAAAGAGGAGTAAGCATGCAACTACCTTATTTGCTTGATTAAACGTTATCTCTGTAGAGAGGCGTTTAAATAAGATGGTAGATTATAGCATAGATTAGGAGGGAGAAGGATTGGAAACGCAATAGAACCGGATGAAACCATCCATATTACGGTTGACATCATGTATATGATCAGGCCACCGGGCTTGAATCGAAGCTATACCGAGGTTGGCTGGCTATGAGTAGCAAGAAGACAGAAGACAGGGCTGATGAGCAGCAAATGTGATCGTTCCTGCATACATGCTGTAGGGGAGAGCTTGTAGCATCAGCTAGATTGAGCAAAACCCTCCTCCAAGACACTATAGGCTCTATAAAGACAGAATTATATTATGCCTGTTGGCCATTTGTAAATATCAACTGTCTATTGGTCACTACTATAGTGATATTTATGACATTTATGTGAAATATAAACTAAATTGAAGCTTGTATAGAAAAGTTACAATAACTACGAAAAACTTTCTTCGTCTACTCCTGACTTTTTAACCATAATCTTTCTGAAGTTATCTTGTAATTGCCTGGTGATGTTGGAATTTGGGTCTTCAAGGCATATCTGCATACACAAACGGTCGACATGTTCAACGTTTACCTACTAAATTGAGCAAGGTGTAACTTCTCACATGAATGCATTCAGGTCATAGAAATAGGACATTACGATGAACCTATTCCTATGCTTGGCCTATAACTAAAAATTGTGAAATTAGAACCTATTCACAGCATAGAGGAACAGAAACTTTAATTTGACCTGTACTGTAACATTTGATTACACTCGAAAAGAGTTTATTATCCTCAAAGCAGAATTGCTGAATTAGCCAATATTGGATTCGAGGCAGTGCTGTGAATTAGCAGCGGCCACCTCACTAATGCTGCCAATTAACTGTACTGTCCCAAGGGTTATCGTAGTAACGAGAGTCCACTGCTAAAAGTACAACAATAATGCTGATCTGCAAGTATGTGTACATGCACGGCAACAATATGTAAGCGACGAGAGTGACATCGAGCAAATACATACATCTATAATTATTATGTGGCACAGAGATAATTATGTTAACAATGATGTCAACCCTATGCCAAAAAGTGTGCATGTTACATGCAAAGAACAGGCTGCATGAGACGTACTGCAGACATTTTATTGTCATGTTAGGGACTGGAAAGGTTTTCAACATACATTGTAGTACATGCCATGAGCCCTATAATTATACATGCACTAAACATGCAAAATCCGTTCATTTTACATTTAAGTGAATAAGTCCCACGAAAAATGTTCATGTCAAAATTGCTATGATTGGCCGGCCGGCAGAGGGGTACGACACGCGGTTAAGCTCACTTGTAGTTTTTTCATACCGAGATCAAAGGAAAAACCAGCGTTATTGGCGAGGCTAGCTGTTTGTTAGCACTGCAAAACTGCATGCACTGTGTTGTACAATACTGCCAGAAGCAGCCCTTGTAAACTCTGACCTCATTGCATACCCACCCCCTTTTCATTGACAGGGAATGCAATTATGTATACAACTTAACAACCTGCAGATAAGTAGTAAGTTAAGATAGACACAATATCAATGTCACTTACATTCTAGCCAATAGACTAGCGTTTCTCAGGCCTCCGACACTCACAGCCACCTGGGGGAACCATCAATATAAATGTTATACGACAATTCCACGCAGTTTCCTGGGCCCTCCATGATGTGATCACCCATCCCATCAGGCCTGTTACTACTAAGCACAATGGTAGTGATACCAGTACTAAATTAAAGGAGGAAAGCTTCTTATAAGTTGGATCAAGCCTTAGATCGATACGGACGAATACTAAGTGAAAGACTACCTATAATATATCACTTAGGCTTCCTTTAAGCTGTATGAAGGACAGAGACACTTTCTGTACGCTCCATACAAGTGAGGGATCTTTTATAAGACTGATACATTACACAGATAATAAGTACAAGCTTATAACAAGACATGAGAGCTTACCATTCGAGCGACGGGAGTCTTTGTCTCTTTATTTCTTCGAAGATCCTTCCTAGGTGCCAAGCAATCCAGCTACATAGCTATACTAGCTAGCTAGAGAGTCCTAGAACGCCTAGCCTTCATCTAACTAACTTGTCTTCTCCAGAACATCTTTTACTAAGATTTACGAGTATACAGAAGTGCCCGGAAGGCAATAATTGAACTTCAATTATTCATGACGTTTGAGCGTCATTTACTCAAGAGGGCAGGGCGTTGCAATACCTTCGTAGCGTTCCCTCGAACATATCTCCGGAAAGAAAGTAGCTAGGAGGTCGATCTTGGTATCATTTTGAAGCTTAAAGGACGCTCTATCCGATTCAACAATAAAAACTGATTCGAAAATTCCCACGTTAAGGTCTCTTTTCATTGGCACTGTCACATAATTATTACCACAGCCTCATCAGGGGACCCACAGGAACACATCATGCCTTTCGTATAACTTCTATAGCAGCCTTACAGTGTAGGGTGTCTGTCGTTAAATAGAAACTTGGCATGATACAATAAAGCGTGTAAAAACTCAGTAATCTCTGCACAATACTTCTATGTAACGGACGGACTACAACTTCAAAATACAAAATAGTAATGTGTTTATTTTAATGGGGGTAATGTACACGCATGCACATACAAGGTATACCAGGCCGCTTTTTTCTTCGCGGCCTGGAATCGAGGCTAGTAGTATGTATGGTTGAGGCTGCTTATTGTAAACAGCAACTCCAGGATCAACAGTAAAGTAGAAAGCTAGATTGTGGTTGTTTCGTTGCTTATCCTAGCCCGAGAACATACCAGGAGCCATAATTATTTCTTCATCGTAATAATAACCATACACACTACTAGCCTCCGTTCTCAAAAGTTTCAGCATGCCCTCTAGCTCATATTTCTTGTTTGGCCAGCATTTATTGTACTGTTTCGGTTGGTGTTCTGAGTGCCTCATTATGATACATTACTTCCAGCTGTTGACTTCATTTGTGACAATCCTGAGATCCGTGCCATCTCCTTTGTCGGATCAGATCGTGTTGGTAAACACATCTATGATCGGGGATCGGCCAATGGGAAGAGAGTTCAGTCTAATATGGTATGATTAGGATTTGCTTCCAATATAATTTATTACACAAGCTGTCATATAATTATTAGTAAAACCAGTAGGTTTTACATAGGATTGGCAGTGGGTTTGCCCGTGTTCAGCAATATTTCACTTATTTTGACTTATGTTCAAACTGTTCTATCTCTGCAGGAAAAGGCCACATCAAGAAACTGGCTGGACAGATAGTTAATTTAGCCTTTTCTCTCTTTGTATCTCTCATTTCATAATCCATGAACGTTTTAATGAATGAATATTGTCATTTTAAAAATTGTACTATTTCGAAGTTTCACCGCTCTTTGTCTGACTGACTGGGTAAGTGAGCAAGTTTCTTGCCCAGCATTTGCTCCAAGTCAGCCATCTCCAGGACATTCTGCACAGGGTTTCCTAAACGACTACAACCTGGATTACAAAACGCTTCTTCAGATTTTGCGATTACTTCCACGAGGCAGATGACCTCTCAGGCTCTACTTCTCTTACCTAGACAATTCCGCCATCTTTAAGGGTGCTGGAACACCTACGCCCACACACACGTCGCTAGGGAAAGCTAACTATGAAACTACCTGCAGGGGAGACATGGATCCTTCACAGGATTATGAAGCAACACTCTACTAGTGTGCACTCCAAAAATGGAGAGGAAAGGATGATGAGAACAGATTTTACACTTGATTTTCATCATCTAGCCAAAAGAAGTTCCGTCTAGGAAACCAGTAGAGCTATGGACTTGATCGTTTGTTTGCAGGTGCACTCCTTCGCTACAAATCTGGCTCTGTATTTATTGGATTGTTATTGATTTATTAGTTTGTGTAGCTATATATCTGATTTTCTTTTGCAGCTTGTAGTTAATTTAATTGAAGACATTCTCACAAAACCACTATGTTGTTACTTGTGGTTACTACTATACTAGCGCACGTATTGAAATTAAATACTGCGTGTGCAAGTCTCAGGATTTTTGTAGCTAAATTATGTCAATTTGTTACTATGTGCGGGCACCCTTAATGACTCAGCAATTGCGTTGTGGCCAAATAATAGATGGCGTGGCTAAGAAACCGTGTGCCACAAATTCTAAAGTCAGTGTAGTGCTTGCCTGAGGTGTTGCTTTTCTTCACACTGTTCAGCTCTAGCTCCCTTCCTCTGACAGGTATGCTATATAATGCACTGGCTAGATATCATGCTCTTGAAATGGCTGTCATAAATTCAAAATATCACTCATTACTATTAGTCCTGTCTTCTCTTCTTGAACTTCTGTACTGCCTCTTGACATTCCACTTATCATGTCATGATACGTAAATTTATACTTCTGTACTGAAAAAGAAAGGGAATCCGACTAGAAAACATTTGCAATGTGAAAAATTGCTAGGATGGGCTGGGGGAACCACCAAAAAGCGTGGAAACAAGAAATCAGACGAGAGTATAACTCCAATCCGTTACAACGTCATGAAAATTGTGGAAAGTTCACGCTCTTACGAGATAGCAAACTAAGAAAAAAAATGGCTGCCAAAAGTTTATCAAGAAGTGTTTTGATACTCCTACTGGCCACGAGAGAATACATTAGTTCGAGGACTAAGTACCAAGCAGATCGTGTGTCCCATATTGTCGCACAAACTTTAAATAATGGCCACATGACTCTGCCTAAAATGATGCAATGCTAAGGAGATAATTATCAACCAAGTCGTGTAAGAACTACCCACTCTACCTACTTGCAACTCTCATCAGCCCTACATATGTTTATATACTACTGACCTGTATTTTCAAAGCCTGCCTATTATTTTTATAAAGATTCCCATTATGCCAGCATAATTCTTCCCCAAAATTGTGCCTATACTTATTGCTCAAAATTGTGCCACCATAATCTACCAACCCCTGCCCAGGAGAGCCTTACTTGTCTGCACCTCAGTTTAAAACTTGCAATGGTAGCAAAGATTTTGTTTGATATACCGTATATCTTCTAATTACCCTGGACACTCTTTTGGATAATTTTCGTTACAACAGACACTCCAGTGCTTTAATATTACATTTGTTCTAAATATCCGGACAATTCTGAGTTACATTCATGGACTAGACGGCAAGTAAGACTTAAGAGTGCTGCAGTTAGATAGCATTGAGTAGCTAGTTTTAGATAGCTAGTGTAACTATTCAGTCCTACACTGTTCTATTAAACTTAGCTAACTCGTATGCAGCTCGTTGCTTGTTCTAATTATTCCGGACACTTTGCATGCTCTATAAAAAAAAATATGTTCCAATTATACCTGGACAATTTCTATTTTTTGCTGTCAAATTAGAAGATATACGGTACTGACATTATTGCTGATCTTTTTCAGAATCAACTATCCACAATGGCATAGTCTCAATTGCCGTCCATTATGCAAGAAAGTAAGCTTCCTAACTCTTCCAGAAAGTTCACTGGAGTAATGCTCACTGTAGCTATTAACCTGGAACTGAAAAGGCATAGCCTTTTTACTACATACCCTCGCGAAAATAAGCCCATCTTGAATAAACGCCCATCCCCTCTTTTGCTTTGAAGTTCTTCAGTTCTTGCACAAGGGTATTTTCACTTGATTATAAGCCCACCCAGAATATGGAGTTGAGCATGCGCAGTAGTAGCCTCGATTCCAGGCCGCTCTTGAGAAAGACGGCCTGGTATACACAGTCTGCGCATGCGTCAATTGCCCCCAAGATTCTTGGGGTCGAGATATCTTAGCAAATCAGTCAGTATACTGTATATTTATAGCAGAATAATAATTATTATAAACACAGATACTGGCAACGTTTATGGCCTAGACTAGTGACTAGTTTTGTTGTGATGGCTTCTACTTATCTTCTGCTCTTGCTCACACGCTCTCTCCAGTGTTGAAAAATCAAGTTTTGTATTCTTTTGCACTGTGGTAGAGTGGGGGCGTTTTTCAGTCAGTGCTGACCGGCTCTGGCAAGTTTACCTGCTTCCAGACACTTGTTTGATGCCATCTCAGTAAGATCAGTGCTCCTCGTATGAGCCAAGAGTTGTGATAGCGATTTCTCTCTCTTGACACTAAAAGTTTAATCAACCACGTGGGTGACCATAGTAATTGATAAAAAATTAAGTACAAAGACAAATTTACTACCGTAAGCGGTCTAATTACAGAACCAGCCTCGGTGAGAACGCCCTCTTTTATAACTACCATATGAAATCAATTTTTTTTTGTACATTGCTTCTAGAAAAATTATTATTTTTTACTGGTTCTATAATTAGAACGAATACGGTATTGACTCCACCCACGCTCAAGCGGTGGTTACCAGGCCCTCTAGTGAGATGGGCTCACAGAAAGTGAAAGCGATAACCCAGATGCCATTTCAAGAGCTGAGAATATTTTTGATGATTCTTTAAAAAGTGTGTCCATTCAGAGGCAAGTACGTCGCAGGAGGGCTAAAACATTAGCTGAGCAAAAGTATTTGCAGAAAAAGCAGCCAAAGCGAACAAACACCACAATTGAACAGTTTCCTGACATTGGAACCACAATCGAAACTTCAAGCTACTATTAGGAACTGGTATGGGAATGTTGGAGTCAAAGGTCGCGCCCTAGGCAGCTCTTTTTATACCCACAACTCGCTTCGAGTTCCAGAAGTGGCTAATGCGGTAATTAATGCCAACATGCTCGTTTAAAACTCTAGTTGTACATCTTCTCAAAATAATTATTGTGCTAATGAATTTGCTACAAAGCCGCCAAAATTAGTACCCTAATAACAGAGAAAAATCTGAATGCTAATTTTACCAAAATTAATAGTCAACTACAGTATACATCAATAAAAGTTCCCATTCCGTTTCTAAAAACGCACGTATAAACGGTAGCGTTAAACTGGATGTAGAACGCGACCAATTTCTCATTTATAAATTAAAACGGTGACGTCATCATGAAAAATTACACAATGATACTGTATGATTTGTAGTACAATGAGCTAGCTAGCTATTATAAAGTACGCAGCCATGCAGTCAGACATACTGGAGAAGAGACAATGGTCTTCAAAAACGGTCATTCCAGGTCACAAATAACTTGCATGGAGGGCAACTTAGTCTTGGGGCTGATGCGAGACCGAGAACAACTGGGGAAACGGTTCACTGTTGTAAAATAGCATCTATAAGCTAAAGAGCATTAAAGCGCTAGATAATCAGCTATACTGTAGTACACAAGCTAGCTAGCTACTGCTACACTGTACGCACGATCACAAGTTAACGAATCTGCTTACTCAGCAATTTTTTTGCACATGTGTGAAAACGGTAGCGTTTTGCATAATACAATGCGTTCATTATGCGTTTTTTTATGCGTTTAAACGGGAACGGTGCGTTCTACGCAAACGGAACGGGAACTTTTTATTGATAGATACTGTATGTCCTATAGCAAACATAATTATTATGTTTTACTCTACATGTTATAGGGTGCCAAGAATCATGGAGTGATAATGCCTGATGCTAACAAGGAGCACACTATCACACAGCTTGTTGGAGCAGCTTTTGGTGCTGCTGGTCAACGTTGTATGGCCTTATCCACCGCCATCTTTGTGGGTGAGACCAAGGAATGGATCCCTGACATCATTAAGAAAGCCGAACAGCTTAAGGTAAATCTATCATAAACTGGTATATCTTTACCATGAATTTTAGTGTTTGTATTGTACGTTATTTAATCCTTAGGTAGCAGAAAACAAAACAACATGGCCTGTTGTATAAGTGTGTATTATTATAATTGTTATGTGTCACTCAAGTTTCTTGGAATTGCAAACTGAAGCGTTCTCAATTATTAATGGCTTGTTTGTTGCCTTTGAAGGCCATTGCAGACTTAAAATAATAATGTAGCTATTGTACTATTGTTAATCGGCTACAAGAGTGAAGAAAGAACTGCAAAACTGCACTGTTTCATGGCAGCAGCAGCAGCCATTAATTATTAATTTATGAGGGCAATAAATGGCCCATAATACATCCAAGCCATGCATTCATAACACCCAACACGTACCATTCATAACACGTAGATTTAGCACTTAACTGTACCTGTTCATGTGCTTGAATTAATGTATAGGTCAATGCAGGAGATCAACCTAGTACTGATTTAGGGCCAGTTATATCTCCTGAAGCCAAGCAGCGTGTTTTGGATCTTATTCAGAGTGGAGTCGATGAAGGAGCAAAGGTAAATTGAACTGTGGTTAACTTATAATGACACACATTAACATTAATGATCTGCATGTGCCATTTCCTCTATTACCCGACTATAATTATTTTTAACAGGGGCGTACCTAGAAATTTTACAGTAAGGAGGAAGACTGACCCTGCAAAATGATGTTAATCGGAAACCATACCCACTAATTGACGTGTAGAAGGGCATGTACATACATTGCAGTAACTGCTGTTTAGTTGCTCTTCTATTTTCTTCATCAACAAGACATAATAGTTATAGGCTGAGTCCAAGGTCTCTATGGGGTTTTGAGAACCGAAGACCTGCTGAGGCTGTAGCATCCCAAGCGTAGCGAGGGTGCTACTAAGGGCCTGAGGTTCTCAAAACTCTATAGTGACCGTTGGACGAGGCCTATAACTGATTTAGAATAGTGCTAAGCAAGCTAAGCTATTATTAACACAAAGAAGACTCTGTTTCTACAAACCTCAAGCAACATTAAAGCTTTGCTCTGGCTAGTCTACATAAAAAAAACTCTCATTGAAGGCAGTTTCCATCTCTTGCATAGCAAAAACGGTTAATAGAAAGTTGCTATTCTACTTAGTAGTTAGCTCTTCTGCACTAGAGCACTAGCTATTGGTAGCTGCAAGAGTGAGATAAAAGCTACAAAGCGGCACTGCAGAACACAAATACTTTTAAAAATTAGTTTTTAATGATGCACTGCGTCATCGTTACTATGACTTCAACATAAACTGTGTGTACTTGTTCATGTATAAAATAGATGTTGCTAAGCATTCCATGTATGATTGTATGTATCATGTAAAAAATGTTAGTGAACATAATTGTAATGGACCTCCATAGAAGACCTCTGAATGACTGAGAGGTCTCTATGAGAAATAAAGGACCTCTCAGTAACCAATCAGATTGCACCATTTGTGACAAGCATTTTCTAAATAATAGTTATAGGCTGAATCCCATAGTGACCGTTGGATGAGGCCTATAACTGATTTAGAATAGTGCTAAGTGAAATAAAGGACCTCTCAGTAACCAATCAGATTGCACCATTTGTGACAAGCATTAAAGTGATTAGAGCTCAGTGATGGAGGTCGTTTTCTGCTCATTCTATACCTAGTTGGCTATAGAGTTAGTATAGCCAGAAGTTAGTAGCCAGAGCTATTAAAAGCTAGTGAGGTGAGTCGCATGACACTTGAACAGGAGGCAAGGCTCATTGTTAGTTACGCCCCTGAATTTAGAGCAAGACTTGCATGCAACACGTATATGTACATGTATAATTTAGCAGTTTGTAGTGGTACTTGCTAAAAATGATTACACTAAAGACTATGTATGAATGAACCAATAACAAGCAGGATGAAGAAAGTGCATGCAAAATAAAACTATAGTAGCTAGAATTAGCAAGAATAAACAAACAGGCTCTGGCTTACTAGATATAATACTAATGCTTGATTTTTAAATTTTAGCTTGTTCTCGATGGGAGAGATATCTCTGTTCCTGGTTACGAGAATGGGAATTTTGTTGGGCCCACTATCCTGTCTGAAATTACTCCTTCAATGACATGTTACACAGAAGAGATCTTTGGACCTGTGCTTGTAACACTTAATGCCAATGACCTTGATGAGGTGAGTTTGAAGTTTGTGTGTAAATTATGCCTCGGTGCACAAGCAAGATATATACGGTAGTGTTTGTGTGTCTGTCTGTCCATCTGTGTAGACTGCTACAGCTGCTCAAGGATCAATGAAGTGCAAGTAATAGGCTTTCCAGTCATGGGTTTTTATTCGTGGATTTGCAAAAAAATGCTTGGTTCTCGAGTTATGCCTAGTTTTTTGCTTACTTGGAATGCCATTGCAGCCTTTTCATATAAGAGTGCGTAGAAACTTGTCCATGGATTTTTGCTACTCAAGCTACTTAGTAGTTAGCTCTGCACTAGCTGGAACACTAGCTATTGGTAGCTGCAAGGGTGAGAATAGAGCTGCAAGATACTTTTGGCATCAATCATCGATCATTCCCAGATTAGCCTGCATGCAGCAAAATTAATGCATCATCAGCTTAGTGCTGTGTGCATGTATAATAATGTGACAGGGCCTAGGAAAACAACCCTTATGGAGCAAACTAATAATGTTCAGTATGCTACAAAGTAAAATAATATTTAGAGCTATTTTAGGATTTTGTTTTTCTTTCATAAAAAGTAACATATCTCCTCCACCTTTTCAAAAAAATTTTAATCCTACAAGGCAGCCATTGAATTTTTCGTGCTGTTCTTGTATGCGGATAGAACTTGGAATATTGGTTTCTCAAAACGGTAAGTCAATACTTTCACCCGAAAATATTTTGGGGTAGGAAGGTGCGAAGCTTAAGTACTACTTTATTTAATTAATTAATTAGTGTGCTCCATAAGGGTTGTTTTCCTAGGCCCTGTCACATTTATTAGCAACAGCTAGTAGCTTAATGTTATGTAGCTTTATATGCACCCACAGTGCTTTCATTATAGCCAGGGCTGCATCCAGGATTTTGGATCAGGGGGGGGGGGGGCGAATTACCCCCCTCGCCCCCCCCCTCAATGCAGCCCTAATATATAATTATTTCAAATACAGTGGAACCTTCATATCTTTGAGTGGAAGAGTATTTAGACTGACGGTTGCAAAAACCAGCGTTCTGTATGAATCTATGCCAGGAGACTAACGTATTTACTGAAGACAGTCTAACTGTTATTCTAATATAGCGGACACTCTGGTGCTGATGCTTTACATTTGTTTTAAATATCTGGACAATCTAAAGAATGTGAGATACATTCCAAGCAACGTAGCTTTGTAGCCGCAAGGGAGTGCTGAACTATTCCAGGGTTATCCCTAAAGCGTGGTAGAGTGGCGCAGCGCCACTCTGAGGCAGCTGTCAGCAGCTAGCTATACTAAACTCAGCTGCTAGATAGCTACAGTCTATTGGAGTTGCGTACTCTTCTAATAAACTCTAGATAATAATTATTTGTGTTCCTATACAGGCCATTGAAATTATCAACAATAATCCGTATGGAAATGGTACTGCTATCTTCACAACTTCTGGTGCTGTTGCAAGAAAATTCCAGGAGGAGATTGACGTTGGCCAGGTATGTAGGTGTGTATTTATACATTAAGGTAACTTCCACATTACCATAATGTTTTACATTATTTTTGCTATACTTATAGGTTGGGATAAATGTCCCTATTCCAGTGCCTTTGCCAATGTTTTCATTCACTGGATCAAGGGGGTCATTTAGAGGAGATATCAATTTTTATGGGAAACAGGTACGTCTGTATCTATCTACAATAATTATTCAGTACGTGCCATGATAGTATTTACATTATTTTGTGACTGGGTGGGATCTAATCGGTGGCAGTTAGGTACTATACCACCTATAAATAAAAGTCAAAGTAACGTGTAATTAAAGATTGAAATTATAGCCATCACTTATAAAAATTAATTCTGGGCACATCAACTGAACGTGTTTAAGACACTGCTTAAAGCGCAAGTGTGCATGGCGTGTTTAATCAAGAATTCGATCTATTGTAATAACGTATACTCGAAAATTGGTTTACTTCCAGTTCTGTAAGGGCAGGGTTTCATTTGGCAAAATGTTTGGCTACGCCTAATTATAATATTATGCGTCTAGCCTAACGCATCGTAGTAGATCTAGCGTATAGTTAATCACATTGGTTACGTAGTACTAATGTGATGACGTCATTATTCTACAACATTTAGGGGGAGGGGGGAAGGTTCACCCCTGCCCCCCACGCCCACTAGATAAAACCCTGAAGGGGCATAGTCATTTGAATCTCTATAGTTTTAGTAGCTACGGTCAATGACTCATTGATTACCTTAATTAACAATTTTTAATCTCGTTTGGCAGGGCATTAACTTCTACACCCAGACGAAGACAATAACCAGTCTTTGGAGACAGGAAGATGCTGCTGGTGCAATGCCTACAGTCATGCCCACAATGAAGTAGCATAGAAACAATACTACAATATTGACAGCTCTACAGTTATATTATATTAGTTATGTTGATACAACATTGCATTGACAAAATAAACGTGTATTAGCATAGAAACAATACTACAATATTGACAGCTCTACAGTTATATTATATTAGTTATGTTGATACAACATTGCATTGACAAAATAAACCTGTATTCTACTGCAAAACTGGACCACATGCAGGTGTGTCTTCATCAAAACAAATGGATGGAAGGGGTGGATGCAGAGGAAAAGATTTTGATGAAAATGAATTGTTCATTTTCGAAAAAAGTTGATGAAGCACTTGTTGTTTTTGTTCCCAGGTTAGACCTGACATAGCAACTCCTCCTCCAATTCCATCCCTGTAAAACATAATTAAGAAACGTCATATCAGCTTGAAACACAACCTTGAAACTATTATTGGACTGTATGGACGGTTTTACATTCGCAACAGTAGTGTGTAGACTGATCGATATAGCTGCTCAATGATATGAAGGGAAAGTAAGAGTTTCTATAGGCTTAATTATGCCTCGGTGCGCATGCACAAGCGAGGTATACGGTAGTGTGCTTGTGTGTGTGTAGTCGGGCTGCTACAGCTGCTCAAGGATCAATGAAGTGGCAATTGCAAGTAAGAATTTCTAGTCATGTTCTCGTGGATTTGCAAAATAAAGCTTCGCATGCCTAGTTTTGCTTACTTGGAATGCCATTGCAGAAGAGCACGTAGCCAAACTTGTTTACCGAGTGTTGCTACTCTACTTAGTACTTAGCTCTGCACTAGAACGCTAACTATTGGTAGCTGCAAAAGTTTTGTTGATGTAGCCATTAATTTTAGTTGAACTGTTGGCATCGATTGTTTTTAACAACAATCGTGGTCGATCATTACCCACTCTTTGAGTTTGCATGCAGCAAAATAATTAATGCCAAAATGTTCATCATGATAATTATAATGTGTGTATAAAAGTTATTATTAGCTTTACTGAGGCATCAGCACCTGTGGTGCTTCGTTCTTATTACTTTAAAGGACATTGGAGACTCTCAAACTTGTGTGTATGGCAGCAACACCTAAGTTATATTTATGCCTCGGTGTGCATGCGCAAGCGAGGTGTACATGTATACGGTAGTGTGTGTGTGTTTGTGTGTAGACTGCTACAGCTGCTCAAGGATGAATCAAGTGCAAGTTATAGGCTTCTAGTCATGTTTACTTGGATTTTAATTCGTGGATTTGCAAAATAATGCTTCGTTCTCGAGTTATGCCTAGTTTTGCTTACTTGGAATGCGAGTGTTGCTACTAGTTAGCTCTGCACTAGAACGCTAGCTATTGGTAGCTGCAAGAGTGAGAAGAGAGTTGCAAGGCTCTGCTAATGCAGCCATTAATTTTAGACTTGAACGTTTGGCATCGATCGTTTTTAACAACAATCATGGTCGATCATTACCCACTCTCTGAGTTTTTGCATGCAGCAAATTAAAATTAAATTGTTCATCATGAGCTTGCAGCCATTAATAATATTTCGACATTAGCAACAATCATGGTCGATAATTTCCCACTTGACTATTATTTCAAGACCAAATTGCTTTACGTTTTTGCTGACTCAGCAGTGGAGTCTTCGTACTTTTGCTATTCTCATAAATCATTTGCCCTCTAAAAGAAGGGCGGCTGGTACACGAAACTATGTTTCTGCACGGTTTTGTCACTGAATCTGTTGACAACTGTTGTGGTTGGTGTCTGTGATGGTTACTGGACCTAACCTAATAGCTAGATTCAGTCGTGTTCTACTGCTGAGTCAGCAAAAACGTAAAGCAATTAAAAGGTCAATAATTAGTGAACCCTGAGTGATGTCTGACCTCCTCTGATTTTCACCAGGCCTAAAATTATAAGTCTGCTAGTACTGCATAGAGCGGAAGCATCACTGCATCAGCATCCACGGTGCTTTCATTAGAAGTACTATACGAGATTTCGTAACCGTAACTCTAATCTGTTTTTTGGGGTATAGTATAGACTCTCAAATTAAGAGGTGTGAACCATACACATGCATGGTTGCAATATCATACATGTTTACGCATTATACAAGCATGATAACAAACCATTTTTCTGCTTGTTCCATGTCTTGGTACACACTGTTCGTACTCTTCTCCATTCCAGGCTTGAAGGTTCTCACAGGTGGGAACTTACTTCTTCCCTGAGCAGCATCTGACACATTCTGTTGATACACTAAGTGAGCATCCTTACGATACTGGCCCCTGTAGAGTCATTCGTGTGAATGTATGAAATTCAGTGTCAACAACGACATCTACCAACCTGTTTCTTGCTATTTCTTTTCGAACTTGAGATAATGCTTCAAGAAAGAATTGTTCAACATGCGATCGCTGATCTAGTACTCGTTTGGCTAGTCGCTTGACATGATTCATTTCTCTACTTTGAAACTCGTAACACTGCCTTAGAATAGTCAATTCAGAAGAAGCTTGTTGAACTTGCCGGGAATTTTTTTCCTGAATGCTTATTTTCTCCTGCTCAAATTCATGTATGACTACAGTCAGTGATCGCTCAAGGCCTTCCGTTTTAACCTATAATATGCAAAGAGTATTAAACAGAGACGACAAAGTTAGTCTAAAGCCCCGTTTACACGAGCCCTTTAATGGAATCCGAATTAAACCTAACCACATTGGTGTAAACGAGCGATTTAGATTGTGTCAGAAGCGGTTTAGCTCGAGTAAACACAAAGGACTAATTTTGAGGTGTTGTACATGTTTGTGGGTGTTCCTAGAGTAAGCCTGTCAGCCGCCCATTCAGAGGAGGTACATGTCACATGCATAGACTATGGAATTTCAATCAACAGCAGACTATGGGACCACCAGCACCTTTGTTGCACCTTAATTGACATTCCACAGTCCACGCACGTGATATCGTCATACCTAATCTGATCCAGGTTCAATCCGGATTTGACCCAGATTAGGTGTCATGTATACGAGGTACGTATTTTCAGCTGAAGTGATCCTTTACCTTAATACATGCAAGAATTGTCATTTTGGGTAATTTTCAGCGGCAAAATCATTTGTGGGTTAAGCAATTCAATCAGTTCGCCGGATACGCTTATGGGGATGCGGTTCTATTCTTTGACAGGCAGCACATAAAAAGTGCATCAGTTGGTTTAACGATCTTCAATAAATAAAAAGGAGCAAGCGGGGGTCATGAAAACAAAGCGGATGGGGCTGGAGAAACAGTTTGTGTGGCCAAAGAAAGTTGAGTCATTTCTTGAGACAATCAGTCCCTTTCCAAACTTGATTAGTAGCGCTTTGCTCAGACCTGCAATCACTTTTATCAGGCTCGAACTCATGTATATAGGACTTAGACAATTCCCCTTGTGGCCGGCCACACATTAGATGGATGTTGACATTACATGCGTAGACTTATCTAGTGCAGCAGTGACACAAAGCTCCTTTGATTCCACTCTCCATTATCAGGTATAAAACATATTCACTTCGTATCCTAGGTGATGTCTAGTGATTTATATGTACTGGGATCTGTATCATAGCAACTGTCTAGTGATTACCGTATAGCAGGTATTTCGAGGGTATATATAAATGTTTGCGGAAATGCCTTTAGAAAGGTTTTCGCGGGTTTTTCGTGGAATAGCAGCCTTTTTGCAGCATGCATGCATGCATGCGATATTAAATTCGCGGTACATGCTTAATCCGCGAAAACTATGAACATTTATACCCTCGAAATATTCCCTCTATACAGTATAATTATTACCAGTGATTACCATCCTTGGACCTCGGGGCTTCACCCTCGTCCTCGGAGGTTTACTGCTATGAATTCTGATGTAGCGGACAATAGGTGTTATATACCCACTGGAATCAACAATGATTGCTACATGTACCTACGGTACCTTACTTTGGATACAGCTAGCTAACAGTCTCAAAAACTCTTGAAAACGAACGACAATCTTGTGCGTATAGTGCTAAGCTTCTAGCTCTACGCACTAACTTGTCCATGTCCAAGCAGTGAGCCCCACCCTTTCTCCAGCCTTCCTGGTGTTTAGCGAGCCCGACCCATCTGTCCTACCCTTGCCAACAAAGGTATATCTACATGTAGTATAAAATCAGTGCGCCTTCAAGGCGAGGGAGTTTATGAGGAATGCCGCATGGTAGGTAAACATACCACTCCCAGATGCTATGATACAGACCCCAAGTGGCCGGGGTACATGTATATCAAGGCAAGGGAGTTTAAAGGAGTTTATGGTAGTTAAACCCCACCCAGTTGATATGATACAGACCCCAAGTGGGGTACATATATATATTATATCAAGGGAGTTTATCAGGAATGCTGTAGTTAAACCCCACCCAATTGCTACGATACAGAACCGGGAGGGGTTTAACTACCATAAACTCCCTTGCCTTGAGGGTGCACTGGTTTATTGCAGCCTCAAGGAGCTATTTGAGCAACACATGACGCCATAAGACAATATACCTGCAACTCTTTGATCATTTTCTTATGGTGACGAGCTTGACTAATTTTGTCCAGTACAAGCTGCTGATTCAACTCTTTCTCAGCCATTAGCTGTCGGTTGGCCATTTCAAGTGTATCCTTTGACTTTTGCAGACTTTCTTCATGTTCTGTATGTAGTGTGAGTGCTTCTGCCATCCTGATGTTGTCACGATACACATTTTGAGTGCGTTCGTCAAGATTCCTAAAAAAAAGATGGACATGTAGACTGCTTTACAGTTCTAAATAGAATTTGCACAAAAGTAGTGGATAATTACTATGCCTTAGTGCGCATGCGCAAGCGAGGTATACGATAGTGTGTGTGTGTAGACTGCTATAGCTGCTCAAGGATCAATGAAGTGCAGGTACGAGTTTCTAGTCATGGATTATAATTCGTGGATTTGCAGGCTTGATTCTCGAGTTATGCTTAGTTTTGCTTACTTGGAATGCCATTGAAGCCTTTTCAGAAGAGTGCGTAGCTACTTAGTAGTTAATGTAGCTCCCCTTACAAAAATGTTTAAGTGCGGCTGCACACTAGCAATAATGAGTGCAGCACGCAGGATAAGTGCAACATGAGATCTGATTTCCAATTACATATGGCGTGCGTGCTACACGCATGAAAACTGCATGTGTGTAAGTTGCGCACATTAGGCACACATAAAACTTTCCTACAACGACTTGCACGTATGCCACACACATGCAAGTTGCACACGTGCAGGTTGCGCACATTAGGCACACATCAACTTTTATAGCAGTGACTTACACGTATGCCACACACATGCAAGTTGCACACATGTAAGTTGCGCACATTAGGCACACATCAACTTTTATAGCAGCGACTTACACGTATGCCACATACATGCAAGTTGCACACGTGTAGGTTGCGCACATTAGGCACACATCAAACCGTTATAGCAGTGACTTGCACGTATGCCACATACATGCATAGACAGCTGCACATCGGTTGAACTAGCAGCTGCCCCAATTTTTGAAACTCTGTCTCTGCAAGCTCTTTTAGAATGGACAGTATGATAGATACAAAGGAGCAAATTCAAGACTATTTTTGCTTGACATTGGTGAGTTTTGTCTTGTTGGCTAAAGGTTCATGTTTTTAGCACATTAATTTTAGGAATTAAAGTGTATTTACAGCAAGGTACAGTCTAATTTTAATTGGCTTTGTCTACTAAGTATTCATGCTTCCCTGTGGGCTGTAGCATCTTCTTAATACCAATTATATGTGGAAAAAAAGAACTACAAAAGACAAAGAAAGAGCTCGCTAAAAGTTCCGTAGTTGATTAACACGTAGTGGAAGGCAACAAACAGGCTGAAAATCCAATACTCAAATTGAAAAGAAAGAGAGAAGAGAAAGAAGCCGAAGAGCTACCAGCTTCAAAGAAATATGAAAAGCACTGCAAACAGTTGATCACAGCCAAAGCAAAGATAGTAACAGACAAGTTAAGACCAAAAGAGCTTCAAACTAGCCCAAACGATAATTCCTGAACAAAGTTAGCTTGTACTGCATTCTAGTGCATAATTATGGATCTGTATGCATGTTTCCATGGCAGCAACTTTTAATACTGGCATTCAAATGGCATATATGTAGAATATGGGTAGCACGCGTGTTCAATACACGTAATATAGGTGCAAAATTAAAGCACCAATCGTAAGTGGCATGTGTGCAGCACGCATGTACATTGCATGCCATTACATGCGTGCTGCACACATGTGGGAAGCACACAACCTTCAAATACGAGCAGCACACAAGCAGGCTACATACATGAGGCACACGTGCAGCACACGTACCACAGCTATAACAGTTGCACTCATTCTGCACTCGTCCCACGCCTATGTCCAACATACACCATGCAGCACGCAAGCAGCACAAATGCTAAACAAAATTAATGCCAGATACGTGCAAGATATAAGTAAACGTGTGCTGCTGATATGTGCTGCTCATATTGCATTTTTGTAAGGGTCTGCACTAGAACGCTAGCTATTGGTAGCTGCAAGAGTGAAAAGAGGGAGATGCTGATGCTTGGACTTTTGGCAGCGATTTTTTTTTAACAAATCATGGTCCATCATCTCCCACTCTTTGAGTTTTCCTGTGATTCTAGATTCTGCCTGCATGCAGCAAAATTAATTAACGCAAAAATGTTCATCATGATAATACAGTACCCATCAATAAAAAGTTCCCATTCCGTTTGCGTAAAACGCACCATTCCCGTTTAAATACATTAAAAAAACGCATAATGAACGCATTGTATTATGCAAAACGCTACTGTTTTCACGCATGTGCAGAAAAATTGCTGAGTAAGCAGATTCGTTAACTTGTGATCGTGCGTACAGTACAGTGTAGCAGTAGCTAGCTAGCTAGCTTGTGTACTACAGTATAGCTGATTGTCTAGCGCTTTAATCCTCTTAGTTAGCTTATAGATGCTATTTTGCAACAGTGCACCGCTTCCCCAGTTGTTCTCGGTCTCGCATCAGCCCCAAGACTAAGCTGCCCTCCATTCAAGTTATTTGTGACCTGGAATGACCGTTTTCGAAGACCATCGTCTCTTCTCCAGTATGTCTGACTGCATGTCTACGTACTTTATAATAGCTAGCTAGCTAGCTAGCTCATTGTACTATAAATCATACAGTATCATTGTGTAAGTAATTTCAATTTTTCATGATGACATCACCGTTTTAATTTATAATGAGAAATTGGTCGCATTTTGCATCCAGTTTAACGCTACCGTTTATACGTGCGTTTTTAGAAACGGAACGGGAACTTTTTATTGATGTATACTGTAATGTACATAATGTGTGCATAAGCTACATTTTGTATTGCTAATAGCTTATGTGACGTAGCTTTGACACCTCCACCGAGGCATCAGCACCCACAGTGCTTTCATTATGAAAGATGACAACATCAGTTTATTATTGTGCTAATCGCATGTTGTCCTATTATTCACTGTGATTCGTACAGTGATTAATTGCGTATCAGTAATTGCACGTTGTCAAGGCAGTAATTGCACGTCGTTAATGACAACGTGCAATTACTGCCTTGACGACCGCACGTTCGAATAACGGCCGCATCACAAACGATTAACAATCAATAGTAAAGAATTTCGCATAAATTAAATACCTCACAGCTTCAGTATGTGCCTTTTCAGCCAAGTCAGAAATTCTTCTGTTAGCCTCCTTTTGAAGTCTTAGTTTTTCTTCAAAAAATCTCTGTTCCATTGTTGAGAGCGTTACTTTGTGTTCATGTGCTGCTTCATCCAGACAACATTGAAGTTCCTCAAGCTGCTTCTGCATTTCAGCACGTTTCTTTCGAAACTCCGTAACAATTTTAAGTTCATCTTGCATTACTTGACCCTAAATGAATGACAATAACAGGGTATCACTTTCCGAGGACACTATTTTAATTACAGGCCGCATTTTTCGCTTTTGTACTGGATTATTAATTAGCGTATGGAATAGCATATGCGCATGGGGTCAATATAGCAGCTTTATACTTATATTCGAGGATGTATAATGAGCCACACCCGGTAACCAGATGTCCCTCACGCATGATGTTTCACTAACTCTATATAGCTAGCTAGCGGCTTGGAAAGCAAGCGAGTGAGCTAGCAAGCAACCTGTACAGGCTATAACTCGAGTCTGAGGCCGTAGGGTAAGAGTTGTATTACCGTAGAAAATGGATTAATTATTAGCGTTTACTCGACTATAAGCGTATCTTAATTTTAAGCGCATGCTCAACTGCAGGTCTTTTGTACTCGAATTGAAGCACTTTTCCGATTATGTGAAGGATATTAGTGAGCTAATCTATGAGTTACATGTAGCTAGCTTGTACAGTGCATGGTAGCTATATAGCTGGTGATATCCATCTGGAAGGGCTCTTTGGGCATGCTGTTACGTTGTCTGATCATGCTGAGAGACGTAGATGAGGTGGACTTAGACCTTCTGTTCCAGTTCCTGGTCAATACGAATATAGTAAAATGAACTGTAACATAATAGTATGACATAGATCCAGTTAGGGTTGCCTTACTTGCTCACTTTCTAGCTAGCTTACGAGTCAGCTAGCTCTCATCGTAGAGACATCCGGTTACTGGGTGGGGCTCGAAAATGACTGCATTATAGGTGCATTCTCAAATATAAGCGTATAGAGCTCTGCTATGGACCTCATGAGCGCATGCGCTAATAATCCAGTTTCTACGGTATCCCACCAGTCAGATACCTTACCCTCGCGAAAATACTCCCACCTTTTTCTGCAAGAAGTTAAGGGACTGGGCGTATAATCGCGAACGGCGAGTTTTTACTCGAATATACACCCACCCGCAGCCTCAAATCGAGGCTCACACTTGTAATTAAAAAGTTGTAGGTCATACTACTACTGTTTCAGCAAGGTAACCTGAAAAATTGGGCGATAACTTTGTTCTCAGATTTGTGTTACATGTAATTGTTCCCTTTCTCTGCATAATTATAGGACTATAGTTGCTCCCTGCATAATTATACACAGAGGGTACGGTATACTATTATTTAATGATTCGCTTCGTATCCTAGGTGATTTCCAATACCATATTTATTATGCCTTGAGGCGTAGCTGCACGAGGGATACGGTAAAGCTGACTGTGTGTCTGTGTGTCTGTGTGTCTGTTCCAGCTGTAACTGCTCAACGGTTGCAATGCGACGAAAACTAACAGCTTCTATAGGCTTCTAGCCATATTCTCTTGGATTTTGATTCGTGGATTAGCAAACTAAAGCTTTTTTCTCAAGTTATGGCTAGTTTGACTCACATTAAAGTCGAAGGCTGTTGCAAGTCTCTTCAGAATCTTTCATAGCATCATTTGTTCGCATAAACTTTCTATTAACTTATGAGTTAGCCTTGCACTAAAGCGCTAGCTTTTTGCTAGCTACAAGAGTCAGAGAGAGCTGCTAAAGAAGCTAGCTATTAAATTGTTAGTAGCCATCAGAGGAGGTAAGCCAAGGTCAACAGGGACATTTTTAATGAACACATCTTGTCCTGGGTTCTTGACCTTTGCTTGGATTATAGCAGCTACCATTTCTGTTGCTCTTGATCGTTTATTTGCCTGATTGGAAAGCTTGCTATAACTAGATCTATCCAGTACAGCAAACCAGTGCACCAAAATTTATACCCTAGCTACAGAAAGCTAATTTTCCATATCTTGTGGTTTCGAAGAATGCAATTAAAGGTCAAAGGTTGCAATTAAATCTGGGATCTGTTCTCTAGCTCTCAAGCTGGTTCGTCTGGGGCGCGATAGCTCAACTGATTTTTTATAAAGAGGATGAAGCTACATGTATAGTGGTGGTGTATAATTATACCCAGGGGTGCGAGGGTAAACTCAGTTTTACATGTAAACAGGAGTGTATCTGATGTAAAACATAAGCCCACGTCATGTTTTAATTAGTGACCTTTTGACATTGGCGTACCTCCTCTGAGTAGCCATTATTGATCGAACTTGTGAGACACACCCTTTATTCTTGGATGTAATGCGCATGCGCGCTCAATACCACGTGTAAGAGAATCCATTTTGAACCCGGCCCTGGCAGAATCAATTTTCTTCTTTGTTGAGGTCCTGGTAAGCCACAAACCAACCTTTTCTGATAACTCTTTTCAGACTGATACTACTTTCTGTGATTATCTCACAGACTATACTGACTATAATATGCCTTTGACAAAGGTTGGCTCCCACTGTTTGGCTACACCCATTTAAGACGATCAGTATGCACTATTTAATAACTGTGGACACCCCTTTCTTGTGAAACAATCACCCTAAGCACATTGCAAATTATTTACCTCTTCTATAACACTCTAATACTTTTGAGCGAAAGCAAAAACATGGCCTAGATGATTTCCTTTATTCTCAGGGTAGTACCGTATAGCGGGTAATTTTCGTGAATTCGATGGCTGACACTAGAGGGAGGGGAGGATAGTGCCTAGTAAGACTGCAGAAAAGAATTTCATTAGGATCAAACAGTTGTCTTGCCTGTTCTCAATTGATATTTTCTCATTCTTATTCTGTCTGATATTCCTCCTCATAATAATTAGATTTACATGTATAGATTCAAGATGTCTCCTTATCTGATAATGAAGTTGCCAGGCAGATTACTGACAAGTTCAATGGAAGCAAAGTGGTAGTGTTATTTGCTGAGATTGCCAGAGCCTCCAAGGCTGGTGGAAGGAAACCTCTCGCTGCTATGGTGCGTGTGAATTGTCATATTTAATAGCCACACCATATCGATGTCAAAATGTGTGAATCATAGCATAAGCATATCAGTACCTAACCTAACCTTGCATGCTTCAGTTGTGAAGAAGTTCAATACAGTAGACTCTCGCTATTCCGGCTCTATGAATTACGGCCACCTCGATATACCGGCCATAGACTATAGACGCACATGTACTAGCCTCGATTCAAGGCTGAGTAACTTGGCACGGAATGTTAGCTAGATGTTTACTGCACAAAACTCACCCTGAAGTACGGCCACTCACTATTCCCAAGAGTATAATTATAATAGAGAAGAGAGTATCAAACGTAGGCATACTGTACATTAGCCTCGATTCCAGGCCAAGTTGTTTCTAGCTAGGCCTGGTGTTGATTGTAAAAATACGGCCTGGTATTGATTGTATCTGGGCGTGGCAAGAACCGGAAACAAAAGCAGAGATTCTTTACATTTTGTTTCCTGCTTTTTTCTGTAATACTAAAGGTGTACGTAGAGGCATTTTACTCCCGTAAAAGTTACAGTAATGTAGCTCCGTGTCATGTTCTCAATTTATAGCTAGCTAGCTATGGCATGCAACGCGTTGTCTTGTTTGAAGCAAGATGGCCTCACTCTCATGGCAGAACAGGCCCAGGCTCTCAAGCTCCTGTTTGAGGGAAGGGACATGTTTATCTGGTTCCCAACGGGGTATAGCAAGTCTCTCTGCTATATCAGTTGCTACCCTTTTTAATGGACTACAAGCTAGGTAGGACCAAGGCTCCTCCTGTTGACAAAAGTGTTGTTCTTGTTAATTGTCTCTCCCCATCATGAGACTCATGATTGACCAGGTCAGGAGTCTAAACAATAGAGGTGTTTCTGCTGCCATCCTCAGTAGCAATAAAGGAATCGACAAAGATTTGGTTGCCACTGCCAAAGAAGTGTCTTCTGGGAAGTATTTCCTGCTGTATACTGCCCCAGAGGCTATTGTTGAAGACCACTGTTGGAGGATTCATTTTTTGTTGTACCACAGAGTCAATTTGTTTTATGCATTAAAAAACCACGCCCAGATCACGCCCAAATACAATCAATACGAGGCCTAGTAGGTGACCTAGCGTTCAATTGGAGACGGATCGGCCTAGGATCGAGGCTAATCAGATGTATGCAGAGAGTAACGTGACTTCCTGTATCTGTCACAAGCTTGGAATTTGCACACTGACCAATCCAAGTGTGGGTGATGTAATCTATCAAGAAAGTAGATTACATCACTCACACTTGGATGGGTTGATAGACTACATCACCCACGCTTGAAGCTTGTGACAGATACGGGAAGTCATGTTACTCTCTGCATACATCTGATACACAGTATGCCTACGTTCGATACTCTCTCTCTATCATAATTATACTCTTGCTATTCCGTATACTGGCCAGTGCTGGCTGCCCCAAAGTTTTCAATGTAATTTAATTTATTACGGCCGGATATGACGTTTTGGGTGGGGTTTGGCAAATAAAATTAGTTTGAATAGAGAGCAAAATAATTCATTTGTCATTAGATTTGAGGTAAGGTCGTTTTTAAGCTGCGGCTATTTCCTGAAATACAGCCACCTCGCTATTCCGGCCAAGCTGCACTGTCCCAAGGGTTACCGGATTAACAGAGTCTGCTGTATTCTTAGCTATGAAACCTATCGTAACCTTTGAAGTGAATGTGATATTTTGTACGGCCTTCAGAAAAATGGGCATTCCCATAGGTTTGTAGTCTACATCAACGTACATGTACAATCTTGAATATGCACTGCTGTCTTTTACAATGTGTGTTGTTTTTATGCCTCGAGGCATAGCCGCACGGGGGATACGACTGTGTGTGTGTCTGTGTGTGTATTCCAGCTGTAACTGCTCAACGGTTGCAATGTGACGAAAACTAACAGCTTCTATAGGCTTCTAGCCACGTTCTGGATTTTGATTTGTGGATTAGCAAACTAAAGCTTCTTCTCGAGTTATGGCTAGTTTGACTCACATTGAAGGCTGTTGCAGTCTCTTTAGAATCTTTCCTAGCATCATCTGTTCGCACAAACTTTCTATTCAACACATGAGTTAGCCTTGCACTAAAGCGCTAGCTTTTTGTTAGCTACAAGAGTCAGAAAAGATCTGTTAAAACAGCTAGCTAGAGTAAACAACCGATTATCAAACACGTGCTATTTTCGAACGCTTGTTCTCGAGGGCAGCGGCTCAGAGCACTAAGCTGATAGTACCTAGGTATAGACAAGGTAAGGCTCTATTCAAGTCCAAACTCACGGCCAACAAAAAGCTTCTTCGGCGGAGTGACAGCTAGGGCCAAATACTCAACTATTGGAACAGATTTAGTTCAAACATAGCCACGATTCTTTGAACTCTCTCTCTCGTATCGACAGAAGGCTCTAAGCAGCTAGCTACAATGCATGACTGTAATCTACAACTAGTAAACTATGTACAGCTCTGGTGTCGAAGTCTGACTGCAAACCGTTAGATAATGGTGGCCTCTTAAAAAAGTCCAGTATTGCCATCAAAATCCGAACGATTAATATCTTTTTTACATTTTTTCCTAAAGTTGCAGTCTTACGGCATGGCTACACAGGAGATTATAAAGAAAAAGGCAATAATCGTTATAAGTACGAACCACGAATATTTTACCCACGAATGAAGCGACCTTGCCTACCTTTACCTGCA
Source organism: Halichondria panicea (assembly GCF_963675165.1). NCBI lineage: Eukaryota > Metazoa > Porifera > Demospongiae > Suberitida > Halichondriidae > Halichondria > Halichondria panicea. Next base: position 2,916,248 of record NC_087385.1, on the reverse strand, counting down.
GTGCAAGCAGCTACCACGAAATGTCTCAATATTGCTGAACTATGAATATTTTGTCCCCCGAAAATTACCCGCTATACGGTAGTACAAGCCAGTTAAACTATGGCCTCTCGTGGTATATTTGCTCATAGATTGAATAGGGAGAGGGATTGGAAACGAAAGTAGCATCACGTGACACTTTACATTGAATTTGCAGCATGGCAGCAGAGAGCCTTTGATGTCAATCCGTGTCAACACGCAGGAAACAATGTTTCATGAATTATGATCACTACAAGATATTCAGAGCCCCCCTAAAACGTCATTCTCATGCCCCCTAATGGTGAGCATCAGTTGGAAAAGAAAAAATACATATTTGACTTTTGTGAAGATAACATATAGCTATAGAGGTACAAAACGTTCTTTGTCACGCTATGAGATCTTTATGTACCTAGAATGCTTCTAATATAGCTAAGACTGTGCAACTCATCGGTGTACTGTGTCCCATAATTATGGTCTCAAGTAAGTGCAAGTTTTAGTACAAATGTACAGTATATCCAGCAGACAGTCAAGGTACTAATGTTAGACACAGCCTCGATTACACCCCAACGTAATGCGGATATAATTCGAGGTAACTTCCGTTTCCAATCCCTCTCCCTATTTGATTTGCTTTACACGCTCGAGTAATCAACTCGGCTGTGCCTCGTGGTTTATCAGATTGCCCTCAAGAAAAAGATGATTCTGCCAGGAGGATCTGGATCTGGGACTTTATTCTCTCACATGTGGGGATGAGCGCGCATGCGCATTACATCCACAGGAATAAGGGGTGTGTTTGCAAGAGGTCAAGTTCACAAATGGCTACTATAGCTAACTGTTTTAACAGATCTTTTCTGACTCTTGTGGCTAACAAAAAGCTAGCGCTTTAGTGCAAGGCTAACTCATAATTATGTTGAATAGAAAGTTTGTGCGAACAGATGATGCTATGAAGAGGCTGCAACAGCCTTCAATGTGAGTCAAACTAGCCATAACTCGAGAAAGAAGCTTTAGTTTGCTAATCCACGAATCAAATCCAAGAGAACGTGGCTAGAACGCATTGCAACCGTTGAGCAGTTATAGCTGGAACAGAAACAAACACAGTCAGCTTTACCGTATTCCTCGTGCGGCTACGCCTCGAGGCATAATGAATGTGAACTGTGAAGACACACCTATACTTTAAAGCTGTAACAGAACTTTGAATGCTATTAAGGTTTGTATTTAGTGACCTCTTGTGACCTTGTCAGACCTTCTTCAGCATTGTTGTCGATTCGTTTCGCGTGCAAATCGATTTGTTAACTCTGCAGTTTTGATTTGCATTTTGCAGATCGATTCAACTGACTGTGCAATTTTGATCTGCATTCAGCTGACTATGCAATTTTGATCTGTATTTTGCAGATCGATTTGCTGACTCTGTGCGATTTGCAGATCAATTCAGCTGACTATGCAATTTTTTATCTGCATTTTGCCGCTGACTATGCGTTTTTCCAATCGATTTTGCCAAGCATATAAAAATACCACTCCATATTACTACTTCGTGCATTTATATGTATTCCCTCGGGCTGCACCCTCAGTAGTACAAATCCAATACACCCTTGATATCCATGGTACAACTATTACATGTACATGTATTAGCAACGACTAAATTGTTTTTGCACAAGTAATTAATGCCGATTGGTGTTAGATCAATTACTCACCTCCTTTTCTTTTGAATCAAGAGCTGACTGTAGCTGGCTTAGTTGATCTGCATGTCTTCGCATGAGTTGCACCTTATCTGCTTGTGTCACCCCTGTTAAATCGTTTACTTGTTCCTTCATATTGTCCATTTCGTGATCTCTCTGGGAGTCTTCGCGTTTTAAAAATGCAATTACTTCAATTGTGTCCCGTTCTGTCTGCAAATCAAGGGCAGTTGACAATAAAATAATCCGTATAGCAGGTGATTTTCATGGGGTAAAATATTCGTTTATTTTTGTGGTCAGGTTGACCTTCACAAAAAATTTTCCCGTGAAAACGTAGACGTGGCTTAATGGGACGCATGCGATGCAGTGCAGCCAATGAAGTCAAACGAAATTTTTACTCACAAAAATCACCGTTTTCGAGTTAACGAATTTTTACCTCAGGAAAATTACAAGCAGTAATGTACTAAAGCATACACTACCGTATAGCGGGTAATTTTCGTGGGATAAGTATTCGTTATTTTTGTGGGCAAGCTGACCTCCACAAAATTTTAACGTAGGCATGGCTTACCGGAACGTAGGAATGCAGTGCAGCCACGAGACAAAACAAAACTTTTACTCACGAATACCACCGTTTTTCGAGTTGAACGAATTTTACCCCATGGAAATTACCCGCTATATGGTATCACCTTGCGGAAGTTCTTGGCCAACTAATAATCCATAGAGCATGAACGTAAAACGATGCATTAATTGCTGCATGTTAAACAAGTGCAAAGATTAAAGGCGTGGCCTTCTGGTAAGCAGTAGTCAACCCATGAAATTTATTCAACGAAATGCTTTTTTTTTAGAGCACGACATTTAAACAACATTTAAGTGCCTCGAAAAGTTCGCGTTATACGATATCAGGAGCACATGAGGAGGTAGCGTCTTACTACGTGGACTCTGTATCGCCTGCTATGTACAAATGATGCCACATTTGTTGCCTTTTGACCTCTGAGATTAAAGGAAGAGCAGTGTCAGTGAGTATAAATTATGGCATATTGTACGGAGAAAAGTTGATCTTTTGAGACGTGGCTCACCTGAGACCACCCTCCACCCAATACTTTAAGAGAGCATTTAGCAGATTACAAGCAAATAAAATTGGTTAGACGATAGTGAATCTGCAATACTATATAATTATGGATAGTAAGATGCTCCATCTTCTCATGTGCTCCTGACAATTATATACATGTACCGGTTGATTACCTGCATGGTTGCAGTCACGAGTAGTTGCAAGCAGTCGTTTACCCCGTAAACTGATAATACCACCTGTTCCACCCCCCAAAATTGTTGACATGTTCATCATACATGTAGACTAGAGCCCCGTTTACAACAGGCCTAACTTAATCGGGGTAGGAATCCGGATTAAACCTAATCGCTTTTGTGTAAACGGGCCTATCCGGGTTCTAGCTAACCCACTCTGGAGGTGGTTCAGATTGTGTCAGAAGCGGTTTAGCTGCGAGTAAACGTAAAGGGCTAATTCTGAAGAGTTGTACATGTTTGTGGGTGTTCCTGAGCTTCCTATCAGCCAATGTTTGCGCAAATGAAATTAGTGGTCATTTTACTATGCCTACTGCCTAGAAAAATCTGTTCAATTCGGATTTGACACGGATTTTGTGTCGTGTAAATGGGGCTTAGTACAAACATACGGCATCCAGGTGAGTAGACTCAGATATCAGACAGACGGACAAACTGCACTTTAGTGTTCTAGAGTTATAAGTCAGTGCATGTAAACCATGCAATGATACGATCCACCAGTAGAAACGTTGGCAATCTAAGTTGCTCCGTATTACTAGAATATTTTGAGGGTGAAAAACCTTTGCGAATGAGCCAAATCAGCAGAAAAACTGACCCTTTGCAATCTAACTATTGCGTTCTGGCAAGCATCGTGTGTATTACCAGTTGCAAAGTAATACAGTAGCTGATTATCTTCAAGGCACTAAATTTTCGTGATTATTGCAGATTGATTCGAACCTCGAAAATTTGGGAGTTATGGTTTACTTCAACACCGGTTTACTTCCGGTGTTGAAAGACCTCTCTAATGTAGGAGTGTGGTCATTTGAACCTCTAACCTCTAAAATGAAAGCACCGCAGGTGCTGATGCCTCGGTGGAGGTGCCAAAGCTACATAACATATATAGCTAGCTTTTATACACACATTGATTGATTTATAATTATCGTGATGAATAATTTTGCTGCATGCGGGAAACTCAAATAGTGGGTATTGATCGGCCATGATTGTTGTTAAAAACGATCGATGCCAAAAGTTCAAGTCTAAAATTATGGCAACTCCATAGGTCAGCAGAGCCTTGCAGCTCTCTTCTCACTCTGCAGCTACCAATAGCTAGCATTCTAGTGCAGAGCTAACTACTAAGTAGAGTAGCAACACTCAGTGAACAAATTTTGCTACGGACTCTTCTGAAAAGACTGCAATGGCATTCCAAGTAAGCAAAACTAGGCATAACTCGAGAACGAAGCTTTATTTTGCAAATCCAACCATTGCAAGCCAAGAAAACATGACTAGAAGCCTATAGAAACTCTTACTTGCACTTCATTGATCCATGAGCAGCTGAAATAGTCTACACACACAGACACACAAACACACTACCGTATACCTCGCTTGCGCATGCGCACCGAGGCATAATAATTATAAAATGGTAGATCTAGTGAATATAATTATTATGCCTCGAGGCGTAGCCGTACGAGGGATACGGTAAAGCTGACTGTGTGTGTGTCTGTGTATTCCAGCTGTAACTGATCAACGGTTGCAATGCGACGAAAACTAATAGCTTCTATAGGCTTCTGGCCACGTTCTCGATTCGTGATTAGCGAACTAAAGCTTCTTTCTCGAGTTATGGCTAGACAGTAGTTTGACTCACATTGAAGGCTGTTGCAAGTCTCTTCAGAATCTTTCATAGCATTATCTGTTTGTACAAACTTTCTATTCAACATAATTATGAGTTAGCCTTGCACTAAAGCGGTAGCTTTTTGTTAGCTACAAGAGTCAGAAAGAGCTGCTAAAGAAGCTAGCTATTTTAGCAGCCGTTATTAATTTTTTGTGAACTTGCAGACACACCCCTTATTCCTGGATGTAATGCGCACGCGCGCTTAATACGTGTAAGAGAATCCATTTTGAACCCCAGATCCTGGCAGAATCAATTTTCTTCTTTGTTGAGGCCCTGGTAAGCCACAAACTAACCTTTTCTGATAACACTGCTTGTTATAGATACTACTTTCTGTGATGGAATTCTGTCTCTTTTTAGACTGATACTACTTTCTGCAATGTGCTCTATTATCGATTAATTTTGATGATTTTTTGTATTACTCGTTACTGTGTTTATTGTTCATTCAATAACACTTATTTCGTCAATTTGAAATCACATTGCAAATTTTTTTACCTCTTCTATAACACTCTAATACTTTGAGCGAAGCAAAAACATGGCGAGAGGCATTAGCAAGTGCACGCTTGCAACACTCGTTGCTTGAGGTGCACTAGATAGTAAGTAGATACTTGTAACCTGATATATACTCTGGAAAAAGGGGGCGTATCCCAACAAATTACGACACACTCACGCGCATCTGTTATTGCTACCCCTGTAAATTTAAGCTATCTACGGCCAAGGGCGTATACAGAGAAGAGGGCATGCAACTCACTGTGTACCGTACATTTATGGAGTTATAATTATGGGCGTGTACATCAGAGCTGCCTTTGCTAGCTAGCTAACAGTGCAGTATTATTTTAGAAAAGTGTCATGACCAGTCCTAGTCCAGCCAGGTCCAAGACAACCCCTTTGAGCGGGAATTAAGTTAAGTGCTGGGCGTATTGTTAAGAAGTACCAGAGACTCAGGAAGACAAGTTTATTGTACCTAGATTTCATCTTCTTGGTGTTGTAACTGTTGGATAGTTTGCCTTTGCCTTTGACACTGCTAGTACGAGCCATACTGCTGCTGAGAACTAGTTCTATATACGCAATCGAGCTAGCTAGCTAGCATGCAGCTACCTAGTACCTGCAGATATAACAATAAAAAAAGATATTGATTTACCTTGTGCGGTCAAAGGTTACGTGTGGGCGTTTTTGTGGGCAGTTCAGCTCAATACGAAGTTGGATGATTCTGAGAATAGGGTAAGTTGCATGCCCTCTTTTCTGTATACGCCCTTGCTACGGCCCTGCACTTGTCAAACTAATGCCCCACCCCCCTACCGGGGAAAGGTGGAGATTAGATCAATCTAATCCCCTTACCTTTGGGCATGATATTTGGTCTAATCCCCTGGTAGCCCGTAGTACACATGGGGGTTAGTGGGATTACACCTCTAAGGTATGTAGGGAAGCAATTTCAAGTATAATCCCACTAATCCCCACCTATCCCCGGTAGGGGGTGTGTGGGCATTAGTTTTACCAGTGCATAAGTCACACCTACTCGGAGAATAAACACCCCATATATCCATCATCAGGCTTGTAAGTGTGTAATCCTATACTATCTATAACTAGCTGTAAATGACACTTACTACGAACCTGGTTCACCGCAGTTTGGAGCCTTTCATTGTCAACTACCAGTTTTCTGGTATTTTGTCGGTATTCCTGTCTTGATTTCTCGGCTGCATTGTATCTTGACTCCCACAACTTAGAGTTTGCTAGAGCCTCTTTTAAGAAACATTCTTTATCGCCTTTCTCTGAACTGGTTGTGGAGTAGTTAATTTAATTACTAGTTTGATCAATTAATGTAATACCGTAATTGATGTAATTACAGCACCAGAAAAATTAATTCCACTTATGAGTGGCGCATCTTTAGAACACAAAAAATTGTGTTCAGCCCAAGCTGGCGCCTAAATTATGGTAGCGCTTATGTTCAACTGTGGGTTAGACGATTGTTTAGAAGTGAAGGAAGTCAAAGATGCAGGATGATTGTCTTGATGTCTCAAAGAAGCCTTTTTATAAGCGCCAGAAAAAATTATTCTAGCAACGGTTGGCGCTTTTTTAGGACCTAAAAATTATGCTGATGCTGACGTGGCGCTGTAATTACATCAATTACGGTAGGGCTATAAAAATTATTTGTCACTTTCACAAATACATTCCATGAGAATTGTCTACTACATGTTGTCACTTGATCTCACCTAGCTTTTCTTCCCTTCCTTTTAACCTTTCCTTTCCCCTTGCTCTTACTCTTTCCAGTTTTATTCTTCTTTTTTAAAGGCATCCTGCACAAAATCATGAGCTTACTGTAATAATTTATTATACATAGCAACTGTTGATAGGATTACATCATAATTACTCTGTATACGTGGGGCTCCCCCTTATAAAAACTAGTAGAGGCGTAGCCGCACGGAGGGTACGTACGTGACTGTCTGTCTGTGTGTCTGTTCCAGCTGTAACTGCTCAACGATTGCAATGCGACGAAAACTAACAGCTTCTAGCCACGTTCTCCAATACATATAACAATATGCATGTACACAAGTTTTTTCTTCTTGGATATTATATACACTTGAACTACAGATCCTGGAAGAATCAATTTTCTTCATTCTTGAGGTACGTCCTGGTAATTAAACAATAGATGCATGTAAATAAGTCTTTTCTTCTCAGTGATTTTATATAGATAAGCTAACTTTAGAAACTACTAATACTTTTTGAGCGAAAGCATAACATGGTGAGAGGCATTAGCAAGCGCACGCTTGCAACACTCGTTTTCTGATGTACATATTTCCCACCTACTACACTTTTGCTATGTAGTCTAGTGGGGTTTAACTGTCATAAATTGGCACCTCAGGGCTATAGCGCTACAAGGGAAAATATGGCTCATAAATTGGCACCTCAAGCATATGCAGTAAAAATAAATTAATGGTGTTTTCGAAGAATGAAAATGTCTTGCATGAGAAACAAATTGTCATAAATGAAAACATAGAGACAGAGGGTGTAGTCTGTTGACTAGTTCATCAAAAATTCTGCTGTGTGCTTGCAGAAGGAGCTGCTTTAAAGACACTCTGGGAGAGGGCTAGGGCTCAGGCTGAGCCTTGCTCACTAGCACTGGTACTGCACGCACTGCACTTTAATAGGCCTGTTTAGCTTCTGTATTTAAATAAAAAGAAGCCAGTTTAGTAAATAATATAGGAGTGGCTATTTTAAGCTTACCTTTGCTTGCCTACTAGCCTGGCATAGCTGAAGAGAGCTGGTCTAGACACCGTCTAGAGCAAGCTGTGTTGTTTCTTCTGGCTGGTTGCTGCGCAGTAAGTGGAGGGAGGGGCTTACTAATTGAACAGAGAGGTGGAGTGGCTCTGTACCTTTCGCTTTGAGGGAGGGGCTGGCTGCTCATATTCTGTCCAGGCTGCGCAAGGATTTGAGTGCGGACAGCAGCCCTGGTGTGAACGAGCTATCTTTTCCTAGTTGTCTTCTTGTTTGAATAGTGTTGCTATGTGGTAGTCATGCAGCTTGATGCATAGCAACCAGTCAGCCAATCAGATGGGACATAAATAATAGTTAGACACTGTTTAGGAAGTTTCTACGTGATTTAGAAGCCCAAAGGGCGTTCTGTAGAATCCCGAACGCAGTGAGGGTTCTACTAGCCCTGAGGGCTTCTAAATCACGTGGAAACTTCCTAAACAGTGTCTAAGCATTTTAGATCATAGCAACAACGCTCATACGCCTGACAACAATGGTTTGAACGCACAAACAAAATTAATGGATTCTGAGCCTCCTCCGGTGCCGAACGCTTTCTTGAGTTCGCCTATTACGGTTTCTAGAACTACTGAGACCCAGCCCACATCCTTCCCTGCTTCCTTCCAAACCAGCCACACCTCCAGCTCTGTCTTTGCAGCAATCAGCCCCACCTCCATATCTGCTGCAGCAACCAGCCCCACCTTCCTATCTGCTCTCTCTGACCTGCAAGACAAAGAGTTCGTAGACTATTTGCTCTCCTCCACAGCCGGCCAGTGAGAACGTATTTACTGCTCCAGTGGCAAAGAAAGCAAGAAAATTCGCTCCCCCAAAGTCAAGTAAAGAAGTAAAACAAGCAAGAAAGGAAACAATACCAAAGAAACACTCATTGTCATCAAGTATTGCTTATTATTATGTACTTTTATTATGGTTATTATCTTATTTTGATCAAATCTTTGCTACATGATTTTCTATTGAAGTACATGATTTTCTAAGTAAGTACATGATTTTCTAAATTGGATAGAACATTTCCTCTAACCAATCAGATTGCAGTATTTATGACAAACATGATCTAATATCAATTAGAAAATGCTTGTAGTAATACTGCAATCTGATAGGTCACTGAGAGGTCCATTATTTCACTTATGGACCTGAGGTCTTCTAAGTAGGTCTATTATACTGATTATGCCTACAGGCAAGATGATGTCAAGATTAACTTGTATGGAACATGGCAACATCACACAGTTTATGTTGAAGTCATAGTAACGATGATACAGTGCATCATTAAAAATTAATTTTTTTTAAAGTTTTGCGTTCTGCAGTGCCGCTTTGCAGCTTTTATCTCTCTCTTGCAGCTACAATAGCTAGTGCTCTAGTGCAGAGCTAACTACTATGACAATAGCAACTTTTTATTTGCAATGCGTGATTCTCAAGAAACAGAAACTGCCTTCATCAATGTGAGTTTTTTTATGTAGACTAGCCAGAGCAAAGCTTTAACGTTGCTTGAGGCTTGTAGAAACTCTTGGTTTCAGAGTCTTCTTTGTGTTAATATAGCTTAGCTTGCTTAGCACTATTCTAAACCAGTTATAGGCCTCGTCAACGGTCACTATGGAGTTTTGAGACCCTCAGGCCCTTAGTAGCACCCTCGCTACGCTCGAGATGCTACAGCCTCGGGCCTTCAGGTCTCAAAACCCCATAGAGACCTTGGACTCAGTCTATAACTATTATTTAGACACTAGTTGATAAGATCTACATGGGAAGTACATGGGAAGTACATGGGAAAAGTGCCTCAGAGCAGGTATACTATGGGACTTAGTATACCTGCAAATTTACTTAGTATACCTAGTATTCCGTTGTCAAGTAATTGTATTGTAGTCAAGCAGTTTGCGCATGCGCACTAGTATCTAAATGAGTTAGACACTGTCCATGTGATTTAGAAGCCCTCAGCCACTTTAGTACCCTCGCTACGCTCGGGATACTAAATCAGTGCCTTTGGGCTTCTAAATCCCATAGACACCTCCAAAACAGTGTTTAACTATGGTCGTACAGATTGCAGTAGATGATTGCGATCTATAGGTAATGCGTCATATCCTACGCGAGGATATTACTATCTTTTGGCAGTACCGGTCTAAGCGGATGTCACGTGCCCATTTATCTCTGTCATGCTAGAGGTTGGGGTCACGTGACTGCGGTTAGGTTTTGGGGGAGTACTGAGAGAGGGGCCCCTGCGATTAGCATTAAGCACGTAAGTGTTGGGGGCCCTCATTCAGCCCCAAGGAATAGAAATAGGTAGTGTACTCCCCAAAACTAGGAAAATACCTGGGTACGACACCGAAAAAGGGGGGGGGTTACAATGGCGGGTCCTGTTAGGGAACACATGTATATATATAGACTGCATACTGAGCATTGAGTAATAATCCCTGTTGAGGGGTAGCCATGTCGAGGCGCGGGTCCTATTAAGGGAACACATGTAGGCTGCATACTGAGCATTGAGTAATAATCCCCATTGAGGGGTATGCCATGTCAAGGCGCGGGTCCTGTTAAGGGAACACATGTAGGCTGCATACTGAGCATTGAGTAATAATCCCTGTTGAGGGGAAGCCATGTCGAGGCAGAATGTGGGTATGCGTATTTTAGGTTGCCGATATGGCTCAACACCCGGAGGTGGAATTATTTATCTACAATAAAATATATAGCTTACACACAAACCATCTATACATAAACCGTCATAACAAATAATGGAAGTCGTGTATATACAAAATATAAGTGCACGAAGTTGTGAAGAGTCGGCGAATGTGGGAAGAACATACCGGCAGTACGGACTGAGTCGACGGGGAGAATCGCATGGTATTCACGGGGAGAAGATTGTTGTACTGCTAGCATGCCATGGAGTGTGGGTGTAACGCTGGCAAGGCTGGGCTGTTTGTTTTGGAGACTAGCACCCAGACCAGTATAGTCTTGCACTGATGTGTATAGAGGGCCAGCAGTCGACGACGGTCATGATTGTGACTCTAATGGACAATTGAGGGGGTACACTGCATGGTTGCCCGGACGTTCAGCCAAAGCGTGGTCAGAATAACTATTAGTATTAGCAGCGGGTTCGTGCGACCGGTGGTGAAACCTGAGGGAAAGCACCCGAGATCCAGAGGATTGCCCTGTAGTGGGCTGAGAATAGTGCATGCTACAGTGCAAATCAGTAGAAAATTTTGACCCTTTGTGATCCAACTATATACTTGCGTCCTGGCAAGGATCGTGTGGTAATAATGCGGATTCTATTGTTGCGAATTGATCAACCCTCGTGATACTCGCAAAACATTTCCTATCTGCCACTGGCATACTGTTGATTATTGTTGCTGGCGGGATGTGGCCGTGAGTCCTAACTGAGACTGCTAAACACTTGTAGTAATAATAATAATAATCATAAGCTGTGTGACCAGAGCTACGCCTGAAACCGTCAGGTTGAATGTAGGTAGTGCGGCCTGGGTGGGCTCTGCGGAGATTCAGAAGAATGAGGTGCTTATAAGCGAGTCTGCCTGCAGGGTTAGTATGAGAGGCGGCGCTGCCGATGAACGCATGCGTTTTGAGTGGGAGAGCTATTATTGTTGCTGGCGGGGGTGTGGCCTGGGGTCGTGCTGATCTATGCGCAGGCCGAGGCGGGGCTCTGCGGAGATTCACGACAAGCAGTAATACAGGCAATGACTTTACTGACTGCGATGGTGCTAAGCAGGTATAACTACTGAGCACTGTGCTTCTGACTCTGCGCAATGAGCTGCCACGAGCGGGGCTGGCGGTCAGGTTGATTGGTTGATTGTAAGTGCATGTCTTCGCAGGGGACTGGGACTGGTGGGCAAAGAATGTTTGAGTTTACATGTACCGCGGTGCCGGCTGTAGAAAACACTTGCCGCAGAGCCGGTGCTTCGGATGGCGTGTGGGAGAGGGGCTGTGTGGGATTTCAACTGGGCGGTCAGGTTGACTGTAAGTGCGCCTCGGAGCGGGAGTTCATGCCTTCTGACGTGGGCAGGGGCATGAGTTTACATGTACCGCGGTCTGACTAGCGACCGAGATTGAAGAAATGAGTATGATGTGGGTCAAAGTATGATTCTGTGCTGTTAGCGGAGCCTTGAGTGGGCTCTGAGTTCTGCGCCCTGGGCGGGGCTCTCAACATCTGTGAGGGTTGAGTTTGCGGTGCCTGTAGAAAATACTTCATAGGGCACCTGTAAGCAGCGGCCTGTGGACCCCCCTAGCGGAGAACCTGTTGATGGCTGGTATGAAATGAAAAGGCGACTTCCAGTATGACTGTGAGAGAGGCCTTGGGCGGGGCTCTGCGGGTTAACAGACAAGTTTTAATTAATGTAACGTATGATTCTGTGCTGAGATTGGTCTACTGTAGAGGGGTCGGCAGTCTAACTAGTGCAGAGGCCAGGCTAGTATGAACATTGTTGTGACTGACTGGGCGAGCGGTCCGTGAAAGAGGCCCTGGGCGGGGCTCTGCGGATGGGTGCTGAGTAACAGTCTGGCGCTGGGTTTAATTAATGAATACAAAATATGACTAGGTGGGCAGGCCTGGCCCGCTTCTACTGCGCCCACTGAGATTGAAAAAGGCGGTGTGGGTGGGCAATTCCTGGGCGGGGCTATGTGGCCTGAATTCGAGAAACTGAGATAGAGAATACCCAGCTTAAAAGCAACTTTGGGCTGTGTGGCCGAGCTAAGCTTTAATTAACGCCAAGTATAATATTATGTGTAGCCTGAACGATAGTACGTATGGGCCTGAGCAACACAGATATTAAAAAACACATGGTGTGGGTAGCATGTAGACGGAAACAATATGGTGTAGACTGTGATAATCAGAAGGGTGTTGGGTTTTTGTCCAAAATACCCAGCCCAAGATCCAACGTGAGATTAGAACAAGGCACTGTAGAGTTCAGCGTCGGGGTAACTCAAGGTCGGGCCGGCGTGGTTGTCCAAGCTGTGTGTATAGGGCGAGCCCCGGGCGGGGCTTCCAACGGTGCATAGGCGAGCCATGGGGTTGGAAATGTTGTCTGACTCAATAGCCAGCGTGAGATTGAAGCTTATACGGTGGGTCTGGTAATCAACTCGGGGCACTGAAATCTAAGCTCAATACCAATCAAGGACGGCCTGAGCAACGTGGGTGGGTGGGGCTGTTGAAGTAGTGAATAGTGTGGGGGCGGGGTTGCCCAAGCTATGTGTATAGACAAACCGGCTTCCAACAGCGGACGAGCCATGCTGCAGCTGTGTCTTACCCGAATTTAGCACAGAAAACTGTTTGGTGAGGAGGTTGTCCAGGCTGTGTGTGGGCGAGCCCTGGGTGGGGCTTCCAACAGCTGTGTGGATGGGCTGCATCGCGTGGGTGGGAGTCTAACAGCCTGGGTGGGGCTGCTGTGTGGGTAGGCTGCATCCCTGTGCAGCTAGCAGCTGTGTCTTACCCAACTGTTTGGTGAGGGGGTTGCCCAGGTTGTGTGTGGGCGAGCCCACTGTGTGGGTAGGCTGCATCCCTGTGCAGCGTGGGTGGGTGGGGCTACGTTGAAGTGAGGTTGCCCAAGCTGTGTCTTACCCGAATTAGCACAGAAAAACTGTTTGGTGAGGGGGTTGCCCAGGTTGTGTGTGGGCGAGCCCTGGGCGGGGCTTCCAACAGCTGTGTGGGTGGGATGCATCCCTGTGCAGCGGGTGGGTGGGGCTACATTGAAGTGAGGTTGCCCAAGCTGTGCCAGCTGTGTCTTACCCGAATTAGTACAGAAAACCTGTTTGGTGAGGCGGTCGCCCAGGTTGTGTGGGCGGGGCTTCCAACAGCTGTGTGCATTCTACGTTGGGGTTGCCCTTTTCTTGCAGCTGTTTCTTACCCACAGAATACCTTTTTGGTGCCCAGGCTGTGTGTGGGCGAGCCCTGGGCGGGGCTTTTAACAGCTGTGTGGGTGGGCTGCATCCCGTGTGGGCAATCCCTGGGCAGGATTTCCAACAGCTGTGAGCTACACGTGTGTATACTGCGGCGGCTGTGTGTGTACATGTGTATGTGTGGGCAAGCCCTGGGCGGGGATTCCGTGTGGGTGGGCGAGCGGGGCTGAGCGTGAGGGTACCTGAGGGCTGCTTCCACAGCAGTGAGTGGCCTGTCGTCTGGGCTAGCGAGCAACTGCATCCTAAGGTTGAGCCGCTATGCTCGTGCTATAAAGCAGCTGTTGTGAGTGTAAGCCACTCACCTATTGTCTGTGGCAAGTCCTGGGTACAAAGGAGCGCTCTGTACCTGATGTAGCTTCCTTTATCTGCTCTTGAGAGAGCGCAGTGGGGCCAATCAAGGAGAGGGAGGGTTGGAGAAGAGGCTAAGCTTGAGACAGTCAGCCAGACTTAAGATTTGAGCAGCCAATTTGTACAGGGCTTGCTGACAGTAGCTGTACTTTAGCACGTGGAACCAGGATGCTACACAACCAAAAAGTCCTGATCTGTTCCGTGTCCGTGTACAAGTCCGTACAGTTGTGTGCAATTGAACTTGTACATTTCATCTCAGAGGAGGTCGGACATCACTTGAACTTTCACTAATTACGACCTTTTAATGACATTCCAGGCCAAATTGCTTTTTTTATGCTGACTTAGCACAAATAATGCTGACTCAGCAGTAAAATAACTGGATCTAAAACCATAATCCTGATCCTAGCTAGCTAGCTATGGCTGAACGTGACAGTGCCAAGAGAAAGCTATTTCAACAGTTTTCAACTCCTACTGCCAGTGTTGATGTAACACCCAAGGCAGCCAACATGAGAAGCGACCCCAGAGTCGAATTCCCCTCAGGAGCAACACTAGATCTAACCAGCTAGTCATGGTTGAACACAGAGCCAAGAGAAAGCTATTTCAACAGTTTTCAACTCCTAACTGCCAGTGTTGATGTAATATGTACAGTAACACCCAAGGCAGCCAAGGCCAAGCAGCATGAGAAGCGACCCCAGAGTCGAATTCCCCTCAGGAGCAACACTAGATCTATTAAACCAGCTGGTCATGGTTGAACACAGAGCTAGAGCTATTGATGAAACAAAGCAATGTCGACAGTTGTCCACTCCTACTGCCAGTGTTTATGTAATATGTACACCCGTACCCAGGGCGGCCAAGGCCAAGCAGCATGAGAAGCGACCCCAGAGTCGAATTCCGAGCAGCACTAACCAGCTAGCCATGGCTGAACATGTCGACAGAGCTAGAGCTAGTGGTGAAAGAAAGCGATGTCGACAGTTGTCCACTCCTACTGGAATAACACCCAAGCAGCAGGAGAAGCGACTCCGCAGTCGAAGACTTCCCCTCACAGTGAAAAACAGCACAAGCTCAGTTGCTCAACAATCCGGTGCCTCGTGTACACCCTCTCCGGCTACTGCATCGAAATGGAAATTAAAGGAAGATATAGCAATTGTAAAGTTTATTCTATTATCAACACCTAGCAATAGTTGGCCTGCAATGTCTGAGAATTTCTGGAAGTCAGCTGCTCTGTTTGTACACCAAAGAAGCCGAGAACCATTGCGAAGCAGTGAGTGAAATAAATACCGTTGCATGGATGTGTGTGTTAAAATACTTTAAAATAATGACTAAAATGTATATGACTAGGTTTGGCGTGTAGCTCTCGAGTGAGGAAGGTTCTCAGCAAACACTACACAGCACCGAGGGAAGCAGAAACAGCTACACGTTCTAAACACCCTAGTACAACACCCCTCATGACACTCCCTGCAAGAGTATCTTCAGAGCCACGTACAAGCTCTGAGTATCTCTTATGTACGTACTGAAGTATATCATGTACAGGCTGTGTGTACTATTATTTTATCCACGTAGGTTGATACTGGAGAATGCCAGGTTAATCTCGTAATGGTTGACAAGTTTCAGAACTTCAAACGGCAGGTTCTAAACCTTCCACCTGCAGACCAGCTGAAATTAATCAGTGAGCTGTTTTGTGAACTCGCTACCAGCTTCTATAAAGTTGCCGTGGATGGTAACTTTCTTGAGTTGACACTGCTTGCAATGAAGCACTTGGACTCAAGTGAACGTATTGTATCATCTTGCCAAAGGATTAGGTACACTCCGACCTAACTCTAACGAGTCACGCTTTCCAGTATCAAGGATGCCTTTTGGGTTACTTCAGTACATGACGACTTTTTTTACTTCTACAAATACAACTCATGTAAGTGGTGTACGTATAGACTTATTATTGTTCAATTTAAACCTATACACATGCAGGCTGTGTGTTAAGAAGGTTACGAGAAGTGGCTTGTTAGCATGTACTCTCTATTGGGACTAAGTTCTCAAAAATGCTATGTGGTCCAATGTGGAGTCAGGTCTCAACATCTCAAACTGGACAAGAAAACGTAGTTTTTTTGGATCCCATACAGGTACATGTATGACATCATGTGTGTAAATCTGTATGATTGATCTCATAGGCTCGAGTGAATGTACCTGCCCTAGGTGAGCGCACAATGAGAAGGCACATTGTGAATACCCAGTTCTCTAATTCTTGGAACATATTCGGTAAATTTGATTTTCTGAAGTTTCTTTATAATATTTTTCAGATGGCTACACTAGACCATGCTGTAGAGGTGCATCCTGAGGCTAAATGGTGGATCAAGGCTGACGGTTGTGATATCGTGAGTGGTTTGGAGGAGTCTGTACGGCTTGAATGGAACGGAGATGCTGTCCAGGAACTCTACCACATGTATCGTACACGTCGTTCTGCAATTGATATGCTTTGCACAAACCAGTCCATAGCTGATAGACGTCCAGCCCACAACCAATCAGGGTTGAAAGATTTCATGAGGCATTATATGATGACGAGTCTGGACTAACATACCCAGCATTGACAGGCCAGAGAAAACAGTCAGTCCAAGATGCAGAAAATCTTTTCTCTGAGGGTGTTGAACTGTTATGAGAAAAAATAAATATGAGTATGAAGAGAAGTACGTTAGAGTCATCAGGAATTGGAGGCGCTCTTGTGATGAGCGAGGTCTGTCATCTCTCCAGAGGTCAAAGTACAACTATGACCTCCTGAATCTCATTTTAGATGAGCTGATGCCTTGGCATACAGCCCAGTACGACTTCAGCTTGATGGAAGTTACAAGGTAACCTAAAGTTTACTGTTGATGTGAATTGAAGCAAAAATGATCTAGTGGCAATTTTTCCACACAGGAAAGTAACTGTCCTAGGATTCACCAGGGAGATTGTGTATGCCCTCACCACAGGAATCGAAAGTGTTGAATGGAAAAGACGAGAGTACGCCCAAACTGGAAGGCCAATGGAGAATCCCCGCTCAAGCACTACTGATGATGTTGAGTGCTGTTCTCAATCATGAGAGATTTGACAGGAAAGCACTTTACCTTACGGCAAGCGAGGTACACCTGGAGGAAGGTGTGCATCGAGTTTGACAAGAGGTCAGACTCAGCTCTGGGGTTTTATTACTTTTCTTCATCACATGACCGCTTTTATGAAGGAAGCAGACCGCACTTTGACGAGAAACCTTCAAAGAGGAAGAAACGTGTTCGAAGAAAAGAACAACCAGCTCACCTTATGTATGGAAGAGCAACACTCCCTGAATCTGGTGCTCGTTCAACTAGGATGACCTTCCATAATTTACCCATTCCAATGCCACCACCACTGGAAAGCACTCAACATCACCTATTTGAACACTCATACGCTCAATAAACTTCACTCCAACATTATACTTCTTATTGTGTTCAATTAAGCAATAATTTATATGAAAATCAAATTATAATTATATATACAACACAACAAGGGATTAAAAAGATTCATGAACGCATAATAAATATAGATAATAAAATACACATAACATAAAGTTCAATAACCAGTTATCTTGTACTTGCTTTTCGTTTAGCTAGGTTTGACCACTCACCCATCTTCTCGACCCATATACCAGCGAAGTATGCTGGTCCTGATCTCCAGTCAGTAACATAAGATATCCAGGCGAACTCCACAGATATTATTCTGCTATATTGTGGACTTCATCTAACAATTCACTAACGACATATCCTATCGTTTTCCATTTTCCATCCAACTGACATTTGAAGGCTATTGCTTGTGCATCTCTAGGGTTTAGAGGTTCCTTGAATAATGAGACAGGGATTGTATGTCCAAGCCGTCGCACATCCTGAGCTGATCGAAGAGCATCTTGGTATCTTTGCTCCTTCTTGCTACCAATACACTTAAATTTTAGTCTGTGACATCTCTGTGTTAATGTTGTCTCTCGAACATCCTCCTCTGGATCACTATCAGGCTCACTAGCACTGTCACTGTTAATGTTAGGGTCACTGTCACTGTCACTGTTTCTGCCATTGCTGCCTTCATCCTCACTGCTACTGTCGCTGTCGGTGCTCATAGACATAGGGTTAGGTCCAGTAGCCATCAGATCTTAATATAATTATATATAACTGCATGCAAACTGGTTTAGGGTTTCTGTCACAATGCAGAAACGCAAGGAGACGCTACTGCTGAGTCAGCATTATTTGTGCTAGAGTCAGCATTATTTGTGCTGAATCAGCATAAAACGTAAAAGCAATTTGGCCTGGAATGTCATTAAAAGGTCATAATTAGTGAAAGTTCAAGTGATAGCACAGATATGTGCGGAAGCTGTACAGTTGTGATTCAGCATTGTACATAATCTGGTACATATATGTAAATATAACCTAGAGCTAGTAGCTCGGTTGTATATCATTGTATTTACAGTAATTATGATAATTATAAATATAGATCATGCAGTTGGCAGAGATAATTATGTATTGACAAGTGCATGCATGAAAAGGATGGTTAAAATAGCTAGAGGACAACTTATAAAAATTACTATGATAATGCTAAGTTGCTCTCGTTCTTGTTCGATTGTAAAAGGCTGCGTAGTAATGTTAAGTTAACAACGGACAGTCTTGCTCATTGTATATGGTGAAACCTAGCCTCGATTCCAGGCCGCATTAAAATACGGCCTGGTACCTATTGCAGGGGTGATAGTGCGCATGCGCTTCAAATTACCCAGAATATGGGTAATCGTACTACGAACGTAAAACCTTAGTAAATTACACAGGAAATTAGTCCGTTTACTAAGAATATGTTCCGTAATACTTTATCTCTATGACTGAGCTCTGTAAAGCTGTGGCTTATGCCGTCTATTGTGTTGGTCTAGAAGGCTTGAACACTAGTTTTAAGACAGAAGAGGCTCTCATCTACGTCTAGGATGGTCCTATAGCCGGGTTGTCTTCGCAAGTAGCAGTTTGAGGCACCATACACTTCCCATAGCCTGTACAGATCCAAGGTAAGACATCCTGACCATACAACCGTCATAGAGGTAGATGAGAGCCTCTTCTGGCTTCAGACTAGTGTGAAAGCCTTCTGGAACAACGCAATAGAGAGCTAAGCTGATGTACAAAGATAGAAAATAGATGAGAGAAAGAAAAAGGGGATTCCCCAGATTTTGGAGAATAAACTAACGCATGCGCACTATCACCCCTGCAATAGGTACCAGGCCGTATTTTAATCGGCCTGGAATCGTGGCTAGGTGAAACCCAACTCGAGCTCCCAGGTCGAATTGTCCAGTGTAACATATGTACATGTCAGGAACATGTGTTTACGTGTTCAGTCCGAAGGGTCAAAAGCCTCTCATTTTGGCAAGGGGGAAGGGGGAAGATTCTTCTTCCATTATGGCACAGACCACTATATGCCGTCAATTAAGCAATTAGAATGAACAACAGGAGTCCTGCATACACAACCTGAAATATATTGTCAATGGTACATTGTATAATATTATATTCAAAATTGATATTGAACACTTACATTCAAGCAAGAAGTAATTCGTACATGTGTCCATAAACTGCTCCATATACGTTTGCACCGATTGAAAACATCCAAGACTATGATGAATGTATATCGTATTCTCTTGGACTTCACACCATTCTGATTGGTGCCATTGAAAGACAATTAAGGCAATATCTGGCAATATCTCTCAACTTGTTGGTTGAGCCTTGTTTTTAGATAGCATGCAAACAAACATAATTATAGCTTAATCCATGCATGTACAATACCTTTCTCAGTGCTGCTCCAGACTGATATAGCCTTGCCAAGATGTGTGATGAGACACCAGGCCATTCCATGCTGGTTGTAGAGATTAGTCAACCCAGCAACACACCTAAATAAGTATAACGTAGGTAAACCAACAGCATAAATTATAATACTCACTGTTGAAAATCTCACTCTGGTAATAGCCACTTGAATAGACAAATCTCAATGCTTGTAATGTTGAAAACGAAGCAGTAATATCACCACTTAGGGCTCGTCTATTTGAAAAACTTTCTTCTCCCTCATCAATATAAATTAAAGGCTTCACACCTGCAACACAAGACGAAGGAAGTGTTACATATCATATATACGTACACAGTTTAAACATTAACCTTTCAGTGTTAATTGAAAGCAGCAGTTGGACCGAAGAGACAGCAAGGTCTTCCACAAGGTTGAGCAGCGGGTGCACTTCCATTTTTTTTAATGTGTGGGTTGCATTCCTTACCAGGTCTAAGAACCCCTTACATACTTGTCTGCTTTCCAAAATGAAACACACTATGCAACTCTGAACACCTAGATACACATGCACGCAGGGGTAGAGTTTGAAATGTAAAATGTACACGTACACACGTCTAAACGTATACGTACATGTAGTGCACTCACTTTTGAAAGTGCGAGCCATTCATAGTTAGTCACATAAGGGGTCACAATAAAAGCAGCCATCTAATAATTGAAATAAATGTATAATCACAAAGTAATAGGGAAGTAGTGGATCATCAATTAACCCCTCGTCTGAATGTTGTCAAATAATGATGACTTTCAAGCCTAGAAATATATAATTATAATTTTGGTCATCAGTGCATACATAGTTATAGACTCACGCGTTTCCACTCTATAGATGACTGACGTCTAGCTGTCTGGCATCTAGCTGTCTGGCCAGTTGTTCTACCTAATAAAAATAACCAAAGTATTAAACTCTGGTTGTCTAACAAACCTTCATGTGAGTCTGCACCTTTCCACACTGTCTAATGCCTGCTTCTTAATAGCTACAGTAATAAATAATTTAAATCACAAGCTCTCATTTGCTCACATGCACAGATGTGTAGCAGAGCAGCTCCTTCCTCACTTGTGATACATAGCAGAACATCACATTGGTAATCACGAGTGAAGTACATATTGCACACACATCTTTAACACACATCTGATCCACTTGTATTACAAAATAGATTTCATACGGTTCTGTGCACACATCAGTATAATAAGTGCACCTCTCACAGATGCTAATCATATACGTGGATTTTTGGTTGTGTATACTGGATGCGCATGTGCGGTAGGCATGCATGTAACCAGAAGCCACGCCTATATGATTGTGGGATTCGAGGTAAGGCCGCGGTACCAAAGAGTTCATGAGACTACCATGTAATCACCCTATGGCTACATATAATCAAGAGTTCATCTAGCCTCGATCCCAGGCCGCACTTCCCACTTCACTTAGGGAAGTGGGTGGACATTTGTGAGACTCCTAAAGGATAGCCAGGATACCTAAACAATTATGTGATGAAGTCTAGGACCTTAGCTGTACAAGATTACTGTTTTATTACTCTAACTGATTACCCACTATAATAATTTGCTGTTCTATTAATCACCACAAACCCACCACCTTGGAAACATTTTTGGGTATGTTGTACCTTGGGCATTCACCTACACATTGGTGTCAGCACCATTTCTAAGAAATGTTCCAATCGAAAGATATTTACATTACAGATTTGTGGTAATCTACTCTCTAAGCTGGATGCACTGCACAACAATTTGACCAATCATTGAACCCAAAGAACCCCCTCTGGATCCGCCACTGTCAACGCCTACGGTATCCGTATTAATTTACCTTATATTTTGCCACCATTTTAAGCATGCAATTATCTCAGGAATTAGCAACCTGCATGTAGCAGATGAAGTCAAGACGTCAATTTGGATGTTATTATGGTAGTGGACCAGTTAAATTTGATGTACAAGATACTCTTTTTTGTGTGATTTTTATCAAGGGGGGAAAAGAAGCCTCACCTTTGCCTGAGAAACAAACAATTTACTTTATTAAGAGTATACATAATTATAATCACTATTATACATGTACATGAATTATTCCAGAAAACGCTAAACAGCTTGTACTTCTCTACTAAACAACTAATTATGCACCGCTGTCTTGAACACACACGTAAATAGCCATGGATCATCGTGCTGCCATTTTTGTCCTCCATATGTTGACACCAATGAACGTTCCGGACAGGATCAAAAAGGCCAAGTAAATCACCCCTGCTCCCCAGCAAGCACTGCAGTAAAACTTATATTAAGTACACCAATACTTGAAACTCAACTTACTAAGCAGCCTGTTGATAAGCCACATCCACATCTTCAGGGCTAAAATACTCAATCAAGGGCAATTTGGTTTTATTGTTCCAGTAGGGTGTATCCTCTTGATGCACTATACCAACAAACTGAGTCTTGAGTAAGTCCTCAAACAAGACAACAGCTTTAATGTAATAGAAGATTCCAAGCAGAAACTGTATTAATAAATTTATACAGTAATTATAATCGTATGAGTTGCTGTTAGCCCAGTGAGTGGGCAGATCAAAGCAATCCAGTGCTCTGTATAGGCATCACTACCATAGCAACCATAAATATATGTACATTATATACATACTGCACTGTATGTAAATGCAGTAGATTTCGTGGAAGAAATCTGCTTTTGGGGCTGTCAGCGCGCTGTCAATGACAAAGTTTGATAACAGCTGTGGCCGAAAATGTTCATAAAAACTGTAGAGAACTTCATCATTCACAATCAAAAATCAATAGTATGGTTACAGGATTAATAAT
Organism: Halichondria panicea; assembly: GCF_963675165.1. Classification (NCBI taxonomy): domain Eukaryota; kingdom Metazoa; phylum Porifera; class Demospongiae; order Suberitida; family Halichondriidae; genus Halichondria; species Halichondria panicea. Next base: position 2,893,481 of record NC_087385.1, on the reverse strand, counting down.
GTTACTCGTGCTTTTAATCCCATATTGCACTTTTAACCATACTACCGTGTAGCAGGTAATTTTCGTGGGGCACAAAATTCGTTATTTTCGTGGGCAAGTTGACCTCCACAAACTGTTAACGTAGGCGTGGCTTACTGGAACGTATGAATGCAGTGCAGACAACAACATTTTTACTCACGAAAACCACCGTTTTCCAGATAAACGACCCCACGAAAATTACCCGCTTGCTATACGGTATGAGTTGTTAGTGACTGGAGAATGTACAGCAATTAATCCTATATCACATCCGGTCCAGCAGGTAATTGCACGCTGTCAATGACAACGAAAACATTTTTAAATAACGGCCGCGGCTGAAATGTTAATAAAACTGCAGAGAACTTCATCATACACGATTAGAAATCAATAGTATGGTTACTCATGCAATACGGGATTAATAGCACTCATAATGTTACTCGTACTATATTGCACTCTTAACCATACTATGAGTTGTTAGTGACTGGAGAGTGTACAGCAATTAATCCTATATCACACGTCGTTATTGACAGCGTGCAATTACGTGCAATTACCTGCCAAGTGATTGCACCACTGTCAATGACAACGTAACAATTTTCGAATAACGGCAGTGGCTGAAAATGTTAATAAAACAGCAGAGAACTTCATCATAATTAACTATACTACAGTGGAACCTCCATAAAACGGACATCATTGGGGGGAAAACAGCATTTTGGCCGTTATAGAGAGGTGGTCTTACTTGGGAGGTTTCGATTGCCAGCTATGTTATGCTCGCTGAGTCATTTCTTGCTGCAAATGAATCTTGCAATTGGGGCTTTGCTAACTGCTTCTTTAGCTCATACAAGAGGCTGTAGAGACAATAATATAGGTTTTCACGATTGTGCAAAATAATACTATCTCAGCAATAATTTCCTGCTAATTCTGGGTGTGGCTGTCCGTTCTGGGAGGTTATTTTCCATTGCTAAAGCTAATCGGGAGAATAGAAAGCTGCTCGGCATACGGAGTAGAGAGGTGGTCGCTCCTGAGAGGTTGCTTTACATTGAAGTCATTGTAGTTTCAATCCGGACCTGAGCTTTTGGCCGTTATATAGCGTGTGGTTGCTATTCGGAGGTGGTCGTTAATGGAGGTTCCACTGTATTAATTATCCTTAAGAGACTTTAAGACTACTGATTACAAGAATATGAATGACACACATCAAAGTAGTATTTTGACAAACACACATACTTCAAAGGTGTGAACAGACACTTGCAATAGACAAAGATGAATGAATAGGCCTATTATTATAGTTTAAAGCTACATTTAATTTTAACATACCGACATACCGTTCTTTTAATTACAGTCAAATCAAATTTTGGGTTTTGCTCCAAATGAGTGCCTGGAATAATTTATTATTTGCTGGCGCTTAGGTAATTATTATAACGCGACTTTGAAATCGAGGCTATAATTATATGCGCAATTGATCTATTATGGCCTCGTGAGACAGCTAATATAACTTGAAGCACCAAACTAGAATTATTGTTTTTTACATTGGGGTTGCTGTAATTCGAAATAGCACAAACTAGCACAAACTCTCATCAATTTTTTACGTATCTTTACTACTTCTAGATTTAACACACCAGCATAAGTACTCCCCATACACTGATCACGAAACAGCAGAGGGATCCAATAGGGCCGCACAAACAAAATACAACTTTTCCAGCTACTTCACCAGTCGAAGGCATCTTTACACGTACACACGTACCTAGGAATTAGGAACTAGAAGTGATGTTTAGGTTTGACATTGACAACTATTAAATTCCGAACCTGTTCGTTCCTGGATCCTCTAGGTGTTAGATACTCCGGGTCCCTACAAAGCACACAGATAGAAAATTAATACGGTTGTAAGGATTATCAGCTAGCTTATTGTGATAACAAAGCGCAAAGTTGCATCATTAGATCTACGTCTTGTGACCGGAGGCAAGAGGAGGAGCTACGACGGTAACATGAATAGTTGAGTGGAGCCCGACTAGATTATTAATTGCTGTTGTGTTAATTGCATGCCAGTCTCATGAATTAGCCGCCCTTCCTAAGTGAGAGACCTAGGAAGGGCGGCTAATTTGTGAGGCTAACCAACAAGCTGAAAGTACATCATAAGACAGCCTGGAGCAGAGCTTGCCATCAATAGAATCATGTCAGGGAACACTCCAAAACAACCAAGAAGCCATCATCTATGATTAAAAGAAGTTATATCCTGGACCATGCATGTACCACAGCAGAAGAGCCTGAGGCCTCCTTTTACAATGTATATACGTATAAAGTGGACCGTACATGCATGCTACATGCAACAAAGGCCAGCTATTGAGAAGCCTGGCCAAAATCTCATTCTCCCTGTGTTTGACTGTGGGAGGGAGCAGCTCAATACTTGACTGCAAAGCAGCTAGGCTAAACGCACAAGTAAGTTTTATTCTCTGTTTTACGTTTTAATAATCCATTCTCATTCACACAGTTAATGTGCATGTGACGCTCATTCAACTCCAAAATGATCTTGTTGTTGCCAAACCAGTTCAAGATACGACAAGAAATGAAGATTTTGATGAGCTCGAGCATTCTTCCTCATTAGTATTCACACCTGAGTTTGCCAATGTGGTCAATGTCGATGGATTGAATTGAAGATGGCAAGGTGTTTGTTATTTGGAAGTGGCAGGTGCTACATCCACAAGACAAGACGGTAATAATAGTAAGGAGAATTGCTGTTTGTTTTCGGCCAATGGAACCCCGGACTATTCAGACGCAGAGTCTGAAACAAAGGTGATCGGATGTATTAAGGAAAAACTATATCCAGAAGTACTCTGAAAAGCAAGTGTACTTATTGATGAAGGTGTCCCTGTACCTATATATAGAAGTACATGTTGAACCTGACAATCCTGTGACTCCAAATGCAATCGCGTTGTAGACGGTTCCTTTGTATACGTAGTGAAGGAATCACGGGATGCTGTGTACGATGCCCTCATAAGGAATGACATTACTATTGTAAAATTCAAGTGGGTCAAATAATTGTCAGTGACTGGTATATACCATATGGGCCCAGGGTTTTTTTGCTAACATAACAACGAAAGGTGTATGGCCATATCCATCAAATTAATGTTGAAGTAAGTACTGTTGTCGCCTAACCTAATTTTGCGTTGATTGATTTCCAATGACTGCATTGTTGATGTAATTTATAATTGTAACACTCGCACGACTATAAACAATTATGTTCTTCTAATAGCATTGTTCACTGCTCATGTTCATTTTTTGTTGTACATTTCTATTGAAATTCGATCAAGTGCAGCAATAACATACATCATATAATTATACACGTATGAATACCTGTTAGCCATGAAATGCTCATGATTATCAATGTCTAAACTAGAGCACTAAAGTGCAAACCCTCGGCTGGTGACATGATTATAAAGAAACCAGAAATATAATGCAGTGCATAATTATAGTGATGTTGTTATCACATATGACTTGCACAGCCAACTCAGGAGCAATAAAACTAAACCAGACTGGAGGCATGCTGAAACATTTCAGAACTGGTAGTGGTACTATAGTATAGATATAGTATAGATATATGCATTATGGATTAGGATCACAGCAAAGAAGCCTGGAGTCTCAGAGAAGTATGGCTCCAGGTCCTGCAGTAGGATCCTAAAAAGCAGCAGGAGCTATAATTCAAGCTTTCTACTAATTAGTGACCCTGTTCCATCGTTCTTGGTACAGGATCACTTCAGTTATAAGTAACGCATGTGCAAGTTCTGTTCAAGCTACATTTTGCTCGCTTTTATTAGACAACGAAGCTTTAACACCGAAAGCTGCCACTATCAAAAGTACTAACTTGTTGTGTGGAGGCTACTCATGCTGTTAATGCAGTGCTAGAATATCCAAGTAAGCAGACCCAGTCACAAGCTTGTTTAAGCTTCTTAGCTTTTGCTCGACAAAGAAGCTTTAACATCAAAATCTGTCACTATTTAAATCAAGATATTGTTATGTGAAGGCTATCCATGCTGATATATTTGACCCACTTGAATTTTACAATAGTAATATCACTCCTTATGCATTAATTTAATTAAAAAGAAAACTGCCAGCCGGATAATCGAGGTTCTACTGTACTATGAAGTCGTGAGAGGTCAAGGCCCGTGGGCGTGGTGTGTCTAGTAAAAGTGTACTAAAGCAGTTTGAAGGACAGTACAGCTTATCCATAGCATGAAGCCATTCTATGTAGCACTAAAATACATAATAACCCAGTCAAGCAATGTCCTTTGCTGTTTTGACTTCACAGCAGGGAAAAAGAAAAGTTGACAAAGTAATTCAAGCTAAACTCAACAAAAATGGGAAACAGAGTAAAGACAAAGGACTTAGAGCTTTTCAGTGGTATAAACTTACTTCTCTAGAGTATCTCCCAGCTTCTGAGTGATTGCTAGTGGATCAGGAGAGCTAGAAACAGACAACACAGACCGTTCAATCACGAAAATATTCGCGACCGCGAAATATAACGCGGAAGTTTACACAGGGAGACCTTTGACCTAAGGAATGTGTGTTAAGACATGCGGATGACACGCGGATGTCGTACCTCCTCTGTTTCCAATCCCCTTCTTTTTTTTTGAGCATGCGCAAGTGAACTTTCCTTAGCCGACCACGTTGTTGAGTGTCATATCTTAAAACAGGTTGGAAGTATTTCTCTGACCCGTGTACGTCTACAAAATGGGGCATAACAATGTATGGTATAGTCACCCAAGGAAATACGGACCTGGATCAAGAAGCTGGTGAGTTATGTTACCTTAATGTATGAGAATTTTTACAATAAATTATAAGTAGGCCTACCTCGTGATTCTACCATATGTAATTCCCCATGCCTTTCCTCTAGGTCTCTGGGCTGAGATTAGGGTAGCTAAGAAAGTTTGGATTATACCATAGATATATTAAAAAGGGAAGGGAATTAGATAGAACAGAGCATGTGCGCACAATTATTTCTGTGTAATGCCAAAAGTTGATCCGTGTTTCGCCTCCAGACACACCCCGCCAACCCAGCGGGAAATGTACTTACAGCGCCGCATCAACATAATTTGTTATATAAAAGGCTTGTTTGAGACAGCAAGACAATCATCCTGCATCTTTGACTTCCTTCATACTTCTGAACAGTTGTCTAACCCATAGCAATGAATGTTGTTAAGGAGTCACTCAGCTCTCAACGTAGCCTCAATTCCAGGCCACACTGAAGATGGGCCTGGTATCGACTGTTTGCGCATGCGCTACCTATTACCCAGAAACTGAATAAATTGGATAACATCATATTATATGCTCAGTAAAACAATGAAGTGGATTGAAGAAAGTAGATAGAAGTTCAATTATGAAGGTTTCTAGCCTATCTGATAGCATTTCTAATAGCTACCCTTAGCCTGCTATGTTAACAAAAGACTCACAAGCCTGCAACAGTATGGATGACAATCGTCTGAACGGAGTGAAGGCTGACAATAGCCTATATGGACAGGCCACGCCCATCTGCTACTAACATTGCTGAAAGTCTACATGTAGACTCTATCAGAAAGAAATAGCTGCTGCAACCAAACGTACAGCTATGTCTCTAGCTAGCTAGCTATACAGCTCTGTGTGTGACTACTTTGTCAGTATACTTATTCAGGATATTTTTTCTGGTAAAATTTCTGTTTAATGGGAGACTTTACGGGGAAATTATCCAATAATTTTGCACATGCGCTAGCAGGCCTTGTGAAGGAGGCTACTCTCAACGGTGTAGCTAGCAAGTAGAACTGAGCTAGACCACGCCCATTTTCTCTAAAAAAAATTCTGTACTAGCGGTGGAACATTATTATGTGACACCGTAATTTAGGTGCCAGCTGGGCTGAACGTAACTGTTTGTGTTCTAAAAGATGTGCTACTCAAGAAGTGGAATTAATTTTTCTGGCACTGTAATTACATCAATTACGGTACTATCATTCTTAATCTGTGCCCGAAGAGGTTGGACACACATCATAGTGTTTTACGGAGAAATGTGTGTGGTGGAGAGGTTACGAAAACTTAGAGAGAACAGTAGCTATCCTAGCTAAGCCAAACGACTGCAAACAATTTTAGCACTCCATATCAGAGGTACCGTCAAGGGCGTATAAAAGAAGAGAGGGCATGCAACAGCAAAAGAGCAGAGTTCAAACGTGGGCGGATGAATGTGCAATATTGAGGACATTTCGTTGGTAATATTTTCGTGGTAGCTGCTTGCACTGCAGGTAAAGGTAGGCAATGTCGCTTCATTCGTGGTTAAAATATTTGTGGTCATACCTCCAACCATGAAAACGACGAATATTTTTGCCCCACGAAAATTACCCGCTATACGGTAGTCACAAACTTCAAGTTGTTCCTGCACTTCCCTTTATTTTTACTCTTGTCTTGATGTAGCAGGTATAACAATTTTAGTAGTGTTAAACAACTACGACTCACAAACTAACAGGAGATATAATACATGTAAGAATAGACAAGTTAGGTAAATGCTGGCTCAGCTGGATCGAAAAGGCTCGGTTTTATGTGGTGTATTCATGTGATTATTAATGACTACGGATGACGCGTGTCCCAGTGAGGATTACAACGGTCGGACATTGGTCAAAAACTGATCAGTATAGCTTGATGACAGACCAGAGACTCCAACATTCGGTCACAAATTGACTGGGCAGAATTATCACGTGGCTTATTTCAATAAGATAAAAAACGGAAAATACCATGTTCAATAAGATAAAAAACGGAAAATGTCGTGTTCAATAAGGTAAAAACGGAAAATATCATGTGATTGATTGAAATACTCACTTTTGCAGTGCATGCATATGCTATGATAGCTAACTCCAGCAAGAAAAGTGAGAGACAAGCTGCTGAGGCTACTATAGAGTGAGAAGGACTCAACTTTATGACTGACCACTTTGTGCTATGGTCTGCCACTTGAAAAACGTTATAATCCTCACTGTATCCAGCCTCCATCTGGAGCATACACGCCTACTGTGCATTAAAAGCATTGTGTATGTCTTTTGAAAGCAGTTTGTTATCGTTTCGGCTCTATCTAGTGGCTTTGTGTGCCTTCTACAAGAAAAGGCTGTGGCTGCAGTGCAAAATATTAGTGATTCGATCCCTCTTTCTTAAATAGCTGGCATTGTATGCGCATAAAATCAAAACCACTTGGCTTTAGGTTGGTAAGTAATACCATATAGCGCGAAGTTTTTGCGGATTTGTGGGTTAGCAATTCTACACGAAAATTAAGTCCACGAAAATTGCTGTTTAATTAGAATTATCTGCTATAACATGCAAAGATTTAAAGGCGTGGCTTTCGGTAAGTATTCATTCCGGAAATGCTTTTAGAGGCCTAAATATAAGTGCCTCGAAAATTTCGCGCTATACGGTATTCGTTTTTGTCTTAGTAACCTGGTTTTGAAGTGCAGACTCTTTGTGTACCCGATTAGAAAGTTATATCAATGATTGAATGTAGGTAAATGTCTCTTTGTATTCATTGATACTCATAGTTGGTTTATTGCATTGGCACAGTAATTTACGACAAAACTTTTCTACATTTTGATCATGTTTGTGACTGTACCCTGGTATTGGAATACTCAACGGTACAGACAAGATCCTCTCAAGAATTTGCTGTCCAGGCTGCTTTTTACTGCTTAAGGAGTCTCACTAACTATTACTGCTACCTTGTTGTGACTGTTCCACCAGCCATTGTTAATACATGGAGCTCAGAAGCTAGTTTATAGCCTAGTACTAGCTAGAAGCAGCATGGGCTGGAGAAAATAAAGAAGAAATAGTTGACTGAAATGCGGATCGTCAAAATTGCGTTTCCCATCCCCTCTCCCTTCTTATATCTATGATTATTCACAGCACCAGATGTTGGAAACGCCCTAAATAATTATTTTAACTTTCCCTTAGTTAACATACCTAGCTGAACCCCTTCTTGCCACGCCTAGTAAATAATGAGGATTGAGGATCATGACAGATACGTGGCTCCCATAGAAGGTACGACATCCGCGCGTCAAAGGAAGTTTTTTAGACTCGCATTCCCTGCCAAACTTAAACATAATTATTAAGCACTGGGCTATTTTTAGCTGCCAAGAGTCTGATTCGTGCACTGTTTGATCAAGTTATAGCTATTAGCTTAATCAACCATCGTATCAGCTTCAGAACCTTCAGGAGGGATGCTTGACCCGGATATAATAAGGAATGTGGGTCTTTAAGAAACGCGGATGTTGTACCTCCTCTGCGTGGTTCCATGGCGGAGATGAAAGGGGGCATGACCAGATGTCACATGGTGCCACACACACTCCTGCTCATGCAAAATTGTCACTCACAAAAGGGTACAATAGAACCGAATAGAGCCAGACCATCCTAATACATGAAATTTCCGGATTAATAATGTCATTAAGTTATCATGAATATCATTATCATGAAATCATCAAGACACTTGTACGTATAACAAACAAGCTGTAACTGTTTGGTCTTCAAAGACTAATAACTTGTTTGTATTCTGTATTATAGTACATTTTTGTATTACGCCAGGATCAATCTCAGAGCATGTAAATCAAAAAAATGTGGTGGCCCTGTCTCACAGTTATTAGTCTTGAAGACCAAACAGTTACAGCATGTTCATAATCAAAATCTTCTAGTGGAGGTCCTCCTGTCAATAATTGTCTAGCGAATCAGTCTTGAGTCGATTCCAAGAATCTGGTTAAAAAGCCTCTCTCAACATTACTCTTCTGGAATACGAATTAACCAAGGAATTGTTCTGGCCATCTTAGGTATCCAGGGTTTCATCTGGGATTAAAAGTTTTGGGGGAGGGAGGTTTACGCACACCGCAAAATGTTTGGCCGCTATACGGTATGCTATGAAGCATGCTATGAAGCTTTGACACCTCCACCGAGGCATCAGCACCTTCATTGATCTATTTTGCATGTGGCACAATACATAACCATAAATGTACAATAAGATAAGCTAATTGAATAACAAGTCATTTATAAATGACCAGGAATACAGTAGACTCTCGTTAATCTGGTCACCCTTGAGACAGTACAGCCTGGCCGGAATAGCGAGGTGGCTGTATTTTGAGAAATAGCCGCAGCTTAAGGTTGCGGTAAACAGTTTGCTCATGAATATTCATGATTTTCTTATAATGATTTTTGTGAAACTATAAATGCCATGATAAAACTTTGAAGCACATACATGATAAATATATTGGTGTATCCTGTATGACAAGTATCAGTCTTCAAAACATTTTCCAGTGGAAGCTCTGAGCGATTATCAAGTTACTAGAAACAACACAAACCAGTAGTCATTTTAAACTTCCAAAAACACTTCTAGCTCTGTGTTCTGGAGGGCGGGTCGAAGCGTTTTTTTTTTTCTTTCCAGGCCAAGAAACTCTCACAAAATAAAAATATGTAGACTAACTCCACTTAAAATGGTGGCCAGAGCCAAGGAAAACAGCCTCTTGTGAGCTTTCAGTAGCCTTTTTTCGAAATATCTCTTCGACCCGCCCTGCATATAGTGAAGCTACAGTAGACTGTACCTAAGCTTTATAGTAAAAATGTCTATTCGAGCCATGAAATGACTACTGCGTTTCAGCTGGACTTCTAGCTGGAAAAGATCACTAAGATCTAGCTCATGAATAATTAATGAGCAAACGGTTGACCGTAACCTTAAAACAACCTTACCTCAAATGTAATGACTACTTTTGCGGTTCTTGTCTCGAGGATAAACACATGTTGCACACCGATGCATAGTAACCCGCTGTGCTATGTCTTGTCACTTGTCTTTTTGTGGAATAGTCAGAGTTCATTGTGGAAGAATAGAATAATGGCAAGAAAAAGGGACTTTGAACAATAATTTTGGCATCCTTAGAAACTATCATGGTCTATCATTTCCCACTCTTTTGTACCATTCCTTGCATGCAATTAAAGTGTTTGTGTTTCCACCTCCTGTGCTTTCATTAAATGTATTTTTGCAGTCGCATCTGTGGTAACCGGCATGGCCTAATCAGGAAATATGGACTTAACTGTTGTCGTCAGTGCTTTAGGGAGAATGCCTCATATATTGGTTTTCAAAAGGTGACATGCAACGATTAACACAATATCTCTGTTTGTAAATCCCTTTGACCTTCAGAGTGTATTAATGTAAATTCTAACTTTTCCTCTGTAGCTGCGCTGATCACATTGAACATTTCTAGGAACTCTGTGTCAATGAGAGCAATGTTAAGTTTCGCCCTTATGTTCACACATTTTTGTGACTGATTGCAAATTAATGATGGACTATTTGATTGTTTGATCATATTTGTCTAGTTATACGTATACTTGACTGTTGCATTGGATATATAAATTGTGTGGAGTAGGTCTGTACTCTCCAACATGATTGCACCCCAAACTGTAGTAGGACTTCATACAGGAAAAAATTGACGGTAGGGGGCAAGGCGCTGTCTGGCGGCATGTTGCCTCAAAAAATTGGTTTTTAGACTCTGGTATCGCTTCTGGTGCATTCTTAAGAACTGTGGAGTTAGGGTTTCAAATAAATTGCAAACACAGTTTTGTTTAAAAATGCAAGCGGCAACAATTTCAAGTGTCTATGTGCTAAAACGAGTCAGTTTAGATAGATAAATAGCTGTGTCTATTCAGAGGACGAAGCTCATTAATACACTGAGCAACACCTAACTTAATGAAAATCGCTCATGAATCTCCCCCTAGATAATCAGAACTTCATCCTGTGATTTACATTGTTAATCCCAGGGGGGCGAATGTGTAGCCAAGCTAGGGTAGGTAGTCTCACAAGCCACATCACACATCTGGAAACAGCGTGCACAGTTGAATACAGACTAGGGGTTTTAATGTGTGCCGGCGCAGTTGAACCGCAAACACGGAGTGAGGTATAGGTGTGGATGTACCTCGGAGCTATGGCACGCCAAGTGTAACAAAAATAAATAGTGCTATAGGACGTCATAAAGTAAGGGAAAACGTCATGCATGCAAGACGTGCTGTAATCGTTACAAGACGTGCTGTAACGTTACAAGACGTGCTGTAATCGAGTGCGAGGCTCAAGGTCAAAAGGTGACTGGGTGTTCATTAATTAAAATGGTTGATCAAAGAGCTGGAGCTGGAGATCGAGTGTGGGGATGGGAAACATTTCTCCAAGAAATGGAGACTTTCCTTACTACAGTAGATAGAGAAATCGATTATACTCAGTCTACTAGTTATGCCCAGTTCGTTATTGAGAGGTTTGAGGTTTGTATACATGCTCTATCTTCCCTTCGTGTGCAAATTGAAGATGATGGCGATGATGAGACGATTGAAGTTTGCACGGCATTGAAGGAAATAATGGACAGTTGTGTGTTGCTCAAGACAATGTGGTACACTCGACTTGATGAGTTGGATGCACACACAGACGGAGGCTACCAAGTTCCCCAGGTTGCTAGGAGAGTAGGACGTGGCCGTCCCCAGCTATTTATTTGTCAAGACCAGTTGGAATACCTATGTAGTTTAAATTTCACTTGGACTGAGATTAGTAAACTATTGGGTGTCTCTCGAATGACTATCTATAGAAGAAGAGGGGAGTTCGGCATTCTAGATGTTCATAGTGCTGCAAGAAGTATAAGTGACAGTGATCTACGTACAAAGCTCCAACAGGTGCGTCGAGAAATGCCAAATATGGGAGAGACACTGGTGATTGGGCGACTACGGTCATTGGGATATGCTGTCACTAGACAAAGGGTGCGTAATGCTATCCACGCAACCGATCCCCTGAATGCAGCTCTGAGATGGAGAGGAATCCTCACTGCTCGGCGCCCTTACTCTGTTCCCTCGCCCAACTCTCTATGGCACATGGGTAAGTCATATATAGGTGTTGTGTGACCAGGTTTATGGTTAATGTGTGTCAATTAAGTTTTAGATAAAGGAGCCCAGATGTGTGTACATGCATGTATATAGGTTGGAGCCTTATTATTATAGTAGTAGCAAGACTTGTGTATACAATACATGCATACTAATCATATCTTGTATTCGTACAGATGGCCACCACAAGCTTGTGAGATGGGGCATGGTAACGCACGGGGCTATTGACGGATATAGCAGACTCGTCGTGTTTCTTCGCTGTAGCAATAATAACACTGCCGAAACAGTTTATAATCTCTTCCTTTCAGCTGTCCAACGGTTTGGACTACCGTCAAGAATGCGATCTGACTACGGTGGTGAAAATTATCGTGTAGCAGCACATATGCTAGAGAGTAGAGGATATGACCGCAACAGCATGATAACTGGCAGTTCCGTGCACAACCAGCGGATTGAGCGCCTCTGGCGCGATATGCATCGTTGCGTAACAGTGATATTTTACAAGTTATTCTATTACCTAGAGCAACATGGTTACTTGGATCCTGATAACATGTTTCATCGGTATTGTTTACAGTACGTCTATCTTCCACGTATCAACCAGTCACTGAAAGTATTTATGGAGGGTTGGAACTGTCATGGGGTTCGAACGGAACACAATCTAACACCACATCAATTATTTGTGCGGGGAGCACTTCAAATGCAGAGAAGAGGACTTCAAGCCCTAGACTTTTTCGAACATATTGATGAAATGTATGGTGTAGACGAAGAAATCAGTACGGGTGATGACGATTACACAGTTCGTATACCCCCAATTGGTCTTGCATTGTCTGATGAGAATATGGCTTTGTTGAAGGAAAGAGTAAATCCTCTGGCAGACAGCGATAATTTTGGGATAGAACTGTATGTTGAAACACTTACTTTTTTACGTACTTTGATTAACTGAGATTTGTTAATGAATGTGCAGTGCGTAATGCCAGTAATAATTACAAATTTATATCCAAGTTGAATGATGGTACAGTGCATGGAACCCCTCTATAACGGACACCTTTAATTGGAGAACAAAAAGTTTTGGCCGTTGTTAAGGGGTTGTTTTGTATGCAAACTTTTGGGACCTGGGTGTCTGGCCGTTATGTCGCAGTTGGCCGTTAAGAGGGGTTCCACTGTATATAATTTTTATCATTTATGTTAATGAATGTCTGTCAGATGCAGGTACACATAATTATATAGACACACTATAAAGAGTATGACTAATATTATAGTAGTACTGCCAATACACAATGTTAGGACGTATATTATTATTATACTGGAATAGGTTGCAAGTACGTAGCCACTGTATATACACTTGGTAGATATTGTCATATAGTTTTACAGATGCTGTTTGTTAGTCTGAGTCAAATTTCTCATTGGCTTGTGGCACCGTCTTCAATTATACCTGAATCCGGATAGAAAAACATTTGCAATGTGAAAAATTGCTACAATCCTATGTACAACCTACTGATTCATATAGCATTTGAACGTGGAACATTTGTGGAACAATCATAATTATTACATGCATGCTTGCAACATGATAATCATAAGCTCATGCAGATAACTATATAATTATATCTTCACTGTGACAAATGCAAGCACATGCATGTACTACTTGCATGCATGTATAGAAGGTCTTGCTAATTTTGCATTCATAAGTTATAGGTGTTATATATAACAATTCTCCTGGGACCAAAGCTTGCATGCTTTTTATTGGACCTATATACCTACATCACTCAGTAATACAAAAATCACAGCGATGAATGCTTTACAATACAATAACATCGTCATAAAGGTAATAATTATGGCCAAAAAACATTGACAGACATGCATGCAGTGTTATCAATAATATAACATCGTCATAAAGGTAATAATTATGGCCAAAAAACATTGACAGACATGCATGCAGTGTTATCAATATTGCAAACGTCAATAGCTGTCCATTCTCCATAAGTACTCGCTTGACAAACAAGCTCGGAACTCAGAAACAAACACTTGGTATGAAGGGTATGTTGAGGATAGAATCAGGGATGGTGCACAGGTGAGGGCAATGGGTCTACGTGAAGAACCGGTAAGAGCGTTAAATTCTAGAGATATTTTTGAGGAGGAACACACCGAGCTGCCAGTAACGAAGCGCAGAAAAGTTCGCAATTCATCCAGTCCCATCATTTATTATGTTCAGAAATGTTCCCAATATAATTATGCTTTGCAATACTTTTGAAAAAGTGCTATATGCTCAAACCCATTTCAGTGATTTCAACCATGAAAAATAATGTAACATCACAGAGTGACTACACTACATGCTTACAATTGAATCTACAAAAATCGTCTCAACCATGCATGTGTGCAGAATGTCACTGTGCTACAGTAACTGTAGAATCATGTTTGGCAGTGCTGTCGAAAGTGTGCCCATCATTATACCAGTATGATAATGTGCCCACCCCTATACCTTATATAGATTTGATGTTATAATTATGTTCTCGTGCAATAATTATTATAGCTGCAGATTATATATAGTGTTAGGACGATGAATTAAAGTAATAGTGTATAGGACTCAGTCAATATTATATTGGAAATTCCGAATAGTGTAGGAATAGTGTGGGGCATGCAGGGTCAATGATAATCAGTCAATGATAATCAGTATAGTAGAAGTGGTGGGTATACATGGGAGTGAACCCCTCAGAGTTTTTGGCACTCTGAAGTGGTTGACCAATGGTTGCTAGCATGCAATGATAATCCTGCTAGTTCATTTATGGGAGGCTTAAGGAAGGAGCGAGTGCATATACAGACCGCCTTGTCGTCAGTGTTTTTCCACAGTAGCTGAAACAAAAGAAAAGGTATTGATTTGCATTTACCTTCAGCATGCAGTCGTGCATGGTTACTGAGCCGCCTGTTTCCTTTCATGCATGGTGGCCCAATTTGTTCCTGAAGATAACCCACATTGGAGCAATTACCTTCTCATGCTGGAAATCACAGACCATCTATTTTCCCCAGATCTCGACACTCAGATGAAGTTGCTTACCTCAAAAACCCTTCAATAGCCTTTTGTGAGCTCTATACTGATGCCCCCAAAATGCACTATCTGATGCATGCATGCACCAAGACTGATCATTGAGTAAGTGTGCACATGTATACATATATACTGTATATAGTGGGTAATTATAGTGGGTAATTGTCGATTTGGCGAATGAAGGTGCATGCATGAGGGTCACCAAAAATTAAAAATCGCCAATGCCCAGTATATCCCACGTGGTTAATAATGCCGTGCCGTAGTATACTATGGAGTGTCGTTTGTGTCAAAACACCATGTGTAAAAACTGCATGTCTAATCCACGTCATGCACTTCACTATTTCACTATATCAGTGTCCCACTACTATAATTAAAGCGGTCTCACGTACCGGTCTCACGCTTTACTAAATCGGTGTCCTGATTTACTAAATCGCTGTCCAGATATTTGTTCCCGCGCTGCGTGTTACTGCAGCCTTTTTAATTGCGCATGCTCAAAGATTTGCAGTATTAAAGGCATTGAGTGTATGCGAACTCACAAGGTTCATATAATATTATATAGGGCGCTGTTCCATGCAACATCGTCAAATGAAAATTGCCAAATTTACCCGCTATAATTATATATAATTATGGTGTAAAATACTCTGCATGTATATAATGTATACATGCATGCATGCATGCCTGCATGATATAGTTAAGACATGCACGCATGTGCTTTTTGTGACAGTATATTATTTTTATATCCTTGTATAGTGTTAGTTGCAACTCCCTGCATGCATGCATGGGGTATCAAGTGGGGTAAATGTAACCATGCTCTTGTATATAGGTTTGGTCAGTGTATCCATACAAACCGAGTGATTGGTCAATAATGATTTTATTGCCAGTTGCTATATGACAGCAATAAAAAGGCATACTGAGAACAAAGAGTATATACATAAGTTATAGAGTTGAGAATGAATTCTTAATCTAGACTATATACATGTTGGCTACTCAAGAGAGATCATGCATGCATGCCCCTGAAGGTGCCTCTCTGATGAAAAGGGTCCTTTCTAAACATCGATATAGTCTATATAACTCATTCTAAATGCGTTACTCAAGCTCTATATGCTGCAATGACAAAGAAGTTTTAAATTGCAGCTGCATGTATGGCCATGGCAAGAAAATAGATTTTACGTATGTAAACAAGTGATAATTATATACATGAAAAGCATGTGAAAAACATACATGCATGCATCAACATCCCTAACCACAGGGATCTGTATATATATGATTCCCTATACATGACGTATATATCATTCCTATGTAAAAGCAGGTTCTGCATGTAGCACAGTTATAAACCACTGCATATATACCTAACCACATACCAACGGGCAAGAATAACTGTGTGCATGTGTATACTCCCCGGGTGATTCAGTAGCCTCACTGAGTATAGGCCCGGAGTTGCAAAAAGAAGCTGTAGGTAAGTTGTTATTACATGACTGTGAAGACTATACCTATACAGCTGGCTGTTATGTACTTATGTACGTAATACTATCAAGGGCGTATAAAAGAAGAGAGGGATGCAACTCCAAGAGCAGAATTCAAACGTGGGCGGATAAATGTGCATGACTGTGCATGAAATACTAAAAATAGACATTTCTATTTTTAGCACTGCATGCAAATGCACACATTCCTCCGCCCACGTTTGAACTCTGCTAGCTACGTGTACTGATAGTGGAGTTGCATGCCCTCTCTTCTTTTATACGCCCTTGATACTATTAATTATCGGAATTTTTAATTTGTTATGTATATTGTTGCACGACAATTGTTCCTATTAGAGCAAATTGGATAAGAGTGGATGGTAAAAGCCAGCCGTCATCCTTTAGAAACTTGATCAAGACTGTCCAGTGTTCGTTCAAATTGTTGATAATTATTGTGGAAAACAACCCATTTGCAATTTAACTGCATCCGTTTTGATCGTCACTATCATGTTTTTATACACTTACCAATCCATACACTCTTACATATTTATCCCATACAACCCCTTATATCATCTGCAAGAGAACAGTTTGTGGACAGCACGCTGGTTATATAATTACGTAGAACACTCAGTAGGTCCTATAAAATCAAAATACTGTGCATGTGAGCTTTGGTTGGTATATATACATGTGTATAAAGGCAGAATTGTTATAAAACAGCTATTATAATGATAGCATATCAAATTAGCAAGACCTTCCACATAACTATGTGTAAAATACATGTGAATAGGGTTTTAGGTTATCTGCGTCAATTTATAGGAAATATGGGACTGGATGAATTGCGAACTTTTCTGCGCTTCGTTACTGGCAGCTCGGTGTGTTCCTCTTCGAAAATATCTCTAGAATTTAATGCTCTTACCGGTTCTTCACGTAGACCCATTGCCCTCACCTGTGCACCATCCCTGATTCTATCCTCAACATACCCTTCATACCAAGTGTTTGTTTCTGAGTTCCGAGCTTGTTTGTCAAGCGAGTACTTGTGGAGAATGGACAGCTATTGACGTTTGCAATATTGATAACACTGCATGCATGTCTGTCAATGTTTTTTGGCCATAATTATTACCTTTATGACGATGTTATTGTATTGTAAAGCATTCATCGCTGTGATTTTTGTATTACTGAGTGATGTAGGTATATAGGTCCAATAAAAAGCATGCAAGCTTTGGTCCCAGGAGAATTGTTATATATAACACCTATAACTTATGAATGCAAAATTAGCAAGACCTTCTATACATGCATGCAAGTAGTACATGCATGTGCTTGCATTTGTCACAGTGAAGATATAATTATATAGTTATCTGCATGAGCTTATGATTATCATGTTGCAAGCATGCATGTAATAATTATGATTGTTCCACAAATGTTCCACGTTCAAATGCTATATGAATCAGTAGGTTGTACATAGGATTGTAGCAATTTTTCACATCGCAAATGTTTTTCTATCCGGATTCAGGTATAATTGAAGACGGTGCCACAAGCCAATGAGAAATTTGACTCAGACTAATAAACAGCATCTGTAAAACTATATGACAATATCTACCAAGTGTATATACAGTGGCTACGTACTTGCAACCTATTCCAGTATAATAATAATATACGTCCTAACATTGTGTATTGGCAGTACTACTATAATATTAGTCATACTCTTTATAGTGTGTCTATATAATTATGTGTACCTGCATCTGACAGACATTCATTAACATAAATGATAAAAATTATATACAGTGGAACCC